>NC_136629.1:24102755-24352755 GCF_933228915.1 Telmatherina bonti | reverse complement strand
AAAATAAAGATTATGAAAATAAATATGACAAGCCATTTTCATGACTAAAGAAGCAATGACAGTCACAGCACCGGTCAAGAGTTGGACACATTTTTGCATTATATTATTTGGGAAACTGTGTCCAAACTTTTAGCAGTTAGTGTCAAGATACATTTACACATCACTTTTTTTCTTTGATACAATACACAACAGTAACAGCGGACCCTAAAATTCAAACTATTTGTGAATCTTTTTGTGTAAATGGCACTCTGCAATTCCCAAACTCAAGCTCTTTCACCTGAAGTGTACAGTAGTCTGCTTTTTTTTTTTTACAGACCTCCTGGCAAATTAATGTTGGAAAGACTCACGCTTAAGCAATCAAAACTCCGCTTTTTTGGGTTTTCTTTCTTTTTTCCACAAGTAGCTGGCTGTGTACAAAGCTAATGGAAACTGACTTTCGCAGAGGAGTGCAAAGAGACATTATAAACTTTATAAAAGGCCTCTATTTTTAATACAGCCAAATAATTCAGTGCAGGAAATATTGATAAGTCAAACAGACACAGTAAATTCAACCGATCATTTGACTTTGAAACAGCACATATAATAAACACCGACAACATCATAAAGAAGTGGCATTACTGTAAAATACAGCTTCTAACTTAGCTGTGAAATTAAGAACTAATTAACACATATTAAAAATTTTAAAAATGTCTTACCCTTCTTTGCTAGATTCATTGTTTGTGCAACAGCTGATTGGGACTCAAGTATCCCCTTAAACTAATAAAAACTGAGTGCAGAGTTGCCGAGATGGCTGAAAAACACAGATAATAACTAAGCTTGTTGTTTGTCACATCTCCTCTGCCTGAAGACACCAGTTACAGATTCCTAATGATGCTGCATCATATGATCCCATTAGAGTCCAGTCAGGGCGTTTAAGCCTTGTACCACAGCTGACTGGCTCGCTGGCTAAAATACTCAACAGCTGAGGGAGCATGCACACTTGCAATGAGTATTTCACAACGGTGCACAGCATTTGTGACTGTCCCGTGGTTTTACTCTTGTGTGCCACAGTGATGAGGAGACACAAAGAGTTAAAACCGCAGCTGTCAGTTTGAATTCAGTCCCACTGGATCTCCATAGGCTTGGTCTGAGAATACATGCAGATGATATTGTCAAGCCCTGGCTGTCACCAAGACCCAGGGGAAAGGGGACCTCGTGTATGATGGATTTACTCTAATTAGTGCCATTGATACAAAAGGAACATCTCCATAAAGTGACATTAAGAAACGATATGAGATGACACTGTATCACGCTATGTCCTTCAGACACCACACAGGTTACTATGCAATGAATTATAAAATCATTTGATGGTGCTTTCTAATAACACATTTGGAAAATATGATTTACACAATGTGCATACTGATTAGAGCATTCAGTCGAACACAGTTATCTGGCTTCTGGAAATAATTTACCATGTAAACAAGAGAAATAATCCTCCAATTTAAGATAAACGACAATCATGATGAACATCATAATAAAGCCTTTGTCTCAGCTAGTTAAATTCAGCCTAAATGTGATGTCATGCAGGAAATCTTTTTTTTTTTTTTTTTTTTCCACAGCAGGGATAGACACAGAGAAAAGCCAGTCACCAGAGAGGAAGAGGGGGCAGGCTGAGATTTATTGAACTGTCAAAGCAGCAACCGGCTAATTTCTTCATCGTCTAAAAAAGCATATCCACTCAGCATTGACTCCTACCTTTGTATTTTTCCAATACATCCTCATAAGCTTGAAGGTATTCCTGTTCGTCCGAGAGCACATAAGCCCGCGGCGCGTGCTGAGCCATAACCCGGGCTTCACAGACTGGACATTCACCAGCGACGAGCAGGGACACAGCATGCGTGTGTGTACATGTGTGTGCGTGCGTTTATATGCATGTCTATGTACTGAAGACTGAGAGTGATCTGCGCTGTTGTTGTACCAAAGGAAACGCCCTAAAACCCGCCCTTGTCTGCACTCTAACCAATCGGAGACGCTTCCTCTTGAGCTTGATAGGAAGGACTGCCGGACACGCTGTTCTGCAAAAAAATGTTCCTTTTATCAAGACAAACAGACCCATACTGAGGATAAAACTACATAGAAGAGAAGCTGAAATCAATTTACACCCGTTTTTCTGCTCGACCGGAGTGAATTCACTTCTGTGAGGCCAAAACATTCCTAAAAAAATTATATTCACATCCTGCTATTGAAATTTGAATTTTTGTTGAATGTTTACTGTTCACTGTTATTTGCATCAGCTGTATTCCCTGAAATGCAAATTCTCGCGAGCTTTCATTGAGAACTTCAACCCACAAGTCAAGAGGGGGTATTTCTAATGCCTGGGATTTTATCACATTTAATTGTCAAAGTATCATTATAAAGCACTTAAAGTCCTATAAAAGTTGCCAATTTCCTTGCATGTCATCACGTTCAAATAAACATGACCTTTGCCAGTCTTTCTCACACTGACCTTACTTTTTTTTTCTTCTAAGTTAATATATCATGTGTTTAGAGTGCACGTTAAATGTGTCTTTGTTTCCTTGTTATAACCTATGGATATGGTCAAGAATGAAAAATACCCTACCAAAATCAAAAGTATCAATATGGCTCAAGGTAAAATACTCATATGAATCGTTCTTATAACATCACACCAGAGCAAAATACCATCACACGTGCCACAAATCCTCAGATTACAGACCCCTACTATTAAGATACTTAAATTATTATCCTATATCACGCCATCTCCACAAACTCAACACCTTTCTGACACCAGATCATTGTTTTTCTTTTACATTCTAACTTAGAAAACAAGGTGAGAGCCCCTCACCTGCGATCCTGAGCACAGCTCTCTCCGCTGGATCCAGTACAGATCCTCCCTGGATTTTCCTCTTGGATCGCTCATGTCTGGGAAGGTTCCAAGGTAAAGTGTCCCCTGGTGCCGGTGATGCCGATCCAGATTTAACACTATAATCATCCTCGTCCGAGATATCCGCCGAGGAAGACATGGAGCAGTGTAGGGAAGGGTTCCCCGAACTGGAGCTCTGTGAGACAAAAGAAATTGAACAATGTCTTGATTACGCGCAGAAAAAGAAGAAGCGAGATGAATGAGCGCGCAGCTCAGCGGGGAACATTTTCTTCTCACCACGGCAGGTCAAGGTGCGTAATGTGAGCGCATGTTTGGTGTGAGCTCCTGGTGACCCATGACAATAAAAAGATTGAGCCAAATAAAAGCAATCGCTGACAGCAATAGTGTCTGGCTCCCCCGCCAGGTGGGGAATAAGACTTACCAGTGTAAACATGGAGACCAATCAGCTGGAAGGAAAAAGAAAAGAAAAGAAATCCAATGTGGGTTCTGTTAGTTTTCACCCTCTGGTCACATATTTGCAAGGTGCCACGCCCTTTGATAGATGCTCCGGTTACGCGTCTCTCCCTTATGGGCGCATTAAACACCAGGGGTGATGTCAGATCTCCAGAGATGTGGAGGGATGGCGCGCTGTGTGCTGTCGAGGCAGAGCTGAACCGTGCTGGGAGAGCAGACTGTTATGTGTCTCCGCGTCATATCCAACATCAGCAGCTCCAGGCGTGACGGCGGTGTTAGAGCGCCATCACCACACAAAGGCAGCAGCTGACAAATAACAGGCTCCCACAGATTTGTACACATGCACATTAGGCATCCACTGGATCTGTGAAAGTTTGCACTAATAATGTGTTTGGTAGAGACAGCAGGCTTAAAATATCTTTGTTTATGCTAAATTAATATAGTGCCACTTATGAGAGGATCACTGCTGATGCAAGAATCCACTTTCCATAGGTTATTATCCACAATTATTCAGAGGCTGGGTAAGTTTTCTGTTGCAATTTCCTGCTGTTCCCTGACACTCCTGATATTGAGCAACAAAGCAAATACAGAGGATGGGTGGGGTGCAAAATACCTGCATTAAGCTTAGTTCATGATACTATTAGGAAGGAGACTTCTACGGTTCTGAATGCCATAACAAGAATGGATTACTGTAAATTGTCTTGATGTTATTAAAAGCTCTAAACTGCTGCACAAAATGTTCATGCAGAGGACATCATATCTACAGAGCCACCAAGGAGGATTTGGTTTACAATAGAAGCAGTGGAACTGTTAAAAGCAGCATGGTGTTAAAATTAGCAGCCATTTCATAGTTACATCACTTTTCATCAGGATAAAACTCAGCTTAGTGATGCCCATTTAATTCCCTTGCTGGATCAGTTTTTTAATAAAAATAAATAAATAAATAAATGAGAAAAACAGCATTCAAGGAAAGTTCTTATCAATTAAGAGTTAGAAATACATGTATATTCCTAGAAGTTGCTCTTTATTTTATGAAGCAAACATGGGACAAGAACAGTTCAGAGATTTATTAAGTAATAAAAGGCCAATTCTCTCCATCAGTTGTCTATCCTGTTTTCTTTATCCAGTCTTTGCTTATATGTTGTTGAATTTAATATCATGTAGAAAAGAGATGCAGATTTTTAGGTGCATTTGATGTTATGAGCAGATCTATTCAGTTCAAACCTATAAGCCATTATACATTACTGTTGTAGCCAACATGCTTTTTTCTAAAAGCCATAAAGACACAATAGCATCTGCTTGACCTCCTGTGAAAGGAAGTAACATTTATTTCTCTATGCTGCTTTAGGTTATTTATCTGCTGATTTGAAAACACATACAGTCGGCTATACAATTAATATGGTTGCATCAAGATAAGACAGCCTTTGTAAATAATTCACTTTGCTCAGTCTGGTGAGGGCAACACATGTAAATATATCATAAATGATGCATGGTGGGCTGATTCTAATCTATGTTGAACATTGACATTATAAAATCTGCTCACTTTTAGCTCTTTAGGTTTGAACAAAATTCAAATATGGCTCAAAAAGCTAATGTCAAGTCCATATGCCTTTTGTATCATTAGAACAACAATTATCTTATTTAATGTATTTTCATCTCACTGCCAGTCTTATGGTTTGTCACTTAAAACATAAAAATGCAGATAAAGCATTAGAAGTGTTTTTTGTTTGTGTGTTTTTGGTCATGAACACCAGCTACACATCAAGCCATAATGCCTCTTGTTGCTGACCACTGCAAATATAAAAAAAAAACCAGATCTGTCTCTGTTTTCTCAGGCTATCTCTTGGGTAAAAATAGGATTGCAGGGATCAATAAGTTCTTTTGAACAGTTTCTAAGTTCCAACATCACACAAGATATGACAGTCCAGTCTGAATGCAGAAAGCATTCAGACTTTGGGGTAATACAGGGGGAGTCGTGCACTCTGGATGTCATAATAACGTTTAAGATTAGGCATATTCAAACATTCACATGTGGTGGTTTTGTGAATGTGATATCAGAATTCTTTCTCTGGGGGTGGAAAGAAATATTCTCCAATTAGATCAGCAAAGCAAAGTAAATCTCAACAAATCGAGGAACTTCATTTTAACTTAATGTTCCCAAAACTATGTTTAGATCAACCTGATTGTAATTCCCACTGAAAGTGTTTTACTGTCTTACTCTTCTGTTTACTTATTTCTACTACAGATGGGAGACACTCTGCAGTATAACCTTCTCGGTAACATAAAGCAAAGATGCACAAATGAAAATCTGAAGGATTAAAACTCAGAGCCTGAGGACACGTCAACATGAAGAGAATGACAGAGGCAAGCAAACAGATATCAAAGACTCTGAAAATAGGTCTGCATAATCTGAGATTCAAGATGTCACCATGCAAAATCACAAATAATGACCGTTTTTAGTTGTTTTTCCCTGTTTTAACACACCTGATACAGATAATTGACTCACTGAGCAGAACTTGATTTAATCAGAATCTGATGTGTTGAAGCAGGGAAACATTGAAAACCTGTGGGACTGTGTAGGACGTCTGGGTTAGAAACACTCAATTCGTATGTTTGTATTTGCATCCAATTTGAGTGTTTTAGTGCAGTGGGATTGGATGGGGTCATAAATATCCCATCAATTTACAGTGAACTTGATTTTTTTTATTTTGCTAAACTTGCTAATTCATGTGTCCTGTTTACCAACATCTAAGCAACACATCTTGAGCACATTTACTTTTAAACCTATAAACAAAGCAAACTTAACAGCAAAATCAGGCCTGCTCAGCATACATAGGACTGTAAATCTTGACCAACTACAAAGACACATGAACGTCCCAGTGGAGGGTAAAATGCAAACACAGCATCACATTGTTATCATTGTAAGTCAAGGTTACAATTAGAGGCTGAGAATACCTACAGCTTTACGTGTAGGGGTGACTTGAACAGACTGGTAAAACTCGGGCAGGACTCTCTTCTTCACTTTGCGTTTTCTCACAGTTGATGATGATTCAGGTTCACTTTCGGGAACCTCAACCAGACTGGGTTTTTCTTCTGTCACTCGGGTGTGTATGCTCCTTCTTATGTGACGTGGACTGTGCCTGAAACCCTGGGAAACACGAACAGAAGTCAAGCTGGTGCTATGAAAGAAAATAATATTTATGTGAAGAATTTAAACATATTTCTAAACATATTTTGTCTATAACAAAACAAACACAACTGTACTGATGCTCTATTAAAGATAGTTGCATATTATTTTATTGAATAACCAATATGTGTCTAATAGTTTTTATGTGTGAATACATTATGGATAAAAATGATGGGATTCTGTTTGCTGTTTTTTTTTTAAAAAAAACACTCTGTAATGGACAGGCGAACGGTCCAGGGTGTACCCTGCCTCTCGCCCAATGATTGCTGGGATAGGCTCAAGCTTCCCACGACCCTGAATTGAACTAAGCAGTTAAGAAAATGGATGGATGGATGTGTTTTCTAAACAGATGTGACCTTATGTTTTACTCTGCTGGTCATGCAAATACACAAGACAAACTTTTGATATAATAGTCTGCCTTACAGTATAAATGTTTTTCCATAAAGGCACATTTATTATGGCATGTGATCATTTAGAATATTGTTTTAGGTCATTAATGTTCAAGAGTCTTGCTGTAGCATCATTGGAAATGAAACTGAATCCCTTCAGCAGCTCTGAGTCAGTGGGGGTTCAGTATCCTGTGGTTCAATAACACGACCTACAACCGAGAGCAGCTTTAGCTTTTGTATCTTCAAAACCATGGGAAATCAAACAAGCTAATTCCATGTGAGTAACTACAGGAATGAAGCTGAAAGAACAATTTGTACCTTCAATAAATAATTGGACACATAAAGGTTTGCTGTAGTTGCTCCAGCAGGCTTCACTACTGCAAGTGGACTCAGTCCACTGAGACAGCTTTTCGCATAACAATATAATTCTAGTTCTCATTATAAAGCATTTTCGTGTATTTGAAATAAACCGGATCATAAAAAGCTTTGGTTTATTTTGAAATCAAGATGCGACAAACGGAAGAGCACGGAATAAAGCTTGACGCACACGTCATGAAATATGATGCCTGTTAATCCCTCTGGATCATGAAAATGGGAAAAAAAAAGATTTCAGCTGATTTACATACATACATACATAAAGCAATGTGATCCCCAGAAAGTTTTTTTTTTTTCAATTAAGAATTATTATAGGATGAAACTGCAAATTCACCTATTATTTATTGATAACACATGCGCATTGCGCACATTATAGTTCCTAAAATAGTCATGCAGTCCTGGATAAAAGTCTAAGGAAGGAGGTTTAAGGGTGACGCATTTGTTTAGTTTTATAACTAAAAAAAATAATGCACTTGATATTTCCATAAACAGCGTAAAAACTTTATTCCATCAAAGACATAATCTTTGTGGGAGAAAGTTCATCCTTACCTCTGATCGAAAATGATGCGTTCGGAGACCAACTACAGGACAGATAACAGATGTTACAATGAGACCCTGTGGTTAATCATTTATCATTAAGTGTGGTATGTCAGATTCTTTATATCTCAGGTTGAAGACAGTATATCTCAACATATTTTAGGCTAACTGAAGATAACTATGTTTATGCACAGTAACAATCCAAAAGTCTTGTTTATTCCATCTGACATCCCGGAATAAACATGCCTGCTAACTTTGCCTGCTGCTGTAGAACAGGTAACAGAAACAGACTATGAACACATCCATTACATGAAGCCTTGAGCTGTCAGGATGAGGGGATGCGGCTGGCCTTCGCTACTCACCGCGGCTCTTGGAGCGCCCGCCGGAGAGAACAGATTTCATTGGATGCTTTCCATTACGGAGCCTGCGGTGCCAGCAGCAGAAAAACAAAATCGTCGCAATAGTTCCGAGCAAAAGCAGCAATAACAGCAGCACACATTGAATACTGTATGGCCTCAGCAGGACCAGAAACGCCGCAGCGATCATCATAAGACGAGAAATAGGACAGATCCCACAGCCTCAGACAGCTAGTCGTCTCCTGCCTGTTTCACCGCCGAAAGCTCGAGATGAGGATCAAGACTCTCGCTGACATACGTGAAGCATCACATAGTGCAACGTGGAAAGCCTGTAGGTTCACAAAGGACAGCCCGGGCTGCTGAAATCATTATTGCGAGATACAACGCATGACTCAGCAGAGACGCATGTTTTATTTATTTATTTTTACCAGGGGCAGCAGTCAGCAGATTCATGCCAGGCAGCATCGCAGTAAATGTGCTGCAGAGTGGCCTGCCCGACAGATAATGCTGCAATAGCAGTCTACACTCACTCATGTTGTAGCCTACACATGTGTATGTGGAAGTCCTCTGAGGTAGTTTATGGGTAAGTTAGAACCAACTATAGGCTCTTTATAATGTTCCTATATCCTACATGCTCTGTATATTTGGGCTGGGTGCTCAGGATTAGAGTGTGTAACCAACACTGGTTACATAACATTTGGATGAATTAAGACATTTTTTAAAACTAATCATACAAGTTTAATTCAAAAGGGCCAAACATCAATATTTGTCAACATGTAGCCTATATTGTGTTGCCAAGGCATGTTTATTTGTATAGCAGCTTTCACGTACAAGACAGTTCAAAGTGCTTTACACAAAACATTAAAAACATTACAGATGGCGTAAAGAAACATTAAAAACAACAAAAGCTAAAATCACAATAAAATCATAAATTGAAATAATTAAAAGCAAGATCAGTTAAAAGTTACTGGGCAGATTTGATGCATCAGACAAAAACATGTTTTTACCTTGATTTGAAGGTGTCTATACTTGGTCAGAGTTTAATTTAAAAACTCCACTGGCAGTTTGTTCCAGTTGTTTGCAGAATAACAGTTAAATGCTGCTTTTCCATGTTTAGTCTGGAGTCTGATCTAGTTGACCTGAATCTTTGGATCCAAGAGCTCTGCTTTTTTATATTCTCTAAACATATCAGAAATGTATTCTGGGCCTAAAACTTTCTGTGATTTGTAAATAATCAGCAAGGTTTTTATCCTGTGCCATACTGGAAGCCAGTGTAAAGTTTTTAAAACTGGTGTGATGTGTTCAGACCTCTTAGTCCTGCAGCGTTCTGGATGAGCTGCACTTATTTAATGTTGTTTTTTGGATATCCAGCGAAAACTTTCTTAAAATAAACTTTTTTTCCCATTTGGTCATACAGTAGTAATCCATCAACAGTGTTGGCTATAAGATATTTATGAAGTCTCTTCTCAATTTAACAAGTTTATTTAAAAAAACAAATTGATTGTCTGCTTCCTTCTCTGGAAAAGATTACAAAAGGAAGAACACTTATTTAAGTCTATTTGTTTGATTTTATTTACCTCTATCTGTTTCCCTCTGATGTTCTTGGATGTCTGCTCCTCCTGCCACTGTCCCTGCATAAATTTATTGTGCCATCCATGCATAAATTGAAGGACATGATGGCAAATTTCATCCATAATTATTCCTGTAATTTAGCTGACTGTGTATATTCAATTTTGTTTCAATGAACCACAATATACATGTATCTGCCTGAGGAGAAGCCATTATTGTTAAATGGGAGCTTTTTCTGTAAAAATGTACCTGAAATACACCAATGAAATGTTATTTAAAACTTTGATAAACACTGAGAACATGGAAGAAATTTTATTGATATATGTCATCACTGGTCTTTGTAATAGCTTGCTTTTATTGTACAGATACTTTATGGACACCCTGTACTTTACTCTGTTGTATTTATCATATATAGATAATTTTATTTAGAGACTAAATTCTGATGCAACTGCATACAATATCAGCCTGACTTTATTGTTAAACAAAGTAATCTTACAGAAGACTATATTCACAGTCATATTTATGTACATGTACATGTTATATGAAAAGTATATATACATATGACTATCTGGGTTTCAGATGTTTCTTTAGTCCTGCTATTTAATGGATTCTGCTTTAAACACAGATTCTCGGCTTCTAAAACCTTTTTTCAACAGAATACTACAAAAGATGTTGCTCATTTTTTACCACAGCTTCAGTAGGTTTATTATTGTGTGTGTGTGTTTTTTTTTAACACAACATACATGGGGTTTGGCTTAATTTACATTAGTGTAGGTTAAATTAGTTTTACCATGATTCCCCTTTTTTTTCATATCTGGAGTGGTTGGTGCAGAGGTAATACTCGGCAGAGTGGGTGAGGGAGCTGTTACTAACTTACAGTACAGTATTTGCATACAAGAACCTACATTCTGTACATGACAAATAGCTTGAGAAAAAATGGTTGAAAATATTACCAATTTATTATTTTCTGCATTAGTAAGTGTTTTGGTTTGGTGTTTTTGTTTGTTAATTTAACATTAACCCCAACCTTCATGAAAAAGAAAAAACATTTTAATTTAAATTTTTTTACACTTTAAAGTTTCATTATTTTTTTTGTTTATAATGCATATATTCTAGGTGTATAAAACAGTTAAGAATGCTCCATGAAATTAAATGAAAAATACTTTATTATTTTTCATTTAATTTCATTACACAAATTACACAACGCTGGAAAAAATGCGCATGTATACAGTTCAGTTCTCTTGTATTACAGCTGAAATCAATCAAGCAATCAAAACAGTTTTGTTCTTCTCCAAGGAGGGACTGAATCTAACTAAGAGAGACATAGTTGCAATTACTTGTATAGAGCAAAGAATATATTGATTTAGTTATTTTTCATTGTTATTTAATATAAACGTTTTAGATAAATAAGGTATGTGTGTGTGCTTTGCAAAATGTGATTTTTCTACTCCTAATGGTTCACATTACCATCTACTATTGATGAGCAATGAAATATTTTTCCATTCGTAGTTCTAACAGCTGAGATTCAATTCTTTCCAAAAACTGGGACATACAATGCTCGGCATTATTTCCTTATTGTCCGTATAAAGTATAAGCAGACGGGCGGAGAGTTCTCCGTTTGTTCTATGTAACAAGCCAAGAACCCCGTCTTTCCGGCATACTCCGCGAAGAAAAGAAGCGCATCGACTACAAATGACGTTGCGACTGAGAACTAGACTAGCTGCGTTCACGTTGGTTTGGGATTGCTGTAAGTCAACACTGTCAAGGAAGGGCTGAACAGGAAAGGGTAAAGAAATGCTTAGTTTAATTTGTCTACTAATTATATGATTCTTGCAAAAACACATTTAGGCATATCTTGGATATTCGTTCAGCAGAGTGCAGCCGTTGCATCAGCAGACATCGGCTCGCTAGCTAAACGTTAGCTTACTAGGAAACCTATGTTTGGCAACAGCCTTGATTGCTGGTAGAGATTTAGCTGCTGTAAAGTTGAAAATCTTTATTGTTGGTAAGAAAACACATTAGATAACACCTGGACGTGTTGTTTATCAACATGATCTCTAGCGTTGACGCTAAGTTGAGTAATTGAAATATGACTCGTGTCAAGATACAGTTAAAGGCATTTTTACGTAAAATATAATGCGGTCCTCAAACGTTACACCTTGGCGGGTAACTACTTCTTCGCGTGACCAGAGCAGTTTTGAGCTCAAGTCTGCCCGTAGTGGTGACAGGGCGTATTACAACAATACTGATGTGAAATCTCTCTTCCATAAGCGAGGAAGAAAATATTCCCAATTTTACAGAGATTGTATTTGACTACATTACTTTGAAGTTTTGTATTGTAATCTAGTCATGTGTTTCATTATCTGACAAAAACTCATCTGAATTTTACATTGATAAATAAATGATAAGTTTTTAATATGTTCACACGAATCTCATATTTAAGGTTTTATTTTAGTTACCCTTGCAGCTTAGAAATTTACATAAAGTTGTTGTTTCTCCTCAGAAAAACAATGTCTTCCCCAAATGAAGCAGAGGAAGATGAGTTGGAAGAAGTTGAGTTTGTATCAGTAAGTACACTTTGTCTTTTAAAACTGCAAAAGATAACACGTTTGTGTCTTTATAATAGTTAAGCTAATTGTGTGCATCAGCTTAATGTTGCCTAAAATTATACTGAATTAAAAATTAGTTTGATTTAAATCATTGATTTGTAGGCTGTGCTATTGTAGCAAATAATGATCAGCTCAGTTTTCTCTGCCTTATTTTAAATTGTGGTTTGCAGACTTGCAAGTTTACCAGTCATAATGTAAACTATGTATGTAAAGTGCCCTGTGACAACATTGTTGTGAAGTGGCGCTGTACAAATAAAGTTGAATTGAATTGAATTAATGCATGGAAAGTTAAACATTTTCAGCTATTCATACTGTGAGATTCAACATATTATTTTTCAATTTTGAACCTGCCTTGCAAACCTGCATCATAATAATGATAATAAAAAAAATACTACTAATAATAACTGTACACTATGTAATATAATAATCCGACTTTGCCTTTTTAATTTCTTGATGATTAAACCTAAGGCATTTAAAGCAATATTTCAAGGTGTCTGCAGTATAACTAGGGATGACAAAAAACATCTACTTATGTCTTTTGGTATAAGTTGTCCATACATTATCATTTTGTCATGTTTGTTTTAGTAGTATAGGCTGGTGACCTGTCCAGGGTGCATTTGCTTCTAATGGCAGCTGACCTGCTTCAGCCTCTAGAGTGGGTCTAGAAGAAAAAAAAAAATGACCAACTGAATGAATTTGTTTACGTTTATCTACCATACATCTTTTCAATATCCTTAAACTTGGATCACTGTGTCTAAAAGACTGATTTCACATGCTTTCTACTGAAGCTGTAATATCTGTTATTTAATTCAAATTGCATGTGCTGAAGGTCAGAGTCCAACTCAGTCTGGACTTTGTGTATTTTCTTGTTTTTACTTCAGGAAGGTCCTCTTAGACCAGTATTGGAATGTATTGATCTGCTGAGTGACAGTGAGGATGAGGGATGTTCATCATCAGCAGTCACGGTTAGTGGTTGCACAGGTCATCTCTTTACAAGACAGTGTCGATCCCAGTCTATAGTCTTCTCAAAATTTGACCTCTACTTTCTTAATTGCAGCTTGAAGATAAAATCACCCAACACAAAGCACGAGTTGTATCTACACTTGACAAACTGGCACACCAGGTGGCTCAAGAGAAAAAGGAAAGAGCTGCTAAATGTCGAGCATTCAAGGTTTTTTTTTTTTTTTATTTCATTTATTTATTTATTTTTACAAAAAGAGGCTTTCATCATTTATTGCCTGTTTTTAATGTGCTGTCTCACTGTCTTCATTTGGATGTTTTGTTTTGCATTAAAGAAAGACAAAATCTTTGTAAAAATATTTTTTAAGCCATAAAAATAAACAAGAAGATAAAAGTAGATGTATATTGTATTCAGGGCTGAGACAACACTAATCACTTCATATAGTTGCTTATATTAAGCATAAATTCATCAATGCTAAAAACAACAAGTTTCAGTATTCTGTGGGATCTTTTGAATTACAATAACAGGATAATGATAATAATATTTTGTATATGAATGTTGTATTTGCTGGATTTGTCTTTATATTGTGTAGCTGCAGAAGACATTTTCCTGCCATGTTAACAGAGATTATATACACGTAGACCTGAGAAACTGTTGTGTTTATTTTGAATACAAATTTTGTATCTGCTGGATTTATCTTTATGTTGTATTTTTTCATGGGTTTATTGTGGCAATGCCAATTGAGCCTAAAAGTAGCAACAGTGCCTCTTTGTGGACAGAAAAGGAAAATAAAAAAGAAAAACCACTTTGCAACCTGCAGTACTGGGGGAAAAAACAAAAAATCCTGTATGCACTTGAGATGATATTAAATCATTTATCATTTAAAGTACTACTATAAAACACTTTGAAATTGTAACAACTCATTTTGTTTTTCAATGTACACAAACAAGTTAGGATAAATGGAATGTAAATATTCTTTTTTTTTTTTCTTTTCAGGAAAAACAAATCTTACAAAAAGCTCATGGACAGCAGGAGTTGGCTGTTAGTTCTACAAGTGGGATTAATCAAGAAGCGAAGCGCTGTGTAGACATGTGGTTGAAGATGCCAGGTAAATTTTTTAATTTTGATCAGCATGTGATTTTTACAACTGATATTGTCATTTACAACCACAGGTTTGAGCTGAGTGAGCAGGACTACTTCAAATTCCATTAATATTTCTATAATCATGCTCTTTTGTGCAGCTACAAACACTGTATTTCAGCACACTTTGATTTTTTTTGTAAATGATTTTTATAATCTTTTAAATATGATGTCTGCCATGTTAAAGATTACATATAAGTAGATCTTAGAATTTTGTGTTCATTTAGGTCTTAAACCTGGTGTGATAAGTGCTGGTTCAGGAAGACGGCACACACCTGCTTCATTCCCCAAAGGTATGTCAACAAGACACACGTGTCCAGTGATTAACTGTGGTCGTATTTACGACAACGCTTCCCTCCTTGATGGGCACCTAAAAAGGTAATTTCATCTCATTCTCCGTTTTTATGCTGTCGCTGTTTTTGCTTTTTACTGGTTTGGATATTTCTGGGTTGTTTACCAAATTGCCTTGTGTGCAGATTTGATCACTCTCCTTGTGATCCAGCAATCAATCTCAGAGGAAGTCCATCTGAGCTCTTTGCTTGTGTTGCCTGTAACCAACATTATCCAACCAAAGAAGCTTGGAAGACACACGTTGAGTCAAAGGTTGCAAGATTTTTTTCTCGCTATGTCATGCGAATGATCTTACTTAGAATAATTAGCAATGATCGTAACTGATGTGTAGTGGTATAAACTTTAATTTAGTCGTTTCTGGTCACTAGGTATCCTCCCCCAGTCCTGATGGACACAGCATGAATCAGACTTATCAGCAGATTGTGTGTTTCGCCTGCCCTTCCTGCTACCTCCTCTTCAACCTCCGAGATGAGTGTCTTCAGCACATGTCAGCCAAAAATCACTTCACAGAATCCCTCCTCATGAACGGTAAGGCTTATTGAAATTTGTTTTCACACTCTGGAGAGGTGGTGGATAACCTTGATTCTCAAAGGCCACAATTCTGCAAGTTGTAGGTGTTTCTCTGCTTCAGCACGCCTGATCCAAATGAACAAGTTACTCTGCAGAACTAAAATGAAAAAGCTGTTGGATCCATTTTATTTCAGTCAGGAGTGTTGGAACAGAGAAACATCGAAAATCTGTTGGACTGCAGCCTTCAAAGACCAGCGTATCCCACCACTGCTCTAGATAATCATTAAAACTATATATTTGTAGTGTAGAAACAGTTTTTATAAAGCCATATGACAAATGTATGATTACATATGTATTTGCATTAACGCTGGTCCCAACGGTTTACAGTGTACGGTGTGAGGTAAAAAAGGCAAGTCACACCTGAGTCACGGCGGCTACAGCACTATATGATCAAAACACTGTTTAACTTTTACTGTGCTTTTTATTTATGTTTTGTTAAAAGAGAGCAGAGGAGCAGCACAGCCAATTCCTGTCCCACAGCGTGTTAAGAATCGTCTCGTCGCTCTGTGCAAGGATGTAGCGTTCACTGTCCGATGCTCTTTATGTCACAAAGTGCTGATCTCACATCAGACAGCTCAAGCTCACTTCAAGTAGGTTTCATTGTAATTTATATATATTCATGTTAACATACATGGATGTTTTGTGGAGCTGTTTTTTTGGTTATTTATTTCCTAATTTCTCCTTTCAGTGTGCTCTGCAGACACGGCTGTGCTGTGGCCAAGGCTGACAAAACAATAGTGGAAGTAATGAAACGGCTGCAAGTGCGAGGACAGTGTCGTCTCTGCTCTAAAATCTTCTTCAACCAGGCTGAAATAGAAAGACACAAAGAATCAACGCAGCATGATGTTGAGGTCAATCAATCAATGGCGAAAGCGCTTGTTCAATACGGCAGTTTCAGTGAAACTCAGTACACACAGAGGGCATTGGACGTACAGGAGAAAAGACGGTCTTCTGACCTGGACATATCTTCTCAGCGAAGAAACAAGAGAAGTGGTCGTGAAGGATCTCCTGCTAAAAGGCAGAGACTAAGTTCCGCTGTGAATGCCAGCAGCAGCAGGACTACAGCTTGGTTCTGCGAGTGTGGTCTGCAGTTCTCGGAGGAGAGTACAGCCAGTAAGCATCTCCTGGCTGTGAACCAGATTTTCCATCAGTGTGGTGTGTGTGGCAAACACATGGGAGAGTCTTCAATTGCCCGCCTGCATATGAGCCGTTTCCACGGCGGCGCACACCTCTCCAACATCTTGCTATTCTGCCGCAAGTGCAAAGTGGAAATGCCGCGGTATGAAGACATCCTGTCGCACGTGTCCGACTCTCACAGCGGACACACCTACATCACTGAGCGAGACGTGCCCGATAATCTTGCCACAGTTCTCGATGCCAAGCCTTCCACAAGCAGTGAAGTCACCCTGTTCTCTGTGTCCAAAGTCCAGCAGAACGTGGTGGAGACGTGCTCTTCCACAGCGGGTCACTCGTGGATGTGCAGGATGTGTGAAGACGTCTTCCACTCCGAAGCGGCCGTCCACAAGCACTGCAGTGACACGAGGAGTCACAGCTTCCAGAGATTCATCTGTGGACACTGTCCTCAAAAGTTCTTTAAAGAATCCACCGTGCGGAGACACTGTGCGAACGAGCACGGCGGGCAGATAAAGAGTTTCCATTTCTGCGGCTTGTGTGACAGCATGCAGTTCGAATCTGAGGCCGAGTTCATGGAGCACTACAACAGTCTTCACAGTAAAGACTACTACTGCATGGATGATACAGAAGTCGTTCAGCCCTCTGCTGCCGAAGGAATCCATCAGCTTACGTGCCCATGCATGGGCTCAGAAGGCAGCAAGGAAATGAAAGCTACTTACACACGATGCATGAGAAATCTCGCCGTTGAAGGAAAATGTCAGTATTTGTGTGTTCCGTGCTGCGTTTCCGTGGCATCATATGCACAGATGAAGACTCACATCCACACAAAACACGCAGCCTTGAATCTGGACAAGACCTTTGATGTAGAATGTAAAGCATGTCAGGAGAGTTTTAAGGATGTGCCAAGTTTCCATAAACACTATCATTCCCAGCACTGTACCCTGGAACCCTGCATGAACTCCAGGACCCGCAGGAAGGACTTGAAAGCAGAACCTACTGCTGTAACAATAATAAATGCTGTGCAGATCAAGCCAGATGATGAGGGTAATCAAATGAAACATATTTTATTTGTTTACGTTACTGCAGCATCTCATTCTGGTTTTTATACTTCCAGAAGTGGAAGATAAATCGCTGGCAAAGCTTCTGAGTCTGAATCGGACCAACAATGAGAAAGAAGCAGGTGAATGTAAGCTACACTTAGTACAAATAACCAGTCACTGTTTTTTTTCTTTCGGATTCTTGAAGCAAGAAAAGAAATGTTCGAGGTTTAAGTGTTGAGAAAGTCTTCAGCTCAATTTTTAAAAACTGATCTTACAGATGAATCGGATGACGAAATGAAGCGCGTGCTGTCACTGAGTGCAGAAGAAGCGAGAGAGTCAGCAGGTATGTTTATAATGCACATGGAACAAGTTTCATACATTAGTGTGTATTCTAACCGATGGGGAAAAATAAACATGCTATTCAGCTGAGGAAAACAGAGTCTTGGAAATACATGCTCTGTGTGGTGCTGATGAGTGGGGATCGCTTGTTGGACCGAGCTAAAGGAGCTGTTTACTTCTATTGTTGGGGAGGAAAACGCATCTAAACAGGGAAGCAGTTTGATGGAGGGCAGAGGGCAGTTTCACTGCATCACATTACCATTTTCCATTGCTATAACATTCATTTCTGACTTGTTTAATTACATATTGTGAGATCAGATGATGTGTGTGTGAGTTTTATTGTGGCTGGCTGCATTCTTCTTGGTTGGAAGAAGTGAAATGTAAATTTAAATAAATTTAAATTGGTTATAGTGCTTGCAGAAAACAGGAATAAAGCAGGAATTAGATTAAACTGAGAAAGGATTATCAGTTGTGACCAGAAGAAAGAAAGAGCATAATTAAAATTCAGATTGTGACACAGACTTTAAAATGTACTTTTTTTTTGTGGAATACAAAAAAAAAAAAACAATGAAAATTTACCATAATTTTCATCTCTTGTCAAGATGAAAATTATGGTGAAGAATGTGGAAGCTGTAAAAAATATACATTTATAAACCTAAGCTTGTTAAACATGGGCACCATAAGTATAAAAGAAATTATGACATGTTGTATTGTTATGATAGTTTTTTACTTTGTCCTTGTGTTGTACATTTCCTCATCCTGTGCTTCTGTTTATTTCCACAGAGCTGGAGGAAGCCCTCAAAAGAAGTCTTCTGGAGTTCTAAGTACTTTGTATTTTTTGTGACATGCTGTTCATTGGATGTTAAATAAGATTTTATACTGGGTTATTATACTCAGATTAAAGAATAAAAACTGGTGGTAATTTTACTGTAGATCCGTTTCTCTTCTTTTGCAAAGCAAGTCACAGAAATACAACTGTAGTAGGCAGATCGCACGTTACTTTGAGGTTGTTTTAAACACTAAACACTGCAGCGTGTTGACACGTGTGCTATAGATGGCATCGGTGACACTGTGAGATGCCTCAGTTGACCTTGTGACCACAGTGCTACGTCTCCAATTCAGGTTTCTGGTTTCATGACAGACTTTAAGGGATCATTCTTCTGTGCTGCTCGGAAACCAAAAGTGTAAATGAGACTTTAATGCTGGATGCTATAGAAACTATAATAAATAAACATAATGGGGATCTCAGAATAAACGATGCCCTGGAGTATGAATCTAAAAAAAAAAAAGTATTTTCGGGATCTGTTCGGTGCTTTGTTGCACAAAATAAATCTTTACTCTAGCTTAGACATTTCACTCTTGTAGAATGACAACAGTAATTCATTCAACAGCTGTATGCTCTTAGTTTGTGAGAGCTATCTTGAGCCCTTTTTAAACTGGTAGGGCACTTGTATCACCTGCTAACATGCAGGCTTTGAGTGCAGTGAAAACGACAATCTGATTTCCCCAGTACATACTGTTCCTTGAGACTTTTAGAGTGGACACAGCTTGTTCTTTATTAAAAAGTTGTTAACCAAGTGCAACCCCTTACACAGACTGACAGACAACTGCATCTCCGGCAAAATTGATTCATCTTCCCTTTGCACTTGAGAGACAGATATTGGCATGTTTTTGTTTTTTGTTTTTTTGTAAATGGAGCTAAAGAGGTGCGATTTTTAGCTAATTTTCTGTCCTGCAGTCTGGTCAAAAATAGTTGATGACAAATTACCTGAAAAAGTTGTGATTATTGCACATTGTCCAATCCTATCCACTTTATTTATAAAGCACATTTTTAAAAACAGAATGTCGCCAAAGTGCTGCACAGAGTCGAATATCACAAAATAAAAATAAAATGAAATAATGTTAAAATAATAAAAACAGGTAAAACGAAAGTAAATAAATAACCAATAAAGAAGAAAGAAGAAAAACTAAACAAATAAAATACACAGAGGACCACACAACTCACACAGTGGGGTGGGTGGATTGTGGACAGCTTTCAGGGAACAGGATGATGTCATTTCTTCATGTTGTTACAATTAAAGTCTTGTACCCTGGAAAGTGGTTGTAGTTTATTTTTCAAATGTTCTAACTCCAGTTGCTCTTAAAGTAAAATCACGGCCGCAGACAACTGAACTGATTCTTTTTTTTTTTTTTTTTACTTTTTTAGTAGGTGTACTTGTATTTTAAAAACAAAATTCAATATATTACTTCTGGCATAAAATAGTGGGAAAAGAAGTTCCTTTTTACAGCAAGTAAAGCAAATTATGAATTATAAGTGATTTTTTTATTTTTTATTTTTTTTAAAGACTAGTGGTTTTTGTAAGACTGGATATCAGCTAGTCATACAATGGAAGACTAATAGTTATTAGATAGTGGACTGGGGGTAAATTATTACAGCTCATATTCAGTAGCAGTAGAAGACATACTGTAAATAGGGAATGTGTCTTTGTGGCTGGAGGCTTGCAGCTTGGATCTAACTAGTATTTGATTAGTTTGTTTTGATGGATATATTCTCCATTATAAAGTCATTTATTTGAAAGAAAAACATACAATTTGAACATAATTAGACAAACTAGACCACAATCTTAACACATTAAGGGACTTTGGAGCGTCTGCTAAATGACTGTAGAATAATTATGTACTATCTTTATAATACTGTTGTAATTGTTAGAACTTTTTCTTTATTGTTTAAACAGTGGACTCTAAACAAAACAAAGTTATTACGAGGACTTGAAAATCCTGAAGTCTCAGCTTAGTCTGATTTCATGTTTAACATCACACCCACTTTATAAGTTTATCAAACTATTGTTCATTTTTAAATGAAAACCTGCCATCTCATGACCTTACAAAAAGTGTTCAATATCATAGATCACACCGTTCTGCTGGAAAAATTGAGCAAATATGGTATCTGGGGTTTGGCACATCAGTTGGTGAGAAGTTACCTAACAGGCAGGAAGTAGTATTAGAAATATGAAATCAGAACTCAACAATATTACAAGTGGCATTCCTCAAGGGTCAGTACTCTGTCCCAAACTATTTATATGTTTAAATGATCAAGTCAATGTTTTTCAACTTCCAAACTGCATTCTGTTTGCTGATGATACAGTTTTGCTTTACTCTGGAGAGAACTTTACACAGGTAATTAAAATGGTGAAAAGAGAATGAATATTGCTAATAATAGTGGTTTGATTCACTAAATCTTGCCAAAATTGACACAGATGTTCCCATCAAAACAAAAGGCATTAAACTCAGAGTTAAATTTCCTAGGGGTGATTTTGAGTTAACAATTCAATAGGTAAACACAAAAAAAATGTCAAAGGGAAATGATGGACTTGTTAAATAAGCAAGCACTGTTGATGTAGTCTAAGTCTAATCGTTCTGTATCTCACCTGGTACACAGGTCTGGAAAAATGCAGGTTATTTTACAAAAGCGACTCATTCGTAGGGAATCATATAATGAATTCAGAAAACTTTTTGCATGTTAGAAAAATTAAAAATCCAGGAATTAGTGGAATGCTGCATTTACAAGTCATGTTCAAAGCCCATACAATAGCACAGCCAAACACATTTCAAAGGAGATTTTTAAAAATGGGATAATTGTTATAACTTAAAAATATTAGGACAAAACTGAAGGAATGTTGTGTTTTAGTGAAACGGGTAAAACTGACCAAAAGAAATTTGAAGAACTGTATCAGTTTGGTTACATGTTTACTACCAGTAAGCTGGGTTGTTGGATGCCTCGCAGTACTTGAATAAATGGTAATTTTCTTCTGGTGAAGTATTATTTCATGTTGAATATGTTGTAAAATAGTGGACAATGAAAAAAGTAGGTGTGATAAAGGGGCACATAGTTTTTGTCTCTTTTCTTCTTTTTATTATTTCAATTTATTTTTACTTTGGTGATTTTATGACATGTAGCTGGCTTTTAAATGAGTCAAATTAGGGTGGGGGCTGCTATATTTGCTGATGTGTGTTTATTCTTCGCAGGGGCGGGGGGTTTCTCTCCTCGTTTTTTCCTCCCTATATAAAAATATGGGAAAATTAAAATACAGGACGACGTCGGGGAAAGGGGAAAAACACGGTAGTTTCCCAGCCAAAACGGGATACTTGACTGCAATGTCGTAGTCCTCTGATTCTCCAATACATAAATGTTGTTGAAAGAAACATTGCTGCATTTCAGCTGTTAAAAATGTTTATTTTACAAAACAGCTTTAAGTATTTTGGGGTTCCCAGTAAGTGATGTCTTGGACCACTCGAGGGTCCGCCGACCCCATGTTGGGAACCACAAGTCCAGGCTCCTCGGGAAACTTCTATGTGAAGTGAGTGAAGGCGGTTGCAGCCCATGTTTGGAAATGTTGTCCCTGGGGCGCTGCTGTAGCCGGAGGAATTACAGTCAGCTGGGCAGCTCAGAGTGCTGGTCTCACATAGGATTAACTCGCGGAGACGGATTGTAATAAACAAGCAATCACCATCATGGCTCAGGCGAAAATACAAGCGAAGATGAACGAAGCTGTCTGCAGCAAGTTCAGCAGGACTTTGTCCATGGCAGATCGCGCGGGGCAACTCCTGGAAAGTTTGGATCAGCTGGAAGTAAGGTAGGGTTAAGTAACATGGCTTACCATGTGCGCTTCACTTGAACAGCTGGTAAAGATTTGCCGTAAGTCAAATCTGGCTGTTGAGGTGTCATAAACACACTTCTAGGCAGAATGGAGGAAATAGCAGAGGTGTCTTTTTTTTTTTTTTTTAAATAAACAGTGTGTATCTTGAACATTCATCCCGGGAACATCGCTTCTTTTTCCAGTGAAATGTTTTGGTTTCAGTGCTGAGTAACGTTGATGATTTATTTCTTTGTGTGCCTGTGTCAGGGTGGAGGGTTTACGCGAAGCAGCATCTGCCATGGAGCAGGAAAGGGAGTGCATCCTGGAAATGATTCAGTCCATACAGAACAGTCAAGAAATGCGTAACATCTGTGCGGGTGAGGCTGCTAATTCTCACAACTTATATAAGAGCAAAAGTCGCCCGCTGCTTAATGCCTGTGAAAATCAGTATTGACAGTAGTGTGGTTGTAGCATGTTTAGAAATATTTTTGTTTTCCTGTAGCTCTGATGTCACTGTGACATTGTGATCCTGTGAGGTTATCCTATGGGCGCTGCTTTGTGCATATGCTGGTAATACTCAGGAAACTGGGAGGTTTGAAAACACCAAGCCAACAGATTCAAGTGCTCCACCCAGACTGACTTTCTCTCTATCCGACTGACCATTATCAAGTCCACACTTAACGCTTAGATAAGCAGTTACAATCTTACTATGATAACATGTATTCCAGTTTTTGCTTTCTCAGCAAGCCTTCCATTCTTCAGCACAGCAGTCTTTTTTTTTTATCTTCAGTAATGGATATACATTATTTAATAGTGTGTACTAGTTACTAGGTCATAAAGCAAATATTCTGCATGTGTTCATTTGTTTTGGCAGCTGCCTGGAAACAATCTGATGTGCATATGTTTTACTAGTACATATCTGTAGAGCAAGGCTTTACTAATGTCCAATAACTGCATTAATTTGGGCCTGAATCTGGATTTATTATGTATTAATCAGCTGTATTCACCTAAATACAGTATATTGCTTATATGATGCGGAATGAGTACCAACATTTACATAAAGACTTCATATAGTTTGCTGAAACATTTGAGATCCCTCACTCTTACATGAGATAAACTGAGTAACTTGTGTTGATTTAACAAATGCTTCAATCTGACTTGAAAGCAAAAGACACATGCGAAGTGGCTTTCAATGTTTTGCACAAGGAATCTTACATAAACCTTAGGAATCAGACCGGTAACTCTTTTGATTGACAAACAACCAAAATGATCAATCGTCTTGACTCTTACAGCTGCATAAATTATTGAATGGGGAAATAATTGTTTTTATTTAAAGATGCAGCTTTAATTTCTTGTGTCTTTTAGGAGAGAGAGAGGAGTTGAGTTTGACCGCAAACCGTCTGATGGGCCGGACTCTGTCTGTGGAGATCTCTGTTGGTACGATCAGAAACTCCCAGCAGGAGGAGGCGCTGCGCAAGGCAACATCCATCATAGATGAAATAGTGAAGAAGTTACTGGATGACATGGAAAGTGGTCGGCTGCAGCTGCTGGCCTTGCACGCAGCCTGTGTGACGGAAGCGCCGCCCGTCCCCATTGACCAGAAGTTTCAGGCTATAGTGATAAGCTGTGCTTTGGAGGACCAGAAAAATATCAAGCGGAGGCTGGAGACTTTGCTGAGGAACGTTGAAAACGCTGAAAAGAACATCAAGATTATGGATCACCAAAAACTTGACGACAATAAAGCCAATGGGAGTCATTAAAATGTTTGACCTTAAACACAAAGTGTGTCTTTAATACCACTAACCTCACATAGAATAGATGTTATTCTACGAACATTTATTAATGCTTCTACACTATAAAAAAGAAAAAGTTGGGTGAACTTATAATGTCAAGGCAACAAAATTTTAAGTTGGACAGCTAAACTAAATATTTTAAGTTTTGCGTTTGAGTTTACTCAACTCTAAATTCGAGGCAAGTGAGACTTCAAGTGAAAATTGCAAACTCAAAAAGTTGGTTTTCCCGCATTTTACAACAAATAAATTAAAGTTAGCAGAACTGTTGTCTCTTGTATTGAACTCCAACTTAAAGTTATCATTTTTAACGACTCACCTTATTGTTTTGGGGCAAACAACTTGCTTGTTTTGTTGTGATTACTAACATTATTGCTTTAAATGCCATTAATACATATTTTCAAGTTTTACCTACTTAAATGACTGTTTCAGGCCAACCAATACAAGTTGGATTTTTTGCAGTGTATAGGAGTCTCAATGTAGCAGCAAGTAGTAATGAAAATGTATAATAATACTAAACCTTAAAGCAAAACAAACAAAACCTTTTAGATGGATTAACTTCATTTAGATTGGATAATCTGTATTGCAATATACTATGCATATTTAATAATATACTGAACTAAAGTTGAAAATTATTTCAATTATAGGCTAAAGTACAGTTTTCAAGGAAGTATAACATCAACAATCAATTTAGGGCATTTAATGAATAGGTGACAAACTTTGATTATGCAACAGCATTAATAACCACTAAAAGATATTTTACTGTTTTATATGTACTAATTTATCCAACTACAACCAATGATTACTGTTGTATACCAGGATCAGATTGCTCACACTGGTTTTTTCGAGTTGACGCACACTGAATCTACTGATGGATTGTCTTAGTTTTTTTTTTTTGCCTAACCTTTTAGGTTAAGTGGAGGAATGGATTATTATGGAAGTGCATACACTACCTCTGGGAGAACACTCATCACATAAAGCTGTGTGTGAGTCCATGCTTTCACAATGTGGTTTTTATGTGCTAATAAAAACATTGTATGAAATGTGTTAAGTTTTATATATGTCATAGGTAACTTGCTGTTATTCTTGACATTACTCTATTAATACTGTGAAAGAAAACTCAGAAACTCTGCTGAATTATTATCAGTGGCAAAGCTGTTGGTTGGTTTTCAGTTTTTTTTTTTTTTTTTGCAAGAATATAGATGAGTACAATCTTTATACTCAACCCTGCTTCCAAAAGGGTTATGACATTATGTAACATGCCATTTAAATCCAGTATTAAAATTGGGATTGAAAATCATTGCATGAGATCAGCAAATTTCAAAACATCATTGTCTGTGATCAGTACGTCACTTTCACATCCACATTTCAATGAAATGAACAAAAAGTTCTTTTCAGCACAAGTTCCATCAGATGTTTTAAGTTTGCTAATTACCTCTGCCAAGGTCATGTTTTACCTGGCATTTATCTGTTTGTTTGTCTGTTTGTGTTTAGGATAACTCAATAAGTTATGGTTGGATTTTCATGAAATTTTCAGGAGTTGTTGGAAATGTGAAAAGGAAGAGCTGATTTAATTTTGGTGGTGATCCACATCACCTTTTGGATCCAGGAACGTTTTTAAAGCTTTGTATAACATCATGTGACAGGTTTTAAATCTACACCTGTCATTCACTGACAACATGTGGGACCTTATCCATGTTAAACAATCAAAGGAAAGCACACAACTGTTGGAAGAGCTGGAATCAAAAAGCAGACTGAATTTATTCTTCTCAGTTGCTAAACTTAAGAACAATGTTGAAAGGTGATGCACCAGAGGTAAACAGACCTGCTCAAACTTGGTTTGTGGGGTGTGTGTAGCTCAACAGTTGAGCACATGTCCCTTTAGAACAAACAAACAAACAAAAAACCACTAGATAACTCAATAAAGACATGTTAGTATCAGATACAAAGAAAACATAAATTAAAATTAAAAACTAACATGTTCGAGTTCTATGTTTTAAAAGTTGTATGTCTACAATTAAAAAAACTATCAAACTTATATTGGATATCACAAACAGGGTCAGATTATTGGATTTGTTTTAGACATGGTGCTAAAAGTTCTTGGAAATTTGTTCGCAGACTAAATCCTGTCTGGAATGCAAACTAAATAGTTTTGCCAAACCTTGTTACTAAATCCATGTACTAGATTGCACTAATGTCCAGTTAAGTGATGGACACAGTTCAGGACCACAACTTAGTGAAGTTTGAGAAAACTTCCATCAACTGAAGACAAGCTTCATTAGAGTGGCACTTCTGAACAAAGCTTAGAGATCATTGTAAAACTAATGTTTCTGCGAGAATGACTGCATCTCAACACTCATCTTAGTTGCTGGCAGAACTGCTAACAGACATAGGAAATCCCATCTTCCAGCAACAAACTGATTAAATCTAAACTCAGCAAAGTGATTCTGACATGAATTTTCAGTATAAAAATGACACAATGGATGCCAAGGAAAAAGTTTTATTGATCAGATTGCCATCAAATACTGCCTCCCAATCAAAAGGTCTGGCACACCTCAAGTTGTGATACATAAAGTATGTAATCATCAGAATAAAAGCATACATGTCAGTCTAAATGTCAAAACTGGTTTATGAAGTAATGTGAAAGAAAACTGAGTAAAAAGACAAAAATTATTACACCTGAGTAAAAGCACGCATGTATGGTTAATTTCAGCTGAGGATTCTTTAATATGAAATGTCATCTTATTGATAAAGTGCGTTAAATGCGTTCAGTCAAAATGCAAAATGATAAAGTAAACAAAGAGGAGAAAGCTTAAGTAGTAATCATTTACAGGTTCACTGTGCAGGCAGCTTTAAAGAAACAAAGAGTTGGAATAAAATGCTTTCTAGTTGTCAGTGTAAACATAGACAAGGCATTGCAACCATGGCTAAACATTCACTGATGTGGAAAAAATGCTTGCATGCATTAAAGTTATACCAGTTTTCTCGTTTTCCCCCAAAACATACAGTTCACAGAGACCTTGGAGGGGGAAAAAAAGGCCTGAACTGGGACGCAGTTCGTACCAATGATGTAATTGCAAAACACATTTTAAGCACCTTTTCAGATGTTCACAACAAAGTGAAAATAAAAATGGATAAAACTATCTTAGTAACAGATTGAAGATCAAGTTGTTTTTACTTTGTATAAAAACAGAAGCATGCATTAATATGTAATCTGTTTTGTAGTTTTCTTCAATGTAAAAATACTAAAGAGTTGCAACTATGAAGGACATTTTTTTTGTATTTTCAGACAGTTTTCAGACTTTTCCACATCACAACGTATTTTGCTGTGCTTACTCAACCAATTTCTTTCAGGTACTGAGCTTTGAAGAGAGAAGGGAAAAGATTTGAGGCAAACAAGGCATAAAACATACAATTCACAACTAGTATTGGTTTGGGAGATCTATTTTTTGTGCTCTCGTGTGATAAGAAAACATTTCTTGCATATTTAGGCACAAACGAGCACTTCAAGATAGTAAAATCTAGTTCTGAAGGTCTTCTATTCTCTTAGATTTTACTCCACAGACGCAGATGTCACTGAGCAGCGAGCTCGTTTTTTTTCAGCTTTGAAGCCTCACTCTTTCTTCACAATCAAAAAAAAAAACTTAGAATATCCGACACAGCCCATGTAAACATAAAAGAAAGGATGAAGTTTGTACCTTGTTTAGTGTCTTATGAACTGAAAAGTTATTCCACTAAGAAACTAGAATAAGTTTCAACAGCTGTACCAAAGAAAACAAAAGCAGAATTTAAATGCAGAAAAAGACAAATGTAAATAGCTTCAATAAAATATTGAGTAATGTCTGACTGTAACTTTATGATTGTAACTAAGATAATAAGATGCTTATTATCTGAACTTGTTTAACAAACGGGTAAAAAAAAAAAAGGATATTTTTTCAGCAAGAAGTTATTGATATTTGGTTACACAGAGAAGCACATTCTAGAAATTTCATGTTACAGTGTTAATATTCAATCATAGCTCAGTAAGAGGAAGTTTGGCACATAATATCACTCAACGCTGTTGTGCTTAGTACAAAAATACTTATGCAGAGACATTTATCTCTGGATCTTTTAGGGATAAACAGTGTAATTTGAACCATATTCTGTTCAACTTTAGAAAAATATGGTACAAAATAGTCTGTATATCTTTTACAATCCATGAAAACACATAACACAGCTAACGCATCTAACACGGCACTGAGTGGAAAAATAATGTACGGGAGAAAATGTTTTCAGAGTGCAATATTCGCCGTAACACATTTTGATGAGTTTTTATATCAAGTAAGATTAGAAAACCTCAGCAATGAGAGGAAACCGGCACTCACAGACAAATGATTAATAACAACATACTGTAGCTGCAGCTGTTACCATTTCTTAAGGCAACCACACGGAGGACTGGGCGTGTAAAAAGATTATGAATGAAGAACTGAGGATAAGTCAATAAAAATACAATCATCAAAAAACTTAGTATGCAAATGAACTTCAGGTTAGTTGTGTTATGTAGTATTCCCCAGTCTGTGTGGACTTTGGTCTCTAATTGTGACTACCTCCGGGGAGTACAATGACCAATCTAGCCTTAAACATGAAAATCAATCACTAAAATGAAATAATTTTCTTTTTTTAGAGTAGGGTGCAGCCTCCAAATGGGTTTTTACTCTTCTTGGTTCTTTGCTTGTTGGGTCGCAAAGTGATGACTTCTCTGCCGTTGCTGGAGCTCTGACTACAGACATTACTACTAGTGGTATTGAAGACACCTTTGGGGAAAAAAAGGAAAAAAGATCACCAGCATAACCTTTAAGGAAATCACTTCAAACATTTTCTCTATATTGCTTACCTATTTTATTGCTTGTTGTATGGACCACCTCTGTCTCTTCTGCTGTTTGCTGTTTGAGTCTCTGAAGATATTTCTCAGCTAAGTACTTAAAAACTGCAAAGAAAAAAAAATGCTGATATTAAAATTCAGGGAGTCATTTATTGCATTGGACCAGTGGTCCACATCACCCACCCTCATTGACATTAAGATCCTCTTTCACAGAAGCGCGATAAAATCTCAGCTTGAGTCTTTTAGCCAACGCTTCTGCCTCCTCACTGCAAAACAAGAAAGAACAGCGATTCTCCTAAGTTATGCTGCTTGTGTTAACATTTGTCTTCCATTGTCAAGTGCTTCTTGATTCCAGGAAATCTGCTTCTTACTTTTTTATTGACGTCTCTTCCAGGAGGTCAATTTTGTTTTGCACCAGGACTGTAGGAATATCTCCAACCTCTGCTTCCACTTTCTCCCGCCAGTTATCAATAGCCTGAAATGACTCCCTGTCTGTGGTGGAGAAAACCAGCACACATGCCTGGGCACCTGGAATCAAAGACACGCTTGAAGACACACAACAAAATCCGACTAGGAAAGAAAAGACTGCAATCAGGGATCAGGGGGGAAGTTAGTGACCGAAGACATGTTGTTTATTACATGTACATTACAGTGATGGGCTCTTACCTCGATAGTATGCTTTGGTAATAGCATCAAACTCCTCCTGCCCAGCTGTGTCCCACAGCATTAGTCGGACCTCTTCATCATTCACACTATGGTGGTGAAGTGAGCAAGTAAGGATGGAGGATTATGCCACTGTAAAGTCACTTGACATCAATATAACCTCCCAAGCACACAATTCCTATATACACTACATGGAGACATGCACATATATGATTTTTTTTTTTTTTTTTTAGTACTAATGAAGTTTCAAGCTGTTGATCATCAGCTTTGGCATAAGCTGAAACAGACAGAGTTAAACTGTGTGGCTTAACAGCCCAGAGCTCTGCAGGGACTTTAAATATAATGCAAAAAACAAAAACAAGTTCCTTACACAATCTGCCTCTCCAGGAAGTCAACTCCGATTGTCTTTTTGTAGTCCTTGGTGAAAATGCCCTTGCAGTAACGCTGGATCATGCTGGACTTGCCAACAGCTCCGTTGCCAACAACGACCACTTTGATGGCCACCTCCATGTCCTCTTCCAACATGGTGGCAATGTCAGGCTGTTTTTTTTCAGTTGCACTTTGGAGTTTCAGCGATGATACTCGATCATATAAACAAGCTGAAAGTGTAAAATGAAAAATACAAAAAAAATCTTTGATGCACGTTTAAATTCCATGAAGAAAAACACATCCTGAGGAAGTCAAAAGAACGTGTTAAAGTTCAACAAATATAATTAAAAAAATCTAATGAATCCCTAATACAAAGCAAACTGATAGTTCCATGTTCTGCTTATTTAATATTTAGCTTCCCAATCACTGTTCTCAGCACCCTCAGATGGACATTTTTTCCAAAGCACAGACATGAAGACCTCCTTAAAGGTATCATTGGTTTGACACAAATGCTAGGATATAAGAACTACCCCTTCAAAGACATGTTAAAGCTCAAATAAGTCAGAATTTGAAACCAATATCACAGAGTAGACCTTTTACAAAGGCTAATGTTCTGTTTCAGACTATATTTAAAGGCTTTTTCCCTTGCCTCCCTCAATGGCTATAATTATCTTTAAATTTATTATGCATGTATGCTAAGCTGTTGTAAATTTTACAGCTAAACAGACTGAGGCAGCCATGCGGAATGTTTGTCCTTCTATTAATGCCTAAAAGAGCTAACTCCACATGGCTATTGGTCCTCCATGGGTGTATGTGTGCAGTGACTGAGTGCAATGCTAAACAACATATTGTTACAAAGCTGTTCTCAGTGAACGCTGCAACCTGCTGCGTGACTGTGTTGTCCGACAGCCTGTCTGCATTTGAGTCACAATATGTGTGGCAGGAGAAGGTATTATCATTCAGCATCTATAACTGAGTGATACAATATGCATAAGATGCAGGCAAAAGATGGCTTAATATAAAGCAGGATGCTCTTTCTTCCATGTTAAGTTTGTATTTTTGACAAAAAACTATGTATTAGATTTAGATTTCATCTTAATATTAATGTTAATAGATGTGAAAACTAAAAACCTCCTCTGTTAAATGTAAACTGTGATTCACAAGCTAGGTTTTACATGCGCAGTCTTATATCTGAGGTGAGTTTTTTTTTGCCTTAATATTACAGTAAATTAAACAAACTGAGGGGTTATGGACCTCAATGCTTACACCAATGACTGGTCTATGCAAAACAATTTAAAAATATTTAAATTTTGAAGAAGGGCTGAACAACTTCCTGACACAGTAAGATTGGACACAATTTACTATATATCAATCAATATAAATATGCACATAACTCACATTTTCTAAAAAAAAAAAAAAAAAAAAAAAAAAAAAAAAAAAAAAACAGTGTGAAAAGAAACTAATTAATACAATTAATCTGAGCTTTCCAATAGTATTTTTACCATACACATAACCACATGTAACAACTGCCATGAGAAGTACCAGCTATATCATACTGTGGATCTTCTGGTCATGACACTTATCCACCTACTGTGTGATTCACCATTCATATAACTTTGGAGCTAACATGTAAAATATGGCAGCCAAGATAGTTTACTTCTAGATGCATAAGACAATACAACTCTCACCCTACGGTGTGACATGTTGAAACATTCACCGCTACTTTATCGAGGCCTCAAGGTGTGTAACGTTATGGAGAATAATTTAGGCCACATTTATCAAAATATGTTAACATTCAATGTAACTGCTGTCCGCGAAGCGAATGTCAAGTATTGCTGTAGTGTAGGAGTATCAAAGCTGATGACAAATAAATAAAGTAGTAAATCTTCTTTTCAGTCAAATTTTCCTCGCCAACACATAAATTGTGACTTCCTTCTTTTGGTTAAGATCCGACCTGTTGAATAGCAGACCGGAGGGTCTGGAAGTACCGAGCAGCTGCCGGTGTTGTCAATCTAAGCTAACTGACGTAAATGCATCCTGATGTAGGTGGATGGAGGACAAGCAAACTCACTGTAGTGGGCCGTTTCTTACCTTTACAACCACTTTACAAATCATTCGTCAGTATCAGATAAGGTATCCCAGAGGCAAAAATCTACATCCTCCCCGTGGTTCTTTCTGTGGCCAGTGGAGACGCCAATGACTCCGGTGCTAAGGTTGCCTGGCTAAGGTTAGCCACTTTCTCCAGAGAAAATCTCCTGCTTTCTATGTAACTGGTTTCCATACAATGATTCTTGGAATTCGGTTTTTGAAATGCCGGGGAAATAAAGAATAGTTTAATGTCAATAACTAAAGTACATCCCATGGCATTTATGCCATGATATGGAAATGCATTGCTGTGTATTCGCCAGCTAATCTTCTGCTAGGTATGTAGGGAATGGTTAGCCCACTAGGCAACCGCTAGCTCGCTAATGTTTGTTGCTAAGCAGCAGAGCCAAAGAGTGCACAAGGCAAGAGTCCGCTCCACGTTTTACCTGCGGAGAGTTGGGATCATTTGTAGTTCTCACGGCCGCCAACCCTTAGTTTTCGTCATGTTATAACGACCGTTCGCTGATACTTCACTACCTTCAATCGCATGTTAAATGTTTATGACTTATCCTAGAAAATGACTACATACATCACATCTACATAATCACTTACTTACTTTATTCTTTATTTCAGCCCCAGAGTGATCCATGTCACAATACAATACAATACAATACAATATAATTTAAGACAAAAAAGTAATGACAAGTTACTTGGAATAAAGTTCCTTGACACTCAAAATGTGTAATTAGGTTGGATGTTTGAAAATTAGACATTAGGGTAATGAATTTATAGTGGGCCTTGCTAAACATGTGTAGACAACCAATACAATGCAACAAATTATTAAACAAAATTCAAAAAGCCTGATATTTTTTATTGTATGCTTAAACCCCATTTTTATTAATTGGCTTTAAAATACGCATGAGACTCAGGTTCTGTTTTAGTGTGCTATGGTTTGTTTTAATTTTTGGTTCTATTTGCTGTTATCTGTCTATTCTTGTAAAATTGTTTTTTGTTTTGAAACTGTTTTAAAAACATGGATCAGATTTTTTTTATATTTCCCTGTTAATTTGTTTGATTTTCCTGTGTTGCTTTGACTGATTATGTACAGCACTTTGTTTCAGCTGTGGTTGTTTTTAAAGGGCTTTATTCGAGTTGATATATCAAGTCTGATAGATATATAAATAAAAGTTTGAATGAATAAAGTTTGTGAAGCATTCATTTAAATAGAGCTTGTTTGACAAGCGGCCTCTTTTGTTTGTACTAAATAAAAGGACTATAAGGCAAATTGTTCATACATTTGCTCTCCAGTTTGAAATGTAAACTTTTAGTTTAACTAAATTGAACTGATTTTAAATTGTGGATCACAGTGCAATTTCCCTGTTCTTAGGAAAATTGTGCCTTTATAGTTCATGTATCTTGCCATTAATTAAAAATGTATTTTGACTGAAACGTGCAAAGCCTAAAATTATTTAAACGCAGCAACATTGAATTAGTACAAATTTAAAAAAAAGAAAGAAAAAAAGAAAGCAATTCTATCCATAAAGACCTAATACTTCCGCCTTGCCACGCTATAAAAATACATTTTTCAGTCTTCAGGCAGGAATGCGTTGGTTATACAATAGATAAACTTCCGCGCAATCTTGGTCCATTTGATTACTGATCGGTAGTGAAAAGGGTGCATAAAAATAAGAACGTCACAGAGTTTATTTAAACAAGGGTATCTAATCAAAACAACTAGTTGTATTAGTCAATGAAAAATGAAACGTATGTTTTGTGTGTTTTCACGAAAGTAACAATTAAAGAACGAGTCAACGGGTTGGCCTGAGAAACTAAACGAGCGCTCTCCTTTGTACGTCGCCGTTTCACTTCCTGATTTGGGTCGATCGTCATCCTTTACCCGCGTCTGTTGAACAGCCCACTTTGTTTGGCGGGATTGAATTCAGAGGCCACCGCTCTTCGTTTATTTGGTAATATGAGGTTAAATAAACATTTTAAGCGTTGTTCTAGTAGCTTGTGTAATAAAATGCCTAAGTTAAGCGTTGACGTCGTTAACGCAGTTAATTATTGCACGCGAGCTAGCTACGTAGAGTTTCTGACTTCAGGCAGAATTCTTTGCGTTGTTGCAGGGCATATGATGCTATCATATATGCCACACTTGCAAAGTTATACATATAGTGTGCTCTGCGTCATGTGCACCAGATAGTGTGTAGCAATTCTAGCTATCTTTTTAAAGTGGCATTTATTTACTTTGTCATATTGAACCGTATCCGTGTTTATAAGCATGTGAAAGTTGACATGAGTTTTGTGTACTAGATTGTATTTCCCACATGCCTATAAAGCAAAGTATGTTGGAATCATAATGATAATAGTTAATGATGAAGCTGTGGGTGTTTGTACCTTTTTGTGTGCGTATTCAGAATGAAATAAGCTATTAGTATGTTAAATTTTCCTTTCTCTGATCACCAGGAGCCATGCTGTTTTCTGGCAGAAGGAGGAAGCTTGGTGCAAACCCCCAGACAGAGGCCTACACCCAGTCCCTGCAGTTCTATGGACAGCCGCCTCTTGAAAACATTTCTCTCTCTGAATTTGAGACATTTGCTGTGGAAAGATTAAAATGTATGTCATTTCAATACTTTATTTTTGTTCTAGAAAATAAGGTAGTATTCTAGTCTCATCCACTTGACGACAATAAAATGCATGTGATAGTATAGCATTCTGTAGTAAATTTAGCTGTATGTATTGTCTCTTGTCTTTTCAGACACATTTAAACATGTTGAGATTATTATTTTTAAGGGCTAGTTTTTTTTTTTAATGGTTTTCTTTTTTCCTGTCAATGCAGTGTTGAAGACTGTTGAGAATTTGGGAGTAAGCTATCTAAAAACGTCTGAGCAGTACTTAAGGAAGCTTGAAAATGAATTGAAGAACCTGAATTTTCCTTACAGATCGGACATTGTAAGTATGCTTACACTACTCTAATGCAAACAAAGTTAGAACGCAGCAGTGCAACAGTTTTACATGGCAGGATTTACATTGACACAAATGCAGAGAGACTTTGAAGGGAGAACACCAAGATGTTAAATCTCACTAATAGTGAGCACAGCAAAGATGATGCAGGTGGAGGGCAGACGGCAGTCTCTGCAGAGAAATACACCACCAATACTTTGTGTCCAATTTGCAAAATCAGCATGGAAGCCTATTTGTGATAAATTCATTTAAAAACGAACAGCTGAGGGTTTTTGAGGAATATAAATCAAATATAAAATAAAGGTTTCCTTAGAAAAAATAAAGTGTAATAACCTTCATTGTTATCTCACTTCTACCTTCTTAGATATATATGTGCACCATGCAGTGATGCATGACTGTAGTTAGTCCATTTGGTATGCTGTCTTTAGAAGCATAGTATTTGCTGAAATGTAATGCGGCTAAATTAACATCTAAGATCTAATTGGGTGTCACATAGACTGATGCAGACACACAGCTGCACAACTAGCAGTGCTCTCAATCGGAGCTATCTATTTGACAAATAACCAAAACCTATAATTAAGGGATTCTATTATATGGTGTTTTATTTATTTATTTTTTTCTTGGAGTATTTAATTTAAATAATGCACCTTCTTTGTAAATTTAGGATGACAGAAAATCTCAGAATGGACCAAGTGAAACTGAGAAACGAAGAAAAGACCACATCTCCCACTTCATTCTCAGACTAGCCTACTGCCAGACGTAAGTTAGTGGATTGCATTATATTTAAACATGTTTAAAGTGAGATTTTCAGATTCTGCCGATGTGACTGTTTATCTCCATTAATATCCTCAAGGGAAGATTTAAGGCGCTGGTTTATACAACAGGAAGTGGATCTTTTCCGCTACCGCTTTAATGAGCTGGATCCAAAACAAAAGCTGGAATTTCTTCACAGGAATAATCTTCAGTATGATGCGGTATGTTTTTAAAATTCCCTCTTCTACATTATTGCAGTAACCTCACCACAGAAAAACACTGAAGATTATTTGGCACTACATAAAGATTAGTTCTCCCTACAATGCTTACCTTTTTTCCCCCACATGTAGCTTATTTACATTTGTCATTCCTGATATTTTACCTTTATACTGAGCATGTTTTCTTTCTTTGCAAAATTAGTATCTGATTATGTTGCAAATTATAAAATCTGTGCAATACATTACTTTCTTTTAAAAGCTTTGCAGGGAAACTAGAATGATTTGCAAACCTTTGCCAAAGAAGCTCACACAGAAACATTTTTTGGAAAAAAAGTAAAAGAAGAAAAGGAAAAGTAAAGAGTGAAACAACACATGTTTGGATTTCTGATGTGCAGGATTATTAAAATTCAACTGCGGAGTAACAAGAGATGTATGCCAGCTCTGTTCAGGCAAAGGTGTTCAGTTGTATTTCCACCAGGGGGCGCTGTTTGATCACAGAAACATGATCCCTGAGTATCAAGGCCTCTTCAGAATATTGATTCCAAATATTCCTCTTATATCTTTTGGGTTTTTACTTTAATAAATCTCACCACTCAGGTGTGATAAATGGGCATAAATCCTGTTTGTATGAATCACAGTAATATGTGAATGCTAATCTTGCATAGGAAAACATGCAATACAGTTTATTGCAATAAATGTTTTCCTTTAAGATGTCTGTAGACTACATTAAGAAAAATGTGGATAGATTTTTATGAAATGGGGATTAATAAGATGAGCAGAGCAGCAAAGTTTAAACATAAGCTGTTTAAAATGAATTTAACATGTTAATCGTCACTATGTGAGAAAACACATTTTGTTTATCTGGTAATTTTTGCTCCCCCATTGTTCCAATATATTTAAACTTGACAGTCCAGGCTTTGAAATGTCTGACTGAAATATATCAATAACCTTTCAGATCAGCAGTAAGGAGAAGAAGGAGCTGCTGGACAAACTTGTCAACTCCAGTTACGCTGTCAGTGGAATCACTGTGGAGAATAACGACTTTTACAAAGTGAGTTACTTTTGGTCGGCATGTTGAGACTGATGACAGCGTCAAATCTTATTCCCCTGAAAAATGAGTAGATATGCAATATTAACCTATTTTTTATTTTTAAATTGTTTATATGCCCTTCATCTAGTTACATAAGCAAGAAATGCAGACGTTGTATATTAAGTTAAATGTTTTGTATACTGCTGAATTACTGACTTTTCCCTTTACAGTTCTATGAACTAATCTGTGACAGGTTTAATGATTGCTTGAAGCCTTTTTCAGCATAATTTGGATGTTTTCCCACGTCAGGGTTTCACAGTTGCTTAGTGCCAAACACTGGAAACAAAACAACTAAATATTGGAAAATCAAAGAATGTACTTTTATTTCTGGTAACCTTTGATTACTCTCTTGCCATGTATTCTCAGCCAAACAGGTCAGTGAACTCATTGAAAAAGGACTTTGTATACTATGTTGAATTGAAGCTGATGTGGCTGCTTAACTGTTTTATTTCTCCCCTTTCTTCAGAGCCGTACCTTCCTAAATACAGATTTATATAAATGAGCAAATCTTCCTCCCTGAGGCAGTTTGAATCAAACTATTGGAGAATTTATTCTCTTTCAAATGCTGGATTACCACTCAACATTAGTCTCCCCTTACTGCTAAAGAATTACACTGACATTCAAACCTGTCAGGATAAGTTGATGTACTATGTTTGATCCACAAGACTAGAAATAGAATTATGAATTGTAAATCACTCGGCACTGTATTTAATTAAACTGTCAGAATCCACAAAACATGTCACAAATAAATTCAGTATTTTGATTATTATGTCAAACACATTTCAGAAAACTTTTAACAACCGATGCTTGTTAGCACTAAGGAGACATATTGCAGCAGTCCTGAAAGTGTTTTTTTGAAACTTGTCCCCATTTGTACTGTAATTTAACATTGATGAAATAGCTAAAATCCTTCTACTAATTGTAATTTAAATTTAAACTCTATATAAAATGTAAGCTCAAAAAGGACGGCCTTCACACTTACCATATATAAATTTCGTAACATTTATTAAATATTAATTTTTGCTTTTGACATGTTTGTTTTTAGGTTCCGTTTCAAGATGCCCTTGATCTAGTGCGAACAAGAAAAGTGTACCTCAAAGCAGGCTATGCATACATCCCTCACCAGGACATTGTGACCATTGTTCTAAATGATTTCCGCACAAGGCTTTCTAAAGCTCTTGCAGTAAGTATTTGTAGCTTTTTGCTTTTTTGGATGAATGATAAAAGTTGTGTAATAACAGCAGGATAAATCAGAGGTAGGGATGAGCATTTTAGGTGATTTTTTTTTTTAAGTTGACTTGTCAGGCATTTCAAAATCAATTAGTTGTGACATCATCTGTAATGAAATTTTTCTCCAAAGGGAAACTGTCATCATTTGTGAGATGTTGTTTGTTTAATGTGTTTTCCACAAGTGTTTTTTATTTAAATATTTTGCTGGCTCTAGTGTCCTTGTACAATAGGTAGATGGCTAAAGGAGTTGGGATTAAACCTATTCCCCACTAGACAGGCAATTTCTTACAGGTAACTTCCTCTACTGTCTGTGCATTACACACGCTGGACTTTTTTCTCACTTGTTCTTGCTCTATTTCTCTACAGCTCAGGATCCTTGTATTTAATGTGTAAAATGTTGATAACTCAGGATGATCTGCCCACTAAGTATGTGTACTTGAGAAGTGGGAGAGGAAACTGCAAAGAGAAAAAAAAATTGCACTATTTTATTTTTATGATCGTTGAAAACCCAGATCGTAATTGAGATTAAAATCCAATTAATCGGCCAGCCCTACCATGTACCTTTTATAAGGTTCCCCCTTTTCTTTTTTTTCTTTTTCTTTTTTTTTATTTGGGTAACAGCTCTACACTTGTGTAGAACCTCCAGTGTATCACTTTATCTTAGTCTTTTTTTTTTTTTGTCATCTTCTGCTGTGCATCTGCATCTATATTGATGGTTGGCAAGCTGCCTTCATCTAATTGCATTGGACGAGGGAGGAGTAGAGTGGGTGAAGAAAAGTTTTTCTTATAGCTCTATGGTGGAGGTGGGATTAGAGTGGAGCATACACTGGAACTATTCCCACAGGGAAGCTCTGCAGCCAGACTCTTGACTTCATTCAGCATTTCCAACAATCTATTAGGCATGCAGATCCCTAATCAAAAGGTGTCTTTGGGAAAAACATGAAAATATCATGTTTACTTTGTTGTTCAGTGGTCCAGCATATTTGAGATGCTCCCGTGCTCCAACACATTAACATATTCAGATAAACAACCTCCTCACCAGGGTCAGCTCAAGTTGTTTTTTTTTTTGTTGTTTTTTTTAACAAACCTGTTTATGAGCCATTAATTCCAGCCAGGCGTGTTGAAGCAAAGAAACAACTAAAGTAGGGCAGGCCTTGATGACCAGGAGTGAGAAATCCTTTGTAACATGTATATTTAGCAACAGTTTTATACTGAAAATGTTCCAGAGATTGTAATCCCTTCAACACCCTTTCAACTTGCATTATGTTCTTCAGTTGTTTCATTATGTACATAAATTTCATTCAAATTCACTTTGTGTTAATGGGAAGTTAGTTAAATGTAAGCTGTTGTCATCGGTGCCCTGAGGGACACTGGAGAAATGCTGAAGTCAGTTGAGGGGACTAAGTGTCCACACATGACACACAACTGGAGGAAAATTTGGCAAAAACTAGTCAGAGGGACCTTATTGTCCCTAAAGGCATGATTTTATTTTTCCGCAGCAGGCGGGCTGTGATGGCACAGCAACAGAGTGCTTGTGTAATGCCCCGAATGCCCAAAGGAGACATGAAACATGGTGATTTTGGAACCGAAGGTCATTTTTATGTGGAGAGACAACTATAGTTTAGTTTAGTCACAGTGAGGACTTGTGACTGCTGAACTGGCAAGAGTATGATCAACAACCAAAGGCAGTGGCAGTGTAAAATGTGTATGAATAGAATTGTTTTCATAGTTAAATGCCCTGTAGTTGGCCAAGAGAGCCCTTCAAAGAGAGGCTATGACTGAAACATTAACCAGTATGAAAAAGAAAAGAAAAACACGAAAAGACTTTCAAATAATTTAAATTGGATAGGAATTTCATCTTTTTTTTTTTTTTTTTTTTACATGGATTTAAACTTTAAGTTTACTGAAATCTAATTTTCATGTCTGTCTTCATTAATGTACAGTCATGTTAAAATAAGAATAGTTGTCTGGATTTCTTCAGACACATTTTTATTTAGAGATGCTGCACTTTTTTGCACATTCATGCTACTTAGGACACAGGCCAATCATTGACTGAAAAGCAGGTCCTATGCCTTTTTCTTAATGACTCTATTGTTTTGCTTATGGAAAGATTATTAGTTTGGTCAAAGTTTTCTAATTTCTTTCATTAGATGTCATTAAATTCCCTGATCTTGATTTTTAAAGTATATACATTAATCACTGTTCAGTAAAATCATTGATAAAATTATTTCAAATTCACAGCTGGCAAAAAAAAATTATCAAAAGTGAACCCAACTTGTTAAGTGCACCAGATTACATTACAATTGCACTCATCATGCATGCACATAAAGAACAGTTCTCATTTTTTCTCAGAGTGGATCAGTCTTGCATAAGGTCATTGTTTAACCTGCTGGTTTGTTTGTATGTATTTTCAAGAAAATATATACAAAGTATTCCATTTAATATTTTATAGAGGCCTGCAATAGCCTAGTGTCCTACTTTGGTAAACTATTATAGCATAGTACAAATAAAAAAGTTGTCAGTAGAAACACAAAATGTGGACTTTCAGTCTATCCTGGAACTGTCGGATGATTACTTGGTGCATGGAGGATTCTCAGTCGTCGTTTTTACAATGGTGATGTAATGCTGTATGCAACTTAGCCTTTACTGAGAAGTCTGTTTTACTGTGTGTATTTTCCAGGAATGCATGTAATCATGGCTGAGCAGCCTCTACTTACACACTGGTCTTAAACTTTTTGACAATTAAACACCACATCTAAAACTCTCTTCTGGCAAATTGAAGTGCATGATTACCAGATTTATGGAAGCCTCTTTTTTAAATCTAGCTTCTAATCTGAGATTTCATGCCAAGAGACTTGACACTTAAGGGTGCCAAGGGTGCATTCACATCAGGATAGTCTGCTTGACTTGGCTCACTTGTAGGGGGGTGTATCCATGCGGGCTGAGATTGCGTTCATGCTGCACTTTGGTCAAATGAGCCAAACCATTAGAATAATATATTCCCATTCTCACCAAAGGTGGCGCTGAACTGGTATTTAGCAAAAGACAGAACAAGACCTGCAGGAAGAAGAAAACCGTTTCCTCTACTTGAGCTAAACATTTCTTTGTTTTTTTTTTTTGTTTTTTTTTTTTCTTGTCTAATGCAGGTATATTGCAGAAATACACTGCAACAATAGCCGCAGTCTGAACTACAGATGGGGCAGAGGACCCTTAATGTGATTGCTATGCATTTACCCACAATGCAATAATAAATGCAAGTAGTGACTTTTTTTTTTTTTTTTTTTTGTAGTTCGCTTCTTGTATTTGATTAACTCGAAACAGAGCGAGACCTGCAATTGTAGACAGACTGAGTCTGCTTCTTTTATCAAATCTAGATGTAGAATCCACCCTACACTACAGTCATGGTTTGACACACTGTGTGGTAGTGCAGTCGGATCTGCACTAACGTTAGCATAGCACGCCTGGTACATATGATTAGCTTGAGTCTAAATGTGCATCTTTTGTCATGGTACTAAAAAGACCAGCTTGTCCAAATTAAAAGGGACAACAGAATAAAAATGACAACTTGGTCCTGTTGTTCTGTTCTCACATTTCAAGGTAATTATCTGGACCACCAACTGGATGGAATCATTTTTATAAAACTTTTTTTTTTTTTTTAACTGTGCCATTGTGTTACTGTGATTGTTTTTCATTCACTAAAGACAGTAAGGGAGGGATGTGGTCTGATGAGTTGACATTTCAAATTATTATTATTATTATTTTTTTTAAATCATGTCATATCCTCCAGGCCAAGAGTTAAAGGACTATCTGGATTGCTATTGGTGTGAATCTAAAAAGTCTGCATCTGTGATTGGGTGTGGGGATGTGTTAGTACCCATGACATGAGGCATGGGTACCTTACACATCTGTTAAGGCTTTATTAATACTGAAGGGTACATAAAGGTTTGGAGCAACATATGCTGCCATCTAAGGGACATATTTTATCATGGACAATGCCATGACTCTTTCTGTACATTACAACAGTGTGGTTTCATCGTAAAAGAGTGCTGGGACTAGACTGGTTGGTCTGCTGTCCAGACCTGTTTTCTATTGAAAATATTTGGCGGATCATAAAGTGCAAATTATCATAACGGAGACCCCCTAGAAAACTTAAGTTGTACAAGCAAGAATGGGAAAGAGTTTAACCTACAAATCTTCAGCAGTTTCTGTCGTCAATCCCTGAACGCTAATCGAGGGCTGTTTAAAAGGAAAGGTGATGAAACACTGTGGTAAACCTGTCCCATCTTCTTTGCAACACATTTCAGATATCAAATCCAAAATGAATATTTAAAAAACAAAACAAAGGTTGATTAGTTTTATCAATAAATGTCTTGTATTTGCTGTATTCAACTGAATGTACATTTAAAAAGGATTTGAAAATCCACTTTTATTTTTTATATTTGTTTCACACAGCATCCCAACTTCATTGGAACTGAGATAGTAAATTTGTAAAGCAGACCTCGAAGGGGTCTGAGTTCTTTTACTCACATTTACAAAGCGACAAATCTTTTGTGTATATTCATCTTTAGATTTGACATGCAGATTTCAGACTGAGACAGGAAATGAAGTCAAAGCCCGAAGTAGATGTGGGTTGTCTAACATGACAGCTGTTTTATATGGTGTAAATGCTTTAGGATGTTGCCTTCCAGCTTTTTGAGTTCAATGCTTGAATTACTGTATTTTCAGTCTTTCAAACACCAAGCCAATTGTCTGCTTTGTGCAGTTCTTTTATGTGTTTCTACATATTGTGATTATAAATCCTTTTACAGCCATTTAAGTGTTTAAGGTGGTGAGGCATCTTGAGCAAGAATTTTCTTGAGTTTGAAGTCTGTTCATAATCAGGTTAATTAAAAAGTAACTGTGCTGCAAACCTTTTTGGTAAAATGCTTCCAATAATTTGTATTAATTGCTCAAAAATATTTGTATTGATAGCTAAAAGATTGTATTAATGCTTTCCTGGAAGCGATTTGGTTGCACATGACCTGTAGTGTTAAATTGTTCTAATCTTTTGTCCATGACTGTGTGCCGTTACTCATGTGATGCCCATCTCTTCTGCAGTTGACAGCTCGCTCGCTGCCAGCAGTGCATTCTGATAAACGCCTGCAGCCGCTTCTTAACCACCTCAGGTAAGCAGCAGGATAAAGAATTTTGCCGCCACTGACTAATCACTCGTTGAAAAAGAGAAAAGCTTTAGCATCAAAGAGCATTTAAGAATTATGATTTTTCAGAATCAACCTAGTCAAGACTACTTTATGTTCAGACTTTAAGTATCATACTCTTTGCTTTACTTAGCAGTAACCAAGTTCAAACAAAGCTCCATTTTCATAATCGGGATATAAAAATGAAGCACTGTGGCACTGCCATGTGTTTAAGTCTTTTAATCAATTTAGCTGATTAACATGATTTTTGTGCAAAATATTCGACAAGTTTCTCAATTACTACAATTTTCATGTCGTTATTTGGCCATTATGTGAACAAAAAAAATAGATGTATGATGCACCTACTGATCATTCTCAGTGTATATTTATTATAATTGGCTTTAAGAGGGTATAATGTTGTAATGATCTAATCAGAATGAGGGGTCTTCCTCTAAATCTTTTATCTTTGAGTAAATTACTGAGGAAGCTTCGTTCTTTAGAGTGCCACACAGGAGGGATTAAGAGTCGTTACAAAGGCATTAATTTAGTCATTTCAAACAGGATTCACGAGGCTTTGAAATGCCACCACCTAGCTTCTTCATTGATTTGAAATCTTTAAAAAAATAAAAATAAAAAAAAATGTTTTTTGTGGGTGGTTTTATTGCTGAACTGAAAATTGAATTTTAAGGCATTTTACGGGGCAAATATTTATACTAAAGAAAACCATTTGCTGAATACAATATCGGGCTATCATATTGACCAAGTTTGAAATGATTGAAACCAAAACATAAGTGACAGTAAAATGAACCGTTTTGTGTGACCCTGCAAATATAATGCTGGCATGAAATACTCTTGAAATAATCCTTTTATTTTTCATATAATGTATGTATTTAGCATCAGTCTTCAATCTGGGGTACATATTACTCTGTGCTACCATCTTGTTGGCTGTGGAGATGAAAAGAACTTCAAGTGTGTATTTGAAGGTTAGATGGATGGCAGAGCAATAAAAAGAAAAAAAAGTTCCCAAGTTGTCAGTTGTGAGACTAGAGCTCATGTCCTGTGTTATTAGGCTTGAGCAAAATTCTTTTTGTTATAGTTTTTTTTCCCTTTACAAAAACAAAGTCATGAGTAAAGCGTCTTAGAGATAATTTAGTGATTTGCAAAAGTGTTTACCCTTTTGTCTTTTTCCCCCATTACAAAAGGCAGTATATATGCCTTTGTAGGGGAGCTTTAATGCAAATAAATAAGAATGTGAAATCAATGAGAGAAAAAAAGAGCTGTCTAAATTGGCTGTTGAAGCCTGATGGACTACCCTCATGTTGAAGATAATGCTAAGTGGTACGCTGTGCTCTGAAACGACTCAGGATCCTGACATACTAAGAGCAAAAACAGGTTGTCTTTCAATTGTAAATATTTGCTTTTCCTCCAACAGTAAACTGAATATTAATCAAAGGTTTGGATGAGTTTTGCATCTTAGATGAATGCAGAAGTGCAGATTTTTCTGCAGCCTCTTAGTTTATTATTAATTTCCAAGAAATACCAATTAGTGTCTCTGGACACATTTGGATAGTCCCAAAAGTCACAGGACATCAGACGGTACTGTATTGCTCAGTGACGCATGGTGATGAATTTAAATGTAAGGGAGGTTATAAGCAGTATCTGCTCATAAAATACGAGCACTTGTGCAAATTTGCAGATTTAAATTTGAATGAACAATTAGCCTCTGATTAGATATGGAAAAAAAATCAATAATGTAATTGTTAGCTGGAGCTTTTTGTTTTTCTATATTGTTGCCACACCTTGACTTGCAATATAAGCAGCTGATATAGGATAAGAAAGACATTTGTTCTTATGTTACTCTTAATTGGCACAACATTTGTGAAAACTGTAACTGTTTATTTATTTTAACATGAAAATAAATAATTATTTGGTTTGATGGGTTGCATAATAGAAACTTAATTTCAGCTTGAGTAGCTGAGCATAGTGACTCAGCAGCATGTGAGTTATTTGCGTGACATGAATATGAAAACGTCCATGGTGATCCAGGTGGTGATGTCAGATTATTGCTGGGGATTAATGGGCAGATTGTTGACATCCGTGGAAGGTCAATCATCTCAGTGGGTAGGGGAAACATAAGAAAAGCACAGCCATTTGCGACTCTGTGAGTTGTATTCATCTTGGAAATCTCATGTCAACAACTAGTGGGTCTAAAGTTTAACATGACATGAGATATTAGAGGTTGAACTCTGTTCTCATTGTTCAAATACATTATCAGCAGAGACCTGTTAAAACATTGCTTCCATTTAACTGAGATCCCATTTACATTTAAAACTGCGTTAATTACTAAAGAGCAGTGTTAATGCTTTCATATCTGCTTTCAGCCACGCATATGTGGGACAAGATTACAGCATCCAGAAGAATGTGGGGAAAATCTCGTTGGAACAAATCGATTCAGTAAGTTGCACTTATGTCTTGTTGGATATATTGGCTACAATGACATTTTAGATTGTGATTAGTATTAAATGGTAACTTGAGTCACCCAGTGTACAGATAATGTATATTTTATATGTATTTTAAATTAAATGTTTTTCATGATGTTTATTATATATTACTAGTTATTTACAGCTTACTTTTAGCTTTCAGGAAAGTCATTCCCACTGTGCATGAGGCAGCTCCACCAGTCTCTTAGAGAGAATCATCATCTACGGCATGGTGGTCGGATGCAGTATGGTCTATTTCTCAAGGGTATCGGCCTCTCTCTGGAGCAAGCACTGCAGTTCTGGAGGTCGGAGTTTGTAAAAGGCAAAGTGGATGCAGACAAGGTAATGTAGACTGAAGCTGAAACACCCCGAAACACAAAATTACATAAAGTGCTTGTAACCTTTACCATTTTACTTATGTCTGAATGACATTCATGATTCATTGATGTCGAAAAGCTGTTCAGATCTTGAGTGGGTGGTAGTTTTTTTTTTGTTTTTTGTTTTTTTAAAATTGGTGACTGAGTAGCTCCATGAAATCTGATTTACCTGAAAAAACGTTTATTAGTGCCATTGTGTGCTCACAGCTCTGATATGAGGCCAATTAAGACCTCAGTGGTAAAAGCTTAACATGTTATGTCTCCCAACAGGACACAGACACAGTACAGACATTAAAATAGTCCTCACAGAAATGAGCACTATTCATATGAAATGGAGGCAGTGGTAACAAGTGATTGAAATGTAATGGAATAGTAAAGAGAATAGTTTCATACTCTGTTTATTATGAAGGAATAATATTAACTCTTGAAGTACCTCATTTAAATAAAATAAAAAAAAATAAATAAATAAAAAAAAAAAGTAGATAGAAACAAGCTTGGACATTTTCATAAGATAATCAGTCCTGTTGAGAATGACAGCATGTTCCACATCCATAAGTAGAGTATTAAGATTTATTTCCTCTATTCAGTCATTTAATATCTTCAAATGTGTCTCTCCTAGTTTTGCTCTCATCCACAGATCAGAAGTCTAAGCTTGTAAATGTCACCATAAAAATGATTTCCTTTTGATAAATGGAAAATGATTTGATTGCAGTGGCTTTTGTTTTGGAAGTATGCTATACACTAAAGACCGTTTTGCATATCTTTTGATTAGAGTTTCAGACTTTATTGCATATTTGTGTCTGAGTTGTTTTTGTTCCTTATTTATAGTACATTTTAGTGCTGCAACTTCGGAAAAGCATGTCAGGTTACTATATCTTTGATAAGTCATTCTTTAAAGTTTAATATGCACTTTTAATTCTAGAAAGTAAATTCATTCTTCATACAGCCACAAATCAGTCATCAAGACATTTTCCTGCCTTTCTGTCTTAGTGATGTCACATTTAAAGTTCACAAATTGTACAAAGCAATAGTTGTTAGTTAAAATGTGAAGTGTAAATACTACAGTGAAGGCCCCTCTAGACATTTTTGCATTAGTTATCTTTTTTTTTTTTTTATAATTAAAGGACAGGAGACCAGTTATCAAAAGAAGAGGAAATGATTTTATGGTAATTAGTTTGTTTTGCATAATTTTCCTAGTAAAAGCACCCAGAATGTGAGGAATGTGTCACTCTGTTCATACTTTGACATTAAAACTTGCTTTACTCAGCTAGGGACATGACATACACTGCTAGATGCTGTGGTGGAGCAGCTCAGATGAAAAATGAGAAGAGGGATCAGCAATAATGACCCCTTAAATATAAACACTGAATCATGGCAATAAATCATTGATCCCATACTGTTCCACTGCAGATTTCCTTTTCAAAGGCACAGATACGAACTTCCGTAACCTGAAGAAATGTTTACCATGACCATATTTTTAGTGAATGAAGCTAAGTTACACTTCCCGGTATGATTGCTGTGAGCTGGTGTATGACCAGTACACAAGCGTTGGGGAATAGCATCACAACTCAATACCGGTAGATTTAATTTGCCACATCTACCTTGTACTTTAGACACAAGTGGAAAAACAAAAGACCCAGAGCTGCAATGGTCATAGAAACCAACCCTCGGCAGTTTTTGTCTCTGTGTCTATAGTTGAAATTCCTTTCAGATGCATAAAACAGCCTATAAATACAGGGCTTCAAACTATTTTCACCATTCTCCCAGAACTTGCCTAGAACTGTCCCAAAACGCAATCAAAACAATTCATGCTCATCTTTAAAATGAATAAATCATCATGCAAACTATTACACAATCCATCCACTTTTGTAATTAAATTCAACTGAGGAGAGTAGTTTAGCCATAGCTTGTAATATTCCTGTGGTGTTCCTTTCAGTGATCAATTTATCAATGCCTGTGCTGCTGAAAATACATCCCATGCCTTGATATCTCTCTGACAATATATTTTAGAGGTTCATGACACAGCTGTTACTGCAGAAGTTCAGTTTAACCCAGCTGTGAAACAGGCAATGTGACTGAGGAAATTAACCTGCACTGACCGCTGTTGCCACAGCTGCAGTTCAGTCAGGAGGTCAAGTAACTTAAAATGGTCCTGTCTGTAATCTGTCTGGAAACATGGACCTGAATAAACTGTCCCCTGCATTAAACCCCAAGCAGTGTCTATCCATTAATACTGGACTTGTTGGGGCCTTTAACCATCATACACAACTGAATAAAAGCTTGAACTAACCAGAACTGTAACTATTATGTGCTATATTGTTCCATGAAGTGCATGAGCTAACAACAACCATTTATTGTCTTTGAGTTATAAAGCATAACAGTAGAACAGGTTTTTGTTTTTTTTTTTTTGTTTTTTTTTTTATATTATTGTTATTGCAAACCATGTCTATTTTTTTCTTTTCAATAATTGTTGACCTTGAAAACAAAAAGCACAAACCTAATCCTAGTCCTAAGGATGAGAAAATGCTTGCTTTTAACTCTTTAATGCTGTGTATATCTCATTTGATACTCGGGATGCTCCCAAGCCATTTTCATCAGATTGGGGTTTAGGTATCTACTGATAGACTACTGATCTGACACTATTATTAAGAGGTCTGCTAAATTTATAATATTTATTATAGACTTTTGAGGATCTGTGATATTATTGCTGTCATTCAAGGGCCTAGAATAGATTTAACAATAGAACTTGGAATATATAAGACCGTGAGATATGGAAAAGAAACTCCACCCTTTTCTAGCCTGTTGTTTCAGATTTTGAGCTGATGATTTTCATCCCAGCTACTTGAACCACAGCTTCGAATCATTCCAGTGAGAGCTGGAGTCTATGGTCAGATCAAGCCAATAGAACCACATCATCTGCAAAAGTCATGGAGCCATCAAATTGGACCCCCTCAATAACCCGGCTGTGCCATAAATTCTGTCCATAAAAGTTGTGAACCGAATCTGGGACAAAGGGCAGCCTTAGCGGAGTGCAGCCCCCACCAAAAAGTGGTCCAACTTACTGCCAGTATTATGAACTAAACTTTGCACCAAATTTTATGGATCAAAAACTCTGGGGTCTGGTACTCCAAGCCTACTCCCACAGAACTTACTGAGGGATACAACTTCCTGGAGTCTCCAAAGCACACGTACACTTGGACAAACTCCCATGCACTCTTCAAAACTGCAGTGAGTGTAAAACTGGTCCACTTTTCCACTACCAAGAGTGGAATAGTTTATTTTAAAGTAAGCTGTTTTATCCCACAGCCATATAGACAAAATACATGTTTTAATGTTCATACTTTAGATGCAGGGGCATATCCATTTATGGCTCAGACATCATTGCATTGCAGTTTTCACAACTTTTCAAAGGATACCATATTAGCTTGGTCTAAGGCAGTTTAGGGGAACCATGGCCCTCATCCTGCAAGTTTTAAATGTTTCCCTGTTCATCACCAAAACAATTGCTGAATTTGATATATTGGTGGATCCATTTAATTTGAATCCGGTCTGTTGGATCAAGGAAACATCTAAGATTTGGAAGGCCTCGAGGACCAGGGATCAGCACCATTGGTTCAGGTTAAGTGCAGATAAGTCCTGCCAAGACACCTAATACATGAGTATAGGTTCAACTCGAGTTGTAAGGTTGGCCACATATGTGGTGGGAACAAGCCTCCATTATGCATAGGAAGCAGGTGTGGTATTGATATTGTATTCTGTAAAGTAAGTGACAAATACTTCTAAATAAATAGGAAATTTGATGTGAAGGAACCTGAACCAACACACAACTGTTTTACTGAATAGGAAGAAAACAAATATAAGTCATATATATTGGCTGTTGCATCAGCTTTGATGGCAGGAAAAGACCTAAGACAGATAATTATTTTTGAGTCATGCTTTCCTTCATTTTTTATTTATTTGTTGTTTTTTTTGTGTGTGTGATTTATCTTGTGGCAGCACTGACATTTAAAGTATTTGTAGTTTCTCAAATTTTAAATTCTTTTGTACCGTTATTACAGCACAAAATCCATCACAGAGGCATTAAAGAAAAAAGTCACAAGGGTGTTGGTAACAAATAATGCAATGTCGTCTACTGTAGTGTTATTATTTATGTTTTTGTTTTTTTGCCTTCAGTAAAGTTCATAAAAACTGTGGTTTATGATGTTACATCCCTATATCTTGCCACATTCCTGAGTTGTCTTAGTTAGTGTACAAGCTTCCAGAAAAATTGTGATGGGTTCTACAGAAAAGTCTGCTCTTGTTCTGCAGTAAAGGCAGCGGAACGGGGCTGACCAGCTCGCAGCTTTCACAGTGATATATGTGTTGTGTCAGGGACTGCACTTTGTGGCATGCTGCACAAAGCCTGCTCATTAGTATGCGGCAGGCACAGAGGAAGAAGATGGGAAGCAGCGATGCCAAAAGGGAGGCCCAAAGGAAGAAGCAATGTAATATTAGACGAGAGGAATAGAGAAAATTGATGAAATCAACTTGATCCATTCATTTGTCTTTCCATAGAAGTTGGCTCATTCATTTGGAGGAATGTGTATTTGTCAGACATTGCCAAAGTGTTATGCCTTTGGGTAGGACTGCTGCTGAACTACTTGTTTTACAGATGTTAACTTTAGGTTAATTAATTTCCACTAAGTGACACCATTTTTCACAGAACTAGAGCCATAAAGTCATTCAGTGACACTTTAATGCTCCTGTTAGACACAAATTACAAGTGATTTTTATTTATTTTTTATTTTATTTTTTCCCTAATGCTGCTATGTATATATTTTTGTTAAGCAAAGCCCACAACTTCTCCAGTGGTGCTCTGGATATAAAACAGGTGAATTTGTTGTTGTGTTGCTTAGTCTCGGTGCAATTAATACAATACTGTCATGACATCATTATCTGACCAAAAAGTTTAACTTTCAGGGCTTTTTTTGCTGAATATCCAAGTAACCTTGCTGCATTTGGTTCGATAACATATTTGTAAAAAAGGGTTACTTGTTATGACATATATTTAAAAGTTAATTTGTTGGTGGCATCCATACAAATCCAGTGTTCATTGAGCTGTAGTAGTCCTTTTGCACAGCAGATGTTTCGTGGCATTGCAAGAAATCACAGGTGTTGCAAATGAACGTTGTTGCTCTTCGCAAGTCGGGTGTCCCAGTCATGCATGACAGTGTGACAGTGAGGCAGCACTAACTACACCACAACCACAAAAGGGAAGTTAATTGAATTCATCTTCATCTGCGCTCTTCCATTTGTGAAATGTGAAAATGGATTTCATTACAGAAAGCAAACTTTTAACCAAGAGAAGTTTTCAAGAGAAATTTTTTGCCATAAAACTTTGTTTCCTGTTTTTTTATTGTCATCATATTGTATCATGTCATATTGTTATAAAGAGTTCTCAAATGGTATTACATGTTAGATCTGTTGGAGAATTAGTCACCATGTGGACAGACCCCAAGAAGATATGCCAAGTTCACACACACACATGCATGCATATCCTGGACTGTGTCCCATTTCCCTGTGTCTCTGTCCCTGATTTAATGAATATCACGTGTGTTGGTATGTGCTGCAAAGATATACCCTTTGGAACAAAAGATGTGTAGCAAAGAGATTAATCTGTGGCACTTCAATGCATACTTAGTGCGTGTGTGTGCAAGTGTTTGTAATCTGATTTTTGGGAACTTGTTTTTTTATGGCAACTTGCAAATCCAGCATTATCTATAATGTACAATTTGAAATATAGTTGATTAAAAGAATGAGTACGTCTTTTAAAAGGGTTACATTAGGTAGACAAGATCTGTTATTCATAACAATGCTTAAAGCTTAGCACCGCCTGGGTGAGTTGAAAGTTTAATGCCATCATCTTTGTCTTCGGATCACTTTAGGATGTCTTTTATGTCCACATTATTTCACATAATACATATTAAAAACACTTTAGTGCCAGTGGAGTTCCATGTTTTGTTTTAATAGAGTAAGGAGGTCCTATATTAAGGAATGGCCTCTTGAATCCCTAGAAGCACTACATAATTAATATTTGATTTATTGTCCTTAAAGAAGATTTGATGGGGTTTTAAATTGCCACCGCAGCTTGTCCCATTAGCAAGTTCAAGGGTTTTATTGCAACATTAATGTGATATGGTGGGTGCAGTCATGGTGAGTGTGTTCTGCCACTGTTGGAGCAGTCTGGGTGTATTTTTTTATTTTTTAAAGGCACGGTCACTAAAGTACTTTTTAATGACCTCGCAGAATTACTATATCATAAAAGTTGTTCGCTGCTTAAAATGTTGAAAATGACCCCCATTAAAAAAAAAAAAAAAAAAGTATGAGGTGACTTTTGGTTCTGAATGCTTGATGATTAGTTCAGTAAATTTATCCTTTGAAATCACTTGTATTATTGACTTTGTTGTTTTTGCGTCGCAGCTGGTCATTGTAAGGAGTCTCACATAGAGGTTTAAATTAAGTCAGCCTATGTCAGGGTGGGCAGCTTCTGTCCTTGAGAGCCACAGTCCTGCAAGTGATTGGAGTTATCCCGCTGTAACACACCTGACACACATCAGCTTTGAACAAATCTGCTAATTAACATCAAACTCTGCTAATTACCCATTGATTTGAGTCAGCTGTGTTCCAGTAAGGGAAACCCCTCCATTTGCAGGATGGGAGCCCTTGAGGACCAGAATAGCCCAGCTCTACTCCATGTAATAAATAATAAATATTTCTTAATAACAAGATTGAAGAGATTGTTTTAATTTTTTGGGGTTTTAATCCATAATGTGTGTTGATGCTGATCTGCACATCCTCAGTTTAAAGAAGCAGACGGAACTGCAAGCATAGACATTGAGGAATGCACTGGCCAGTAAATGTATTTCTCTCACCCTGTGGGTATGGTATATTTGAAATATTTTTCAATTTTCACAGCCTTTTAAAACATAAAACTGAAACAGTTAAAGTTTAGTGATCTCTCCCTACTCCTTGGATTAAATGGGCTTTTTTTTAATTTATTTTTTTTATTAAACATTACAGTACAGTTATTGTCAAGCAATGCTGCAATCAGTTGTGTGTTTTTGTTGTGCGACTTTTGTGTTTTTATGGGTTAGTATAAATCCAAGCAAACATATTACACTACCAATCAATGCAAGAATTGAGTGGTATTGATTGCTGGTATAATTTAGGATTCATTTTTACACCTGTGATTGGAGGCATTCTTGGCCCAGAGGCAGAAAATAAAACATAAAATGCTGGATCATAGTGTTATCCATCTACAAACAGAACACATCTAATTTAAAGGAGTTTCTTTTAAAAAAGAAAATGGGAGAAAATCACAAGTTTTCATTTAGTGTCTTTTTTTGCTTGCATGCACAAAAGATTTTTAAAATAAATTTCAGGTTAGTTTACATGATGCTGCAGTAGAGCTTTGTCTCTACTATCATCCTGCTGCAGCCATGTACACAATGATTGCTTCTTGTTCTTCTGATTCTAATCATTAAAGAGTTGCCACGAGAGAGGCTTCTAGTTGTACTCTATGTAAGTAGATTCTCATTTGCAGCAGTATTAATACCAACACTGTTTTCTTGATCTGTGGTTTAAATTTTTTTTTAATTATAGAAGACTCAGATATGTGACATAAAACCACTGAATTAGGATAAGATATGAAATCTGTAGGCAAAAGCCTTGTGTATCTAATGCTATTACTGTGACCCAACTAGTTTGTTGCCTCTCAAATTTGGAGATAAAAGATGGACTGAACTAAAGTGCAGTATTAGAAATGTAGCGATCAATAACTGACTCAGAAATAATGCAGTGCTTGTAGATCACTGTATGTGACACACGTATCAAACAAGAAACTTAACACTGATAAATGTTTTGGTGATGAACAATTCAAAATGTTTTTCAGAAAACAAAAAAAGGTGGCTATGAATCTGCACTTGACTGGCCTCCCATTAACTTGCCTTAACATTGATAACATCAGTTTAAAAGCATCAGCCACCCACTTTATGTATGATTACTTACCCTACTTTTTGCCATGATGCATGTTTTTTTCCTCACCAAGTTGCCTTTTTTAAATATCCAAACTCTTGTATTAATTTAATATCACTGACTGCATATTATTTGAAAATATCTCTCAATGGCTTTTAAAATTTAAAGAACAGTGCAGTATTTTAGAGGAAATGAAACAACAATCCTTGAAACTGTTGGATTTTGTAAGGATGATCAGCATTTATTTCTTGATTTAAAACACACTCTTTATGCTGTGTCAAAATACTCCACAGGATGAGAGGGCTAAAGCACATAGAAGGATGGCCCTATTAAAGTATCTGTAATTCAGCCATATCAAGTGTGGTGACACCTCTACAGCAGGTTCTCTCTAATAGCTCTATATGTCATTGAGGAAAACACCCTGTCAAAAGTGACATGATGTATGACGATGTCTCTTTTCACCCCAACCTTGTCCCTCTAATGCTCTCACCCTCACTAATGCCTCCTCCCGTGTCTCCTTCTTCCTCTCTTTAGTTTGACAAAGCATATGCCTACGGCGTCCGCCACATGTTTGGCAAAGAAGGCAAGCGAGCAGACTACACACCTTACAGTTGCATGAAAGTGATTTTATCGAACCCACCGAGCCAAGGCGACTATCATGGTAAGTTAACTGTTGTTGGAGGAAGCAGCTATGTAAACGGCTCAGTTGGATTGAGTGGATTTGTTTGAAAGGTATTTGCTAGGAAATGCTGAAACAATTATCTGTTGGTCAGTTTATTAGTTTCTGCTACATGCAGCCCAAATGTCTTTTTATTTTATTTATTTATTTTTTACAAATGTTATGTCTTCTGGTAGGATGTCCGTTCCGACACAGTGAACCAGAGCTGCTGAAGCAGAAGCTTCAGTTCTACAAAGTGTCTCCTGCTGGAATCAGCCAGGTTGGTGGAACCCTGATGATGTTCAGTGGTTAAACATCCTTTTAACCATCATTATCTGCTTCTGACTGTATATGTATTTTATATTTGTCCAGCATTCCTCAAAGTCATGACAATTTGCTTATATATTAAATAAATCTGTGCCAAATGGTTGTTAACAATGTTAAAACAGTTTTTTTTTTTTTTAAAGCAAAGCCGTCTTCATATGGTGGTAATAAAAGTCGGGCCAAATATTGACTAACAATAACAGTGGAAAGGCATTGTAATTAAAATCTGGAAACATAACATTCAACAACAACCTTGAGTGATCACGAAGACTATAAAAGCTATATGAATGCAGTCCCTGAACCACTTGTCTTTTTTCTCATTGTTCTTATTGGGCACACTGTAATTATTCACTTATTTCAGATTATACTGACTTGTTGTTGAAAAGTTATGTGAATCTTTTTCCTAGTTTCCACCAAATAAAAACAAATATTAGAATATAAACTGGAAAATCTGCCTGAGAGGGTGCATAGCTCGTTTCCGATATTATGCCAGTGGAGCACACTGGTGATATTATGACACTGAACAAAGAAACCATAAAGCAGACTTAGAGTTTCTGGTTTGATAAATATTGAAAACTTACGATTTGTTTTTCAACAGATTGATGACTCTGAATATCCAGAAAGCTGCAGTTAAAATGGTTGTAGATGCATCGAAGAGCAGCTGCAGACACCACAGATGTGTAATTGCTCTAAACATGCTACTTTGTTGTCTGTGTGAAAGATGGGTTGACTTCCACAAGGAGTTGCAGTAACTAAAGCCTCAACAATTCATCCCCACACATCTTAAAGAAGTAAATAATCCTGTAATTTAGATGAACTGTGGGGTTATTATACAAAGTGTTGATGCTTGGTATTAATATTTAAATTAGCCTAAAGATAGATGTCATCTGTTTTCATTACATTTCCAGAGGTTTCCGCACCAATATATTTTCTGCTGTCGGTATGATTTATGAAGTGTGCAATTTGAAGGTAGTTGACCACATTCTAGTTAAAATAATTCTCAGTAAATGTTTGCTACATCCCAAGTTGCTGTCGGAGTCATCTGTAAATAGGTCAAACTATAACAGTTGAACTTGCTTGTACTATTTCCTACCCTCTGTTCCAGATCCTGGAGCTTGTGAAAGGAATGCACTACCAGCTGGCATGCCAGAAATACTTTGAGCTTACTCACAATGTAAGTGTACATTTCTTTAGGGGTGGGAGGTGGGGGTACTGGAACTGGAGCTGGAGCTGCTGTGCCACAGGCAGGAGGTTACAACTTATGCATGAAGGCTCAAGAGAGACCCACACCTGTCATTACATCCATCATTAGTTGCCTGTCATAAATACTACATTTTTATAAGTTTACTGTGGCATCCCAGTCTCTATTACATAAACAAATGAATCAGTTTTTCTTACGATGCGTAAATTATCATCCCATTTGACAAAATGTCATTTCTTCTTGTAGTTGCTGCAGATGCAAGCCATGCGCTGTCGCGTGGTACACACACCTGAATGCATGCAGATATTTGTCATCTAATCATTTTTGAATTTTCTGGTCTGTGAGCAGATTTCACTTGATCCCATTTGCTCAGCTTGATTTTAGGGTGTCAGAATGAGCTGAAATGATTCGATAGATTTACTACTTTTGTATATTAATATTAATGACAAAAAGTTTTGAAATAGAAATTGCTGGATTGGTAAAAGTAACTTTTTGTAAGAGAACAGAAATGCCCTTTCGATATGTATTTCTTACACAGCTGGTGTCATTCTGACATGAGCATGGTCTGTCTTGGTATTAACATCTGTGCTAAAGTCCCCTTTTGAGAAATAGTTTTAACTCTGGGCTGCTTGGATGGCTGCATATTAAGCCCTAACTAATAGTTTGTGGTTCATTTATTTCCTTACAGTTATTAATTTACTCCATGCAATCCAACCAAGCAAATTATTTTTTTTTAGGTCTTAGAACATGTGCACATTGAAATGACCTTGTTTCTATTATGCTGACTGCTGAGACAGGCAATGATTTTGCACAGTATGCTGCATGTAGAGTCCAGGTCTTCATCAGGAAAAATGAACAATCAAGTGGTTAGAATTCATTAATAGCCAAGCCACCCCTACAGAGCCACTGCACTATTACACTAGAAGACAATAAGGTAGAAGTCAAACCATCAGACAAATTGCATCCAAATGAAGCATTTCAGTGTTATTTAAGTATTACTTACTGTCAAGCTCCTGCACAACATACACTACAATAGATCTTTTCTCACTGACCTTGGTTTATTTCATGAAAGATGCTGCTGTTCTTCACAACTTATTAATCATAAAATGTTAAAAAAAAACTTTCTCAAAGTCAGACAAAGTAGAAAGAGCATTTATCTGTAATCTCTTAATGGATTCATTGGTTTTTATTCATTTGTCAGTATAAAAAAAACCATAATTTGAAAAATTCAGCAAACCATTCCTCATCATTGCGTATGACAGAAATGTTAAATGATCATCTCATAAAAGGTGACATTACATCCAATCAGTTAATCAACCTGGCAAATTTTTGACAGCTGACAGTTATTATCCTCTCTTCACCTTCATTTGCTGTGGTTTCTCATTTCCCTGAGCAGGTTGAAGATGTCTCCTTCTCACTCAGCCACCCCAACCAGTACTTCATAGAGAGCCAGAAAGTTTTGGGCGGAGTCAAGGACATAAAGCGAGAGACAGACGTCCAAGAAAGTTCTGTTGCCAGAGGATCCACCACAGCTCGAGAGGCAGAAGTGGCAAACACCTCCCAACATTTGACTGAAGTGACAGACGACCTGGAGTGTTACTTTAGAGATGCCTGATCTCTGTTGTAATATATGTAAAAAATGAAATGTTGGCCCTCACTGTGGAGGTTAGGGCTGGCACATATTCTGTGTTGGATCTTTATAAGTTTCTGTTTCATATCCACCTTTTTACTGGTGTAAATTTAACCTAGCAGGCTTGAGTTCAACTTTTTATGAATCAACATTAAAATAAGTCAAGGTTTCCACCTTTCTAGCCTCCCATGTTTAGTCTGTGTGATGCCAATCTGCTAAAAAACAATGTTACTATATTCGCAGGCAGCAGTAGAGATGAATGGTAACGGGGGGGATGAATATTTAAAAAAAAACTGCTGCGGGACAGCTGTCTTGTACTCTGTCTTGGAAAATTGACACATAGTGCCAATGCAATTATTTAAAGCATACATGGTCAAGATATATTTCTTCGCTTCTCTTGTGAGCCTCCTCTGCTTAATAATTTGTATAAAATAAATAAAAAGTCGCTGCTTAAAAGTCAGGAATCTATTTTACTGTTGTGGCACGGCAACAGGCTGCTCTCTACGGGGGTATAGAGCTGTAACCGCCCCTTTTCCTCCACATTTTAAGAGATACTAATTAGATACTGTAGCATTTGCTCTAAATTGTAAGAATATGAATGTATTCTCTGAAGGTAAACCTTAAATGTTTTTGCAAATTAGTGACTGGATGTTGTTAAATTGTATACGTTTACACACATTTTATTACTGGAGAATCAGAACTGTACATACCTGGAAATAAATGAGCTTTTTAAATCCAGGCATGGATCTTGACATGGAGAGGATTTCTTCACTATAATAAGGCAACTGGCTAACGGGGTGCAGCTGGGCTGCTGTCAGCAAGAGACCATTGATATTTAATATTTGGTAGAGCATGACTGCATTTGACACAGCTTGTCTTTTCTTAAGATCATGGGCATCTGAAGATGGATTTACAATTTTTTTTTACTCATGAACTGGCTTGCTCACTTTGGTGTGATCTATTCCCTTTCTGTGCTCATTACATGGACCTGAGGTATTAAGGATGGCATGTTATCTGAAGGGGCTTGAAATTTAATCCGAGACCTAATGGTAACATTTGATCCTGAGTCTCATACAGGAGCTGATGTACAGAGGGAATCTGTATGCACCAGTGTAACTATTGTGAGGCTTTTGTTGCCCCTTGGGGAATGTATTGCAATCTGGAACTTGTAAATGCTGCAATGTTCATTAGCATTGCACACACAGAAGGGTGATATCAATTTGAATGTGAATATGACAAAAGAAAAAAAATCCTAAGCTTTAATTTTCTAACACTATTTTTTCCTCCATATGTGACTACATGAATCAAATTCTTATCCATGAGTAGATATGATACTGACACAATGGTACATTTCCGTTCAATGCATGATGTTTCTCTTTGTCATCGTGATATAATTTCACGCAAGGGAACCAAATGTGAAGCAGTGTGAGATGTTTAATATACCTCACCTACAGCAGCCCTGATTAATTTGGGAAATCGTGTGCTCTTGTGTTATTTTGGAGAATTGATAACATCCAGTAGTTTTTTAGCTTGTGCATTACACGCCTAGGGTTTTATTTAAAAAAAAAAAAAGTTTGATTACTTTTTTTTTTTCTTTTTTTCTTTAAGCAGATTGTAGGTCTGGTGGTGGTGCAGCTCTTCAGCAGAGGATTAACAGCACTACAGGTCATTTGTTGTAAATTTGTCTCTCCAGAAACACATTTTACCATCATTATTACTCTTCTCACAAAATAAAAAATATTTGTTTCAAGGTAAGCTATTTACAAAAAAAAGAAAAGGGGTAAAAAAAAGGTACAAAGTAAAATTCGATGAACATTTAGTTACCATAGTAACCACAATTTGAGATGAGTTTGAGCAGGTTGTCCAACTCCAGCCAATCAAAGGGATGAATTCTCTCATCTGCATGTCATTCAGCTCTACAGAGGTCTGGTGATGAATCATTCAATTCATTCAGGTATGTTGGAGAAGGAATGCATCTAGCTGGATAGTAGCTCTCCAAGAACTGGGCTTGGGCTCCGAGTTACTGTGGAGTATGCTGATAGGCTTAAAATTGTACTTAATGCAGTGTACAATTTTTGTTTTATTTATATTTTGTAGAAACATTGCATGAATATTTTGCAAAGAAACTGGATATTTATAAGTCTTTATGGATTCATATAGATACTGCCAGGTCACATACATATCGATGGATCGCTCTAATGATGACTCCACAAAGGAATGGTTGTATAAAAATTGGTCAGCTGTAAATTTTCATAAATATACCACTGAAAAAACTTGGAAATCTTCTAATATAAAATGACCTTTGAAAACTTACAAAATCTTAACCCGAAGAAATGAAAGGTCTGAGACTAGCAGACGGATGTAACAAGTTTCTAGAAAGGTGTTGTCAATGCTATAGGGCTACTGCTAGAAGTTTTTTCTATGCTTCCACACCAGAAGATTTTAAAAAGTGGCATTTTTCAAAGGAGAAAATCAAAATGAGAAGAAAAATGAGATTGCCGATGTTAAGCAACATCATTGGCTGTTTAAACACTACGGAAAAATAAAAGAAATTGGAGGCTACACCAAAATGGAAACAGAAAAATGACCTTTGGTATCTGCAAGAAAAACAAACGATCATTGGGGCCCCTCAAACAACTCTGACATGCGGGAACATTTTCACTCACTACAACAGCGCGCATGAGAAAAACAAAATGAAAACAACCCCAAGAACTCTAATTACTGATTAAACCCACAGGACAACATGGTGACTGTCTCAGCAGTTCAGTCAATAAAGGTGTAAAATTTCAGGAATAATTGTGATCGGTGATAAGTGGAAACCAGAAGCTGCCCCAGAGCACAAATTTCAGCCAGACCAGCACAGGGATGACTATGTATCTACCCAGCAGAGGAACGCCTTTGCAAGAGCACCTCACAGTCATGGAGCAGAGGCCCCAGGGAGCCAGGCAGGATGCCCTGCTGTGTCACTGGACATGGGTCAGCATCCATCCTACTGCCCCAGTCGAGCACCAAGGCCTAATAATAATAATAAAAATAAACCAGTACTAGTACAACACAGCAATCTCCGTCTGGGGTTAACAAATGATTATTTAACCCTTCAATTTAATTTTTTTTTTTTTTTTGCCATGCCAACACTATATTTAGGTATGGCTTTTCTTTTATCCCTGTGATGGAGTAAATGTATATACAAACTTTATGATTATTATACTAGTACAGAGGGAAAAAACTGTATTTTTCATGTTAATTAAAAAAAAATCTCCTTAATGTCTCATAAAACCAGTTCCCTGCAGTACTTGAATGATAATTTTGACATTTACTGAAGAAATTGTCTGCCTATTACTTTGTGAATGGGAAGATTGGAGTGGTAAGATGGCACAGCAGCAAGTTGCCAGAAATGATTATGAAAATGGCATTTTAATTTTAAGCAATGGTTTCAACATGAAGAGTTTTATATGTTTGTTTGTTTTTTTTTTATTTTTTTTTTTTATTACTTTTCCAGTTAAAGCAACATAATGGCATTTTAAAACATCTCACTATAGTTCACAGCACGCAGATTACACTTTCACTAATTATAAATGCATCTAAATGCATGGCTTCCTGGGGGAAGATGTGATGACATGAAAATATTTACAGTAATCTCACTTTAGCAGATTTTCACAGCACAAATGCTATATTTAAATGGAGGGGAATTGACCAACCTGGAGATGTTATCACATAAAAATGACTCTGTAGACTCACCTTTTCACATATTGGTCTATATGCGGAGATCCTTAAGTGTCCATCACTGTCTTCTGGCCATGCGGGGTATCGATCGGAACACCACATGGGATCATCAGTTATTCTCCCTTCACCTTTTTTTCCATTTCTCGTGAAACCTGGCAGTTCTAGATGTGATGCAAAGTGTGATCTTTGTCTCTTGATACCAACATACAAACTAACTTTAAAGAAACACAGCACATTGTTTGTGTTGTCAAATAATGTATTAATCATGAAGGCATTACCCAAACATAAAATTAGCCAGGAGATGCGACAACCCTGTTGATTATAAAACAGGAGACAACCTCCCTACAGCTGCATGTAAACTCATCATCATTCCTCGGGCGTTGTCTCATTAACCTGACAGATGTGTGAGCCGCTGCTCATGTGATTAACTTTGCTCACAAAGTCCTCTCTCTGTCTAAGCTTCACCTGCAGCCATGATGTCACTTTGTGTTAGACTTCCTATTGAACACAAACCATGAAGCAGTGGCGGCTAAAAGCATCACAACTCCTGCTGGTTTTAGTCACAGCAGCACATGCGCGTGTTCGTTCAGGCTCTTTGAAGACTTGATAATAAGATCATGTTAAACATCCACACTTGACTTGAAGATGACTTGCTGCAAACCATTTTGTTTACCCTGCTCTACATTTTTCCGCTTGTCTATGGTTTGAATGTTATAGTTGCATCTCAAGGTTACCATTGTGTGAGCTTGAAAGGCAACAGGTCTCATTGTGTACTCAGAATAACGAGATAACAGTAAAATGAAATAAAAGAAAGGGAAATTGAAATATCGATCAGTAACATTTAGATTAAATAAAAAAAAGTGTCACTCAGGGAAAAGCAATAAGAGTGTTTTCTGAGTAATATCATTTATTTTTTCTAAAGAAGATTTATAGGTTTATAAACACAAGCAGTCATTTGGGAAGTTGAGTTGCTCCAGCACAGGTACTGGGAGCAGTTTTATGTGAGTCATATTTACATCATTTGCACTAAAATGAATGAAATTGCTTATCAATACATCTGATGTAATGATGTACTCTTCAAAGATTAGAGCATCTTCTTAACACCTTTGTATAAATAGCCTGGAGTTGAACTGGAAAAACACATTTAGGAGTCAATCCCAGCTACCACATTTCCCCTCCTCTTGGGTTTAGTCCCTGCATCAAAGGCAATTTAATTAATCTGGTTCATCCTGAACTTCTCTTTAGTTGACCTGAAATCTCACACGTTCATACTTACTGCCAAATATGTTGCAACCATTAATAAAGCATGAAAGCTAAATATCCCATTGCTCTTTAACTACCTGCTCTACCGGTATGGAAACATTTCCATGTTTGATGATGAAGTTCATTATATATTTGTAAAAATTAACCTGTATGAACCGGCTCTGCCACGTGGTTTGGTTATGTGCTGTCAAGTTATGTCATTAAGGTTTCAAGTTCTGACTATTTCAGTTGTGTTATGAAAATATGAACTGTTCTCATCTCAACCATTTAATAAAAAGCATCAATTCTTCTTATTGTTCATAGAATAATAAATATTACAAAGAGACATTTTCTTCTTCTTTTTTCATAGTGCAAACATTAAAGTAATTTAATTTGATTAATTTAAAGGAAATTATGAAGAAAAAATCTTTTTTACTTTACATTTGTACTGCAGAAAGAAAAAGCCTGCTACAAAATAATTTTTCCTCTCTGATTAATAAAGTTTTTTTCATTTAATTTCAGAACTAATGACTCATTCTCTTTTAATTTGCACAGTAAATATACTCCATTATTTCAATTATGGCAGAAATCTGAATCATTTGTTCACTGTCATGTATATCTATTTTGTTTGTGCTCTTCAAAGTTCAGAACACTGTTTTTTATGCTTTTTTTTTTTTTTTTTTTTAAATTTATTAATCACTCTACACTCCAGCTTCTCAATATTTAATACATAAAGTCTTGAGCATAGGTTTTTATTTTAAAGCTTTGACCCTAATCAAACTGATGACTTACAAATACTAATTCTTTGATTACTTTGATTGTCAAAAATATTTAATTGAAAAAAATAGCAGTAAAAAAAGTATATATTGATTTCTTTGATCATTTTTGGAAAGCACATCATTGTAAAAAGGTTGTATGTGTCTGTCTGTCCTCATAAACAAAATATCTTCCAATGTATTTGTGCGTATCATATGCAACAGTCTGGTTTTCCTTTGCAAAACATCATACCTATGCAGAACTTACAGTAAAGCTTAACTATGCCTACTCTTATTAAACAGGTCAGTGTTAAGCAGGGGTGTCTGTTGTTGGTTAAACACCACGGATTGAGAATAATTCTAATCATATGAGGAGCTAATTCTTCCCAGAAGAATCTTGATTAATCTTACTGAAACCACTGCAACACGGATAAAAAGGACAATATTCAAGGAAACTACGTGTTTATGCAGAAAAACTGGTTCACGCTTTTGTTACTTCGAGACTAGATTACTGTAACTCTCTATTACTGGGCTGTCCTAAATATGCCCTGAAAAGCCTTCAGCTGATCCAGAATTCTGCAGCCAGAGTCCTGACCAGAACCAGCATGAGAGATCATATTTCTCCAGTTTTAGCCTCTCTTCATTGGCTGCCTGTTGAATCTAGAATAGAATTTAAAATCCTTCTCCTTACATATAAAGCCCTCCACAACCAGGCACCACTATATATCAAAGACCTCATTGTTCCTTATATACCAAGCAGAGTACTTCGTTCGCAGACTGCAGGCTTACTTGTGGTTCCTAGAGTCTCAAAGAGCTGAACAGGAGGCAGAGCCTTTGGTTATCAGGCCCCTCTCTTATGGAATAAGCTCCCAGTTAGTGTTAGGGAAGCAGACACCCTCCCCACCTTTAAGACTAGGCTGAAGACTTATCTTTTTGATAAGTCCTATAGCTAGGGATGGTTAGCATCCCTTAGTTATGCTGCTATAGGTTTAGACTGCTGAGGGACATTTCCTGATACACTGAGCTTCTTTCTTTTTCTCTTTATCTCTTTCTTTTACCCCCCCATAACAGTGTTGCATCATTAACATGTATGTCTCCTGTCTCAGCAGGTCTCCCTGGCCGGGAGTAGCAGTTCCTGTTGTCTGTTGTCTTTCTGTCCTCTTCCCCCCACACAGCAGAGGCAGATGGCTGCCTGTCCTGAGCCGGGTTCTGCCGGAGGTTTCCTTCCTGTTAAAAGGGAGTTTTTTCCTTCCCACTGTCGCCAGTGTGCTTGCTCAGGATGGGAGATTGAGTTGGACTCAACTCAATCTGTTGGTTTCCTTATATAGGCTATTATGAATTGGCCTTCATTATGTTTTCCCCTCTGTCTGTAAAGCGTCTTGAGATGGCATTGCCGTGATTTGACGCTATATAAATAAAGTTGAATTGAATTGAGTTTAAGTGTTGAACTAACTTACTCCCGTGACAGAGTTTTTAAAACTAAAAACAGATGCAGGCAGAATGAAGGTTATTGAGGCAGCATAATGAGTAAACCTGATAAAAGCCTACTATATTTTGTGTTTTTACGTTCCATATGTGGGCACTATATTTAAGCAAAGCAGCATCCAATGAAAACCTGTAGAGAGACGCACTCTCAGTTTTCACTGCCTGCATTGACATGTGTATTTATATTCACAGAGAGGATGATGTCAGGTTTCAGTAAAGCTATAGTATTGGCTGTGATGGGTATACGTTGTCGTTATAGGCCTCAATCAATCTCACACTGAAGCGTAATATAAATCAAAGCAATACACACTTCTCTTTGAGTTGGTGTTATGAGAAATAACCAGGAGCATTTAGTTTCCTAGCTGCAGTTGAAGTCTCAGTTTGGCAAAGCAAGAACAAGCAGGCTCAAAGTAAGAGCTACAGTGTTGTGCTGATTACTTAAAAAATTAACAAGTTGTGATTACAAGTCACTTTATTCAAAAACATGCTTTTTTTTTTTTAAAAAGAGTAATAGGTTACAGTAGTTGCTGACAACCCAACAGTGGTGAACAGGAAAGCAGTTTTTTTCTCTGAGCGAAAATGACTCAAACTTAAAAAAATGTAGCTATTTGAAAGACATCATGTTTACATCATACAGAATATGGCCTGGAGCTGCGCAAAGTGTTGTAATTTGCATTATTGCCTTACAGCAAAAAGGTTCCTTGTGGAGTTTGCGCGTTCTCCCCATGCATGTATCATGTGGGTACTCTGGCTGTCATAGTCCAAAAGCATCTGCTTGCATGGCTCTAATATGTGAGAGTCTCACCAAATCTTCACAATATGCATATAAATAAAACTAATAAATTATGGATTTCACATAGGTAAACTAAAATATAACTTTGCTCTCATGTTTTTTACTTAAATTCATATATTTATTGCAACACACTGCTGCTTTAATACATGACTGGTCTGGTCTCTTATCTTGATTTGTCCATAATCAGTTATAGATTTACATGATACTCAGAATCACTGACATGAAATGGACTTAACTGCATGCGTTACATTGGTTTCTAGTGCCTGACAGATAAAAACTCTCCTTACATCCTTAAACTACAGTTAAGTGGATTCTGTCACACATATTAAAAGCAAATCTGTAGCAGACTGTGACACATCAAAGGAAAAGTGGAACGCAAAACCCTGTTGTTAATGGCGGGAATTGAAGATGTAGAGTCTGTAGGGTTGGGGGGGTGGGGGGGTGGGGGGGGGGGGGGGGGGGGGGGGGGACAATGGCCCTGGCAGTCAACCAGCTGAGTGCCCGTCCTTTTACCCTGCATGGGGGTGTTGGTAGAGTCAGAGCGCTGCAGCTTGTTGACTCTTCATGAGCTGACACAGAGTTAGTGCTCTGAGCAGGCAGGAGATAAGAATCCCAAAGATGGTGAGCATGAAGAGACAGAGTTCAGAGCAATCTCTTGGATTTTCTGTTTGACGTTGATAAATTGGACCGGAGCACACATGAGTCTGCAAGATTGCTCCCTTGAGATTGATGGATACAAAGGAATTTTTTTTCTCTCCTCCTTATTTCCACACTTGATACATCTTGGCAACTTCAAGCCGGATAAAAGGCTGTTAAAATGCATTGATTCTTGCATCATCAATTGGAAATTGAACATTTAGATGAACACACCTGATATCTTATCTAGCTTTTTGTTCACCGCTTACAAGTTGCTGTTAAAGCAAGACCAGCGTCTGCTGCAATGACTATGAAACATGCTTGCACACAAAAAACTGCCCTTAAATGAAAGCATCAGTGTGTTGTTAAGTGCATCCGTTTCCTTTCTTCTTTTGTACTTTCAGAGGCAGAGGATTCATCATCGTGAGAGCCAACAGACCTCGGGGCCATTCAGGTTGACACAAATTATTTTCTCCATTGAATAACACCTGCCATTGAACATTTATTAAAAAGTAAATCATTTTAAGAGTGATATTTTGGAGAGAGAATGCAGGGGTGTGGAGGAGAACAAGCAGCTCACCTCTTTCACAGCTACAGTAATTAATCTCTTTCTTGTGTTTCATAGCTTTAGCACCCCACGGGGAACTGGGATTTTTTTTTCCCAACTCACGTGCATTTTTCATTTTTACTGGATCTCCAACAGCTCTCACTACAGAAATCTGATGTTTTCTTCAAGTCCTATAATTGTCTAGAGTCGGGAGATCTTAGCTGGTAAAGGCCTCTTGTATGCACAGACAGTGACTGTGGAGTAGGTGAGAAAAGACACTTTCTTGCTTTCTTATTTACTTTTTGCTAACTCCAACACGTAATGTCATGATGTTACCAGATGCTAAGACAAATGACTGATTTTTATAATTCATTTTCACATGGGGTTGTCCTCCTGCAACAGAATTGATCTTACCTTTCTAATGTATAACCATATCAGAAAAGACACTGCTGAGTATGACCTTTTACAATAATCAATCAAGCGGTTGCATTCATGTTAAGGTGTATGTTTCTTACTGTTTCTTACCATATGGTCAACAACTGGATCTTAATCCAGGGGGAAATGTTAATTAGGAAAATATCTGCTCTCTGAGCTATTCTCTGTTGTTTGAGCTGAAAATGAGGAATACTTTCACTGGAGGCAGAGTTCAACAGGCAGAAACTGCATCAGCGTCTGCAGCAGCGCTTTGGGATTATGAGTCAAACATTTTCAGATAAAAAGAAAAGACAGAAGAATCTAATAATCAAGATTACTACAATTTTTTAATTAATTCAGCTTATTCATTATAATTTCTTCTTTTTTTTTTTATCCTTTTCATAATTGTGTTGTTATAGAATGACTTCTTTGTTGTTGCTGTTTATTAAATTTTGTTTGAATAATTGATCAGAGTATATCCTCTAATGATCTCAACATACTGTTTATCTTTTAGAAAGTATTCACAAAGGTTTAAATCTCATATTCTAAGCAAGAGGACAAAGAAACATTTCAACAATAAGCTGTGTCATGATATGCTGATTAGGAACCTGAGCTTCTCCTCTACTGACAAGAGCTCTTTCCACTTTTCCAGCACTCAAAGCTTAAGACAGTTTTGATTTTTACATGACTCCTTTGGCCGGTGTTATTGGCAAGCTCTGCGACACCAGTCCCAGAGAGAGGGAGGACATGTCAGCTGGCTTAATGCACAAGCAGGAGCGGAGAAAGTTAGTTGTGGGAAACTGTTTGTCTAGTAGAGAATTAAAGGTTAAAGGTTCAGCAATAAACAGCCTACAGCTCTTTTAGTTACAGACTAGGGTTCATCCACCTGATTTCACTTCCTTTGGGCTCCACAGCAGTCCGACCTGACAGGCTGCGAGTCACCTCGGTAAAACATGGAAACTCCTGACAGGAAAAACTCCCCCATAAGGCGCTATAAAACATGACTGGTGTCATTAAGAGCGGGTTGTGAATAAATATTAAGCCAAGCCCACATTTGAAAGTATCACATTTAGTCTAATTGAATTCAGAAATCCTGTACTTTTCTCTTCAATATGAATTAATTGAGCAAAAGTTAATCGAATTCATGTTTCATTTTTCTTCCCAGTTTACATTCCTTTATTACACAAACTTTGGTCAAACATGATATTCACATATTTTCTATCTATGTTTTTCTTTTATATTTAATATTACTATTTTATAATGTGTAGTTTGCTGTCTAGTTAATAAATATTCATATTATTTCACAAGTCGTCTGTGGATTTTCCTTGTGTAATTATTAAGGTCACTTCATGAATTAGCGACTTGAGACTAATTGGTTTATTTAATGATAAATTTATAAATGACATAAATTTTCCTGCTGTAAATTAGTGAGTGGTGATCTGAGGTATTTTCTTAATTATGTTTTAATGTGTTGATGCTACATCCACTAGTAATGAATGTTAAAGTTTACTTTTCCTGCAGTATTTTAAGTGAAGTCATGCTGGCTATCAGTGATGCTTCATAAAAGCTGTTTTCACGTTGAGTGCTCGAAGCAGGATTGAAGCACCTTGTAGGCCATCATCATCAGCAGCATCATCGTGTTTGTATGTTTGGAGGTAGAATGAGGTGTTACAGTGCCTTTGAGCTGGCGATGGAAGTAGACATCACAGAAAGACAATGGTTAACCACTAATGTTGACTTTCACTCCTTGGCAGAATTTAAAATAATCACTTAACTTAACAGGCATGTTGCTGGACTGTGGGAGGAAACCAGTATACCCAGAGACAACTGTGGATGTCGTCAACTGAACTGACAAGGTCAAACACACCAATACCCAAACTAAGCTTGCAACCCAACAATGTAGTTCTTATTGATACTGTTACTGGTTTATTTTTATGTAGTGTGAGCGGCATGTAAAGAAACACTTTGTATGAATCTGATCCCATTACCACGTTCTCAAGCTTTGGTTCTCTGTAAGTTGTGAATTATGTTATATAAGGACAGATGCATTGACCGAAGATTAAGTGGCCATCCGACTGTCTACTTGCAGTGCTACATTAGTCATTTTTCCTTATTATATATTTATCCTAAGTGCCCATTTGTTGTACACTGCCTGTCAAAGCACTGTTATTTGAGATGCAACATTTCTTTCCAAACTCCTTTGTTTGCCTGCAAAAGATTCCTGAAAGAACAGACTCTTGTCGCATACTCATCATTACAGCACAATAAGACAGAAAACATAACCTTGACTAACAATCAAATGCTGAATCAATAATTGGCTGTTTTTGTGGAGAGCTTAGTGAATCCCCTTGACCTCTCAAGTGTTATTTTCAACGTGAAAGGAAAACAATCTTCACAAAACAAAAGGACATCATGTGGAGGACATTTGACAGCTACATAACAATTTTATATGAAGTATGTATTTATCCAGCTTGGCTACTTGCACTTGGAGTAAAGGAACAATAGAAATGACTAAAAAACAGAATTTTGACAGTAACAGTGTCACACGAGCTAATTGTACTTTCAGGTCTCTAGACTGGAACGCTGCACCTGAGATAATAACTCCTCTATAGCTCACATTGCATCTGACCAGAAACCAAGTGGTTGAATTTTCTGAATATAATAAGCTGCAGTAAATGAGATGGAAAACCACACAGAATGTCAGAGGCTTCCTTTAATAAGCAGCTTCTGAGAGTTAGACTGGATATCCTTTTCAGATAAAAGGAAGTCAAAATGTCACATTTTCCCTCACAGTTATAAACCAGAGCCTTTGTGTTCTTTCACATTTAAAAATTGATGAAGCCTCTTTGCTTATCATTCTGTTGAAAATCAAAAACCCTGCATTTTTTTTTTTTTTTTTTTTTTTTTACAAACTGTAAGAATACTCTTTTAAATAGATGACTCACACACCTTTCCACTGACAAAACTTTTTAGATTGTATTCATTTAAAAAAAAAACCAACACAATACAATTGTTGATTAAAAGAGAATTCTTATACACCCTGGATGGTTTTGTAATACTGCACATAATACTGTATAATTACCGCAAAGGAGCATTGTAGGAAATAAATGAACACATTTACAAATATAATTCAACAGTTTCGCTCAACTAGTTAGTTTTTACCCTTTGAATAGTTCAGAGACAAACGCTTCACTTTTCCCTTAATGTAAGTCAAGCAAGTTGCTCCAGTGAACCTAAACTTCAAATCACTTTAACAAATATCTTTTTTTTTTTTAATCTTTTCTTGAGAAATATTGTGCTTAATGAAAAGAATATTAAAACAGGTTAGTTAATACTGCTATACGGAAATCAACTTTCTGCAAGACATGATGAGCTTCCAACAAGCATTACATCTGCAAAGACATTTTTTGCACTGTAGATCTTCATTAGATGAAAACATAGTGATGGTCTTACAGCTTAGTTTATCATTTTCACAAAGTCATCTAACATGTCAGAACTCATCACCTCCCTAAAGATTACTCTAATGAGGCTTTGAGGCAGACTTCTGTGCACAAAAACAAAAGATGACAAAAAAAAAAAAAAAAAAAAAAAGCTCGGCTTTGTCTGTCTAAAGCCGCTCAGATCTTTTTGAAAATTGCAACTCAAGCTAGACTTCCTCACCGTCTGTCATCTGGCTTAGATTCCAGTCTGCTGTCACAAGGGAAACATCATCAGAACACATCCAGGACCCTGACTCTGCACTTCGTTTCACAAGTGCTATGCTGCTGAAGAAGCCCTTTTAGACTCATTTGATCATAAGCTTTTATTTTCTATTCTAGCTTGTCAAGCAGCTGTCTAAACAGAGCTGAGTTTGCTCAGGTACAAGTCCTTGACAGCAGGAATGGTTGTGTTTAACTGATTATTATGCACTGTTTTGCATCATCCAATGTTTCTGGGTATTGGCTTAAACCCTGACCCACTTAAGCGTCTTTGTGTTTCCAATATTTAGATCAAGAGATATTGAGGGAGATAAATGGCATGCTGTCTGACAAGCTGCGTGGAGTGTGTCATGGAGCAAATGAATTAAACAAATGTTAGAATCAGGGGTGGATGCTTTGTGTGAATTCATGAAATCCCCTTCCAACCAAAACGATAAGAAATTGATGATCTTCTGCATCAGATATGACTCGTTAGCCCTGCAAGCTGTTCACGCCAACATGCTGTGATGTGCCTGGTTTACGAGAACTTCGATTTACTGCTGCGTAAACGAAATATGAACACACAAACTTGGAAAGAAGACAGTCGTGAACATTTATTTGAACAATGGGAAGTCTGCATTGCTTCAATCAATCTCAGCCATAAATCACTGTGTACCATGTGTACGGTAGAGCTGCAGAGTGCACCTTTCATTCTACCAGTAAGAAAATGACAAGGGGGGAAACAATCAGCTGCTGTGGAAGGATTTTTCCAGCAGCTCTGACAGGTTTGGCTCATAAAGTGGCAGTGACATGTGGTCAGGATGCCAGCATTGAGCTCAACTCACTTAATGAACTAACACGTCCATGTTGGCAGCGCTAAGTAACCATTTATTACAGAGCTGGAAATAGACACAATGTGCTGACATACTGGTAATAAAAACAGCCACCAGATGACAACACCTTTCAGCAAAGCTAAAGTAAGATGCTTTATTTGTAAAACAAAATCCAATTTCATTAAAATAAACCCTGCGACGGACTGGTGACCTGTCCAGGGTGTAGCCTGCGTCTCGCCCACTCATTGCTGGGATAGGTTCCAGTTTCCGGCGACCCTTAATTGAAGAATGCAGTTAAGAAACTGGATGGATGGATAAAATAAACATAAACAGGAGACATTAAATCAGCTCTTCTGGTGTACAAGAGGTGTATTTCTGTGTCTTCTCAGAAGTAAACACAGCATTGCTGACATTCCGCAGATTTAGTTGAAATGAATAAAAGATAAACACATTTTTTATTTTTAAAATATTTTATTTGTAAAAAAAATAGAAAACTCAAAAGCTTTAGAAAAAGTAAAAAAAAACCAACATATTGTTAACAAGGCTGGGAATCCAGGGTCTTCAGCAAATACCTGTAGAACAACTAAAAAAAAAAAAAAAAAAAAGAGAGAGAGAGAGAAAGAAAGATTATGTACTTAAAAACACAATAGACAAAACAATAACTTTTTTTTTAGTAATTATTTTAAGTTTGCATGCAAGCAGTTAGTATTGTTTAGTATTAGTTGTTTAGTATAGTATTGACTTTAAGGAGCTGGTTTAGCTTTGTCTGCTGTTGAAATAACCAGCAAAGCTAACTAACTAAACAAAAATTTTTTGGTTTGTGTCATGTTTGTGTCTTTTTTTGTTTCTTATTCAACATCTAAACATGAAACTGGTACCAATCCTATAATCCACCTCTTGACAAGACAACAAATGAGCATATTTCTTCAAATGTCAAGCTATTGCTTTTGGTTTGCATTCACTAATGTGTGGCACTATTCATGCATGAAGCGTGAAGTATTCTGTGTGAAATGATTCTGATTAGGATGACAAATGACACTTGTGTCCTTGGTGTGTAGCTGTATGAGGCCTAAGTCTGACATTTTGGCTGGGGGTGCATCAAATACAGTTTGGTAATTCCCTTCGATCCACTGACTGTCTCTTTACGAATCCCCCAGTTATAATCTGTCAGCAAGCACCCTATATCTACGCTGATGTCTTGGTATGGAGACACAGCGTTTTTGCCAGACAAGCAGCTTGTCCTTGAAATAAATATCCAAGGAGATAGCCTCCTCATTTTCACCTACAGCTGTCAAAATGAGTTTTTCTTGTCTTTTAAGGAGTAGATAAATGCAGGAATGTAAAAAAAAAAAAAAGTGAGCAGCTTAGCAGGAAGTAGGCAGCCATCATTTATTTGTTCACAGAGTTGCTGGCAGATTTGGCGAGTAAAGAGTGTTGCACATCTGAGGATGTCTCGCTCTCTCGCAGCCAGCTTGAACCCATGGGCAGATGGTATCATTACATGACTGCAGAATGTGCTGGTATCAGCTCAAGCTGTGCAAGGTCTATTTTCAATCACACATATTTATACTATTTTCCTGTCTGAGGTTAAATCACTGATAACAACTCCAAAGTAGGATTAGCTCAGAAATGGAAAACTGACAGTTCAGTGTTTTAAGCTTATTTGCTTTCTTGGTTTTGATTTAGAGGATTAAAAACCAACCGTCACAGCTGTCTTCACACAGAAAATCGCAGCTACAATCTGTAGCTGGTTAGCTTAGCTGAACATGCAGAGGAAAGGAAATAACTTTGCGCCATTTGAATATAATAAAATCTCTCCAACAGCAACTCTTATTGCAGAATACACCATTTTCATAACCATTTTTTGAAGAGTATAGAGTCACATGACAATGTTATGGGGTAGCAGGAGATTTCTGATGTTGCACAAAGAAGACAGTTTGTAGCATTTAGAAGTCTATTGAAAAATGACTAATTCCTTATGAATAATTACCAGAACTACTTAGTTTTTGTCTTATGGAGGGCTTTCACACTGGAATATCATTTGAATCAGTTGGTGCATTTAAACCGGAAAGAAGTTGGTTCAAAACCTGAAAAAATTTGGGTCCCTGTCGACACTAGAAATAGTGGTTCTCAAACATGAACCATGATGTCATTGGTGGGCAAATCCTGGATGTACTGAAGCAGCAGATGCTTTTATTTACGTTTCATTTAAATCAAAAAAGAAATGAAAAGCTGAAATCAGACCTAAGTTCCCTGCAAGTGTTCATGCAAATGCTGTGCTGCATGCTGGGATTGAATAAAGTTTAAGAAGAAAATAGACAAATAATGCCAGACCAAATGATCAATCTACATCTACAGCTGAAGAAGCTGACAGAGTATGGTGCCTCCTGCCTGGTCTTCCACAGATGAAGTCTTTAGGAAGACTATTGAAAAGTTCAGATTGGCTAATTTAGATCAATCAAACACTGGAATTATTAGTTGGGAATAAAATGATAGTATTGCTGTTTTGTTAAGCTGCCTGACAACTGCTTTAAATTTCAGCATGAGTTTTATATTAGCTCGTGTTGACATCCTAACATCTCATGAAATTCACTATTGTCATCTGAGTATATTGTTTATTTTGGGAAATCATAGGATATAATATAGCATGACAATGTAACCATCAACTCTCACGACAAATTATCTAAGATATTTATGATTTACTTCTGTCAAGTAAAGTCCTACCACTTTGACTGGTAAAACTGGTGTGAACATAGGCCGCTGTTCCAGATAGCACCATGGTTCTGAGATTTAAGAATACAGCAGGTGCAAAACGAGTATATCTGTCTAAAATCTATTATAGTTATGTGTTTGGTTTGATATTTAGACCCTTGTAGATATGATATTGTTCTACATTGTGAAGAACAAACATTTTACCCACAATGGTCCCATTCAACCCTGTGATAGACGGGTGAGCTGTCCAGGGTGTACCCTGCTTTCACTCAGACTGCTCAGTTTCCCGTGACCCTTAATCGGACTAAGCGGTTAGGAAAATGAATGAATGGTACCATTCAGTGCAAACATAGGATGAAGCAGGATAATAAGGAAGAGCTAGTTTGTGACTAATGAACAAAGAGTTGAAGGAATTTACTGATTCCCAGTCAGATCCACCGTTTCCTTGTGAGTTCCAGTTTCAGAAGATTAATGAATGAATTTATATACACATATCATTATTGTTGAATTACTTAAGGTATTCACCAGGGGGCAAAAGACAACTATCAGACTGTATAAAACAGTGTAATGACAAGCCCTTTTAGCGTATGGTGAAGCAAAAAGTCATGTACCAAAGTGCAAATACTGTCATACCCAAAAGAGCAGTTCACTCTATACATTTTAATCCTGGTTTTAAAGTCTCTGATGTAGCAGATTCTGGTGGGAAAAAGGGCCCAGAGAGAAGTAGAAGAGACACACCTAAAATGCCATGCTTTGGAATTTCATCAATAACAAATGTCACAGTTGTGTGTGCATGTTTTTTTTCCCATAAACCTCCTGTATTTTAGACAAAAGTGGCCTGAAATATTAATATTTGCAGAAAAACTTTGTTTAAAGGTAAGCTAGCTGCCAGCTCTGTTTACGGAAGATAGAAGCTGACCTTCATGTCTGTTTCTTGTTTAAAAGAAATGGAATAACACTGCTCTTCAAAAGATAATGCTCTTCATTCATTTTGGTTTTTGTCTTTTTCTTTTTAACCTTAAGGTCATTGTAATAAAAAAAAAAAGTTAAAATGTGTATGGGATCATTTAAAAACAAATTACTAGACTTACTTTGAGGAATTACAGAGAAGAAAGTGACATTGCTGAGCGGCTTTCGTGCTTTATTTATCTATAGGTAAATAATATTTTACACATTTATAAGCATGTAAAATGTGACTCAGTGGCAAAAATAAAACTATCAATGAAACAATGGAAAGTTTTCTTGTAAATAAAAAATATATTTATATATATTTTTAAAACTTAATTTAAAGGGTAAAGCTGTACGTTTCCAGCAGAGCTATGGCAAACTCAGAAAAGCAGTGAAACAGGCTCATAAGGCCGTAGCGTTTTCAGAACAAACATGAGAATTTAGAACAACGCATGATGTATTTATGCATTTATATTGCATTTATATGGCAATTATTCATAGTGGTTTATACCTACAATATATGCAAAATTAACAAAACTGTTTTGTGTCACTTTTGTTACTGTTCTCAGCATATTATCAAAATTTGGGGTGTCATATTCAATATAATGTCTAATACAGACTAGTTTTAAAATACCAGGTAAAACCAGGTTACCAGGTTATTCTAAAAGGGCAAAGTGCATGATTATAGATGCCTTCTTCCCACCGTTAAGTTATTTCTTAGTTTTTCCATTATGTTATATGGTTCATTATCTCTTGAAGTACAGGTTTATCTCTGCATACAGTAAACGCACGTTAACACAGTAGAGTTTATTGCTAATTTTTCACGGGAAAGAAAACATTAAATTACAGTATTAATTAAATAGAATAATGTGTACATTAATATGGGTGCTGCTTTTGCACACAACTTGTTTCGAGAAGTTATAAAACTTAGAAAAACAACAAAATAAACAGCTGTCAGAATTTGAACGCAGCCTTATGGACAAGAATTGCTACAAATCTGTGTATGGATTAATAGCAAAAAAAAAAAAAAGGTGACTGCAGCTGCGAAGACATTCTTTATGAGAAATAAACAAACAGTAGCAAATCTTTTTTCCTTTTGTAATTTGGATGTTAAAGGAACTTCAGTGGCACTGAGAAGGAGAAATGCATCGACATCCATGGCAGGCAGTGAGTTTTCAGTTCCTGGCCAGTTTAACTTTGGCAGTGGGCTCGTTATGGAGCTGAAAATGCGTCTGGCATGCATACTTTCCAGACTCACTGATTTCATTTCCAACTCAAAGGTGCAAAAAAATAGAGAGCTCTGGGAAACAAACAACAGAGGAGACTTGAATCTAAATGCAGTTTGAAGTAGGAAATTTACAAATATTCACTTACGGCCATTGATTCATCATTTTACTGTCAGCGGTTTTGCACCTTGGAGCAAAACTTGATAAATAGCGATCCAAATAAATGAAAATAATTCACAAAATCTTCAAGTCTGCACTGTTGATTTGCTATGCTCTCTGAATGCCCAACGCTGTTTTCTCCAGATTTATTGAATAAAGAGCTCATTGTTGTATTGTGGCATATTTTTTCTATTACGTGAAAATGACCTTGAAAGATACTGAGTGAAAATGTGATCCATCACAATCAGAACTGAAGACGTTGGGTTACTTTCATATTAACCTGACAGTAATTCTACAGTGAACTCTACTTTTCCTCCTACACATGGCTACATTTAGATTTTGTGTGTACTTTTCCCTACACAATAAAATACTGAATACATACCGAGCTACTGTCCAATGAAGTCAAATGTGAGTGCAGGTCATTTTCAGTCCTGTCTAAAGATGGAATCTGTATCTTCTGACCTGAAATGAAGCATCAGTACAAAAATAACAATTTGCAAACAGTCAGGGTCAACATTATGAGGCACACAACAGACATATGAGATGAGAACATACAACATGTCATAATATGGTAAAGCTTCAATAGAGATGTTGTTTTTCCAAGATAAATGTAACCCAATATATCAATTATTTTGGCCTGATATATGAAAACAACCTTTATGCACATTGCCCATATGATAATATTAAATAAAAAAACAGTATAAACAGTTTATGTTTTAGTGCCCTTGGAAATGAAAGATAAATGATATCCTTCATTTATCCTCCATTCATTTCATTAGATATTGCTTATTGTGAACTTATTTTGCCTGCTTCTGCGTTTATTTGTAAGTCTCGCAGTGTTTGTCTTTGGTGCTTTTTGCCATTCAGATTAAAAACTATGGGTTTACATTTTACAAAATATGGCAAAGCTTCGGACAAAAACATATGGATGATTGTGTGACCTTGGTGCCGGACTGCCCTCTTTACATACCCTCTAGTGGAAGTTTAAGCTTTGAGTAATCTGGTATGATCTGAGTACAGCAGTAATGGTGATGGAATTATAACCTTTTACACTGAATTGATGTAAACATCCATTTTTACATAGTCACATGTATGGGACTTTTATGGAGCCCCCAACAGACACTAGGTGAATTTTTTTTTTTCTTTTGGGTTCCTTCAAAATATTTTTGTATTACCATGCAAAGGTTTGCACCTATAAAAATGAATGGAAATTGAGTTTTATTACATCATCTATAAATCATATTAATTTACAGTCTAAACATAAGCTGCCAAAACAGTAAAGTAACAACATGGTTGGTACTATATCAGCAACAGCAGACCTCTTCACTGGTAATTAATCTGTTAAAACATTACAACTCACTTCCTCTGTTACCAGGTGTATGTGTGTGTTATGCTGAATTGATGCTGTGAGGGAGCGATGCTAAGCAAAACGGCTTTAAACAGGCTGTGTACACTCGTAGTCATCTGACAGTGTATTCAGGATAGTCTGGGGTTCTCAATGTTTGTGGGGATTTTCTAAAAGTTTCACACCTTCACACCTCTGATTTTTTTTTTTTTGTTTTTTGTTAGGGATGTTCTGATATTAGCTTTTCTCTTTCCTACCAATATCTGATGTACCAATTTTGTCCAGCTCTTAATTTCCACTACCAATATCAACCGATACAGATATTTTTGGAGTTTTGCCAAAAAAAAAAAAAAAAATCAAAAATATCTGAAAAATTACTCATGAAATCTTATATTTTGTATTTTTTAGTCAGAGGAGACTTAGCTGAAGAGTTTGACATTTAATTTGGGCATGTTGTGTAAACAAAACAAAACAAAAAAAAAAACCCAATACCAATAATTTCTGATATTGCATTTTAATGTCAGTGTTGGCAACAATATTTATGTACTGATAATATCAGACATCTCTACTTTGTGTTCAAATTGCACTTAACTCATAGTTAAAACAACTGCTTGCTATGGTGCGATACTTCCACACAAACACAGTTTTGCAGGTAAATCTGAAGATTGCAAAGATTTCCACTGATCATACAATTGTAGATGTTGTAAAAGGACATTCACAACTTACTGTAGCCTTACAGCTGCGTGTCTCTATAGCAACAATAAATGCATCTCCTTATTCTACAGCGTTGAATCGCTCATCAAACCTAATTGGCGTTAGCAACACAAATGTGCAGTTTTAGATGTCGTGATTTTCATACATTTTCAAAAAGTAGGGCTCCTTTGGAACAAGGTCTGTAGAAGGAGATGAATTATGAAAAGGTCAGCAAGTATCTGACTGCAGGGATTAACTTTTACTGTGTTTGCAGAGCAATAGAACACCAAGTAGAAAGAAAACTGCACACAGATACATTGAGTTTGAACAGCAGGAAAGAAATTTGCAATTGTTGATCAAGATGGAACAAAAATGTTTATATTTCTGAACTACAGGTACTGGACTGTGCTTCCTCACTGGGAACTACAGGGATTCTCTTCATGTAAGGTACTCTTACATTACCTTGTACGGTGAACCTGTGCTACAATCTATTAAAATGTAATAATCAGAATTTCACCAAAGCAAATTGCCAACAAAACTTCTCCGCTCTATGATTAAAGTCTAGCCAGCTACAGTGAAAATAAAAGCCTCTCTTCAAACACCTTGCAGTCATTACCCTGCAGTGCTACTCTAATGAGATTTATAACCATTAAGTAGAACACAATTTCTGTAGGATTTCTCTACATTTTTCCGTTTTCCTTATTCAATCACACACCAGTGCTTTATAGTGTTTTCAAATCAGCTGCCACAGTTGCACAAACCACAGCACTTTCAACTGATGTGAATGAACTTTGAAGATAAAGCCATAAAACAGTGCCGTAAGATGGAAACTATATTTTAGTTGTTTTATAGAAAAAGGAATACAGAGATGATAAATTCCTACACTTTAAAATAGTTTGTGAACTAAGACTGACAAAGTGCCCATTTACTCATCAACATATAGTCAGTTTTCAGCCTGTTTTAACCTGACAGCTGTGACTCAAGGTGAGTATCTAATGTCTGCTGACTGGTTTCAGTGTAATGTTCCATCAGTTGCGTACAGAGAGACTGCTGACTGTGACTGCATTCATCTGCCCACTCACCTGTTGTATTTCTTTCTACTTTGATCGATTCACTCTACAGTGTTTCATTACCTAAGGGGAAAAACAGCAAAATGTTACACCAAGATGCACCAATTCTAACTGTTACCAACAAACATGTTCAGTTTCTAAAGCCTCATGCAATGTAATATGTATACAATGTTCAGCACACAGTTATTAAATTCCATCACTGTGAAAAAAGTAAACCAATTTGGGGGGGGGGGGGGGGGGGGGGGGGGGGGGGGTAAAATGAACACTTTTATTAAATATTTATTTATTTAATGTAAAGTTTAGTTTGCCGACATTATTTTAGAGTCTATTATAATTTATTCCATTTTATGTTACTGTTTAGCTGAATCTCTTAGAATGTATCTATTTAGGGATGGGAAGGGGCATTTATTTTAGGTTTAAAATGGGCAGGTTTACTTTTTTAAAAGTGGAAATTAGCATTTAATTATTAAATTAGGATTAGCATTAGGGTTACCTGCTTAGTGTTTAGTCCTCCTTTCAGTCCTGTGATCTACACTCTTAATCAGTCGGGCTGCAGGTGTGTTAATCACAAAAGAGAATTCAAATCGCTGAATAGACTTGAGCTTCGGTATTTATAGCACGGAAAATTGCAGAGCAAATACAGATTACTCAGGTTAAATGACAGAAATGCACAAAAAAGGTTAGCAGAGACATTGAAAAGTTGCAGAAAACAACAGAATATGTTGTTTTTCCACTCAGTATTATCATGTACTACCAGAAGGTGAACACCAGTATCTAGATCATCCTCCTCCAAGGACAAATGCTGAGCATGTAAGGAATTATTATTATATAGGAGGACTTCTTACCTCTTTAAACTCCATGTCATTGTCAGTCATTCAATGTCTGTTTATGATGTAAAACTTGAGGGAATGGGTTGAGAAAAGAAGTTTAATAGTTTGTTAATAGCGATCAAGTATTCATGGATGACTATTTAAAAAAAGGATTCATTTGGGGGATTTTTAGATGTGGATTTTTAGAGACGCGAACTGTAAACAAGCTGCAGAAAAAATACCAATCTATGGCACCATATTTTATTATTTAGAGAGTTTCCCACACTCTGTTGAGGTTTATGTTGTTTTTATTAAATGTTTTATGTACAAATACAGATTTCACACAGAACAGAGCACTTATTATAAATTACACAATGTGCACTGGAGATGGCTGTCAATTAAAAGAAAAGAATGTTTGCACAATCACGTTCTCACATCTTTTTCTTTATGTTTAAATCACAATATGACTGAGCATGAATTTTTATCAGTGGTAAATCAGTTTATAAAGTCAGTTATGAGGAAACTTGCGGACTCATTTAGATTTTTTTTTTTTTTTTTTTTTTTTTACCAAAACTTGAAGTTTCTGTAGATTCTGCCTTCAGAGAATCAGTTCTTTTTTAGGATTGGCTTAAATTTGATGCATGTCAGTGATTCTGTCAGTTTTATTTGTGCTCTGGGCAATGTGTGGCGTTCTGGGGTGTGTTACCATGGCAATAGCTTTTGCAAGTCAAGCAACCATTGAAAATCATCAAGGAAGAAAATTGTAGATGTAATGTAAATGTAGAGTACTTTAAATAAGAATTGCTTATTAACAATAAACAATAATGACAATAAATTGTCTGATTTATTTTACTGAACTAAATACAGGAAAAGAAATGATACTCTAACATCAGACTGTATCTCACAAAGGTTTTGTTAGACTGTAAATTAAGTCCTGCTGAGGGGCCTGTTAGCCGAGTACTTACAGTTATACCACATGCAGCTTCTCTAAGTACAAAACCTGCTGCTCTACTTGATGCTTGTGCTTCCATTGACATTTTCCCACATTTCTTGTATTTCTCTAAAGGACTCAAAGCAACTTAAGTCAGTCTTGAAGAAAAAATATGACCAAAAAGATCTATATAAACTAGCCTGAATCCACAGACACACCAATCAGTTAAGGAAAGATAAAGTTGTTTTTTTTTTTTTAAGTGAGCAGCTCTGCTTGATTTTTAATGATTTAATGACATAATTTCAGGGAACTCACACAGGAAACAGTTGGGGGATCTATTAAATATCATTTTTTCAAATTTAAACAAAAAACTTAAGGGATAACTTTTGAATCCTCAAAGAGACTTTTTTTTCTTGTTGTTTATTTAAGTTGTATGAAGTACTTCATGATAATCCTTCCTGCCTCAGTTATACGGATTGGGTCTGTGTAACATGGCCTCAATGTGTAGCAACCTGGATTTCTGTTGAGCAAACTAGAGACTGTATTGCTTAATGACATTCTGCAATTGAGAAACCGTAAACAACCGAGTGACACGGTATAAACATACATAATATAGCATGAACCACTAGTTTTTTTTAGCTGTTTGATTTGTTTTTGTTGTTCTGGTCATCCTGTTGTGAGTCATTTTTAGCTTTAGTTCCTGTCAGGAAAGAAACCGACTTTTTAAACTAATGTGACCTTAACCACTGTCTGCTGAAGGGAAACACTGACTCCTCATAAGTAATACATACAGAACAACATAAAAAGACTTCATTGTTTATCCATGTGGGTAACAACTGAGATAGCATTTAGAAAAAAAAAAACAAATGAGTCAAACCTTATGGGGTTTTTTTGTCTCTTTTCTTTGGGAATTTTTATAATGCAATTTGTTAACCACTGTAAAAAGAGGGTAATCATGACAAAAATGTTGCCGTCTATGGTGCAGAGGTTTAAGCATTGTGATGTGAATCTGAGACTAAGAGCAGGGTTGGGTTGTAAACGCCATCTATGAATGAACCTGCAGGTTGAACTGTAAATCTGTCTAAACTCTAAATTACTGTTTGTTGGGGATATTTATTTATACAGCCAAGTTTAAGAAGACCAGTTCTCTATATGGATAATTATGTTTGCATGTCAAAAACAAGAGAACTTAGTCGTGTAAAAATCAACACACGAGGAGAGTGCAGTAAGGTTTTCCTTTTTTTGTTTGTTTTTTGTTTCTTTTCTATATTTCTGAACTGGAAGAGAGAAAATTTAACAATACAGCATTTATGAAGAATTTCGAAAATAATTATAAACATCATTGGAGGTCACATATTTGGAGCACCTTCAGTCATCAGTATCTGCCATAGGGGTGTTTTCTGTAGCCCCCTCTTGTCAGCCGTAAAGCAGGGGCTTTCAGACTGGGTTGGGCGGCTGTCCACTCTTCCTCTGCAAAGACGGTTAAAAACACGTTGGAAAGAACTACTGCACTGGCTGTGGTAAGAAAACGTCACATCACAAAGTAAAACTGAGAGCACAGGTAGTGAATGATATCTTCTCAGAATGCAATTTCACAGAGACAAGGAATTTAAGAGAGCAAATTACATCACAGGTACTATGGGATCTTCTCTTCACAGGAAATTAATTTCATAAGCTGTTTGCCCTCTGCTGGACCAGTTCTGTGATCAGACTGTCAGCAGCTCCTTCCTTAGAGCCAAATTCTATAAAGATGGCCCCCCTCTGCTGCATGGCACATTGCGCGGCTTTCAAATAAAAGAGTGTTTATGAAGCAGAAAATCAAATCATTGCCCCTTTGGTTTTGGTTTGGTCTGACCTCAACATCCCAGTGCACATTTCATTGTGCTGAAAATGAATGAGCCTGCAAACCTACAGTGGCAACCAGCTTACAGCCGCATGACATGAGACCTTGTAACTTGACTTCTGATGATTTTATTTATTCTTTTTCTCAAATTAAACTTTTCTTGTTGAAGAGTTTAATATGGTAGCAAGGAAATCAGAGAAAGATGCAAAAAAAAAAAAAGAAAAAGAAAAAAGAAGTGGAGAGGCATCACACAGATTCTTGTGCACATAGCAAAGGTTGAAAACATTATTCTGAAATAAGCCTGTAAAGGCATACACCCAAAAGGCAAAACACAACAGCAGGCATTGGTTGGCTCTCTGAGCTTCCATTGGCATGTTCCTGGTTTTAGCCAAAAGCAGCTTGTTGCCAGGAAGGTAGGGAAGGTGACGCATGAGCGAGTGGCCTCCTGGGTCAGGATGATTAGAAGTGGGTTGTAACCGTAGGGCTTTTTTTTCTTTATCTCTTGGCTGGTAAACACATTTTAAAATATAAATACAGCAGCAGACGCCAAGAGTGAATGCTCAACAGGCCTTCAAAAACCTTTGAGTGTGTCCATGAATGTGAGTAATTACCGGCGATAATAGTGGAAAATTATGATAACTTTTGTTTCCATTATTGCTTTTGTCTTTTTTTGTTTCTGGAAAATATTACAGGTTGGGTTGCACATGCAGCTGACAGAATTCATTATAAAAACAACTGTGCTGATAAATACATGCTACAAGGTATGACTTCTCTAAATACTGTGAGAGGCTGCTGTAAAACCCACGTCTTCATTTTTCTACAAGCTACGTACCTAGTAAAGCATCTGTACTCAGTAACTGGACTCTTGAATATTAATCATCCATTGAGCTGCTAGATGACGTTAGTGGAGAAACTGATCAACTCATTTCTCAGTTGTAACAGTTGATTTATGTTGTCATCTTTTAAGATTAAAATGAAATGGCATGTAAAGTAAAGAAGAAGGGTTGACACACGAAAAGGTGGGGAAGTCAGATTTGGATGAGCGGACAAAAAGAAGAAGATGAAGAAAAGAAAACTCTTACCATAGTTATTGTAGGATTCATCGTTGGTTGTGTGCCCATAATCATAATATTCTGAAATGCTAGATCAAACAGAGAAAAAATGACAAAGAAATATTTGGAAAAGGCTTCTGCTGCTGTGACTTAATGAACAAAGTAATAAAAGCCTTTTTTTTATCTCTTTCTTCTCATCTATTCTGTGTCAATCTACACTGACCCAGCGGTTCCTTCTGAAGACATGCATCATTAAAAATGGCTCATAAATACATGTTTTGCATTATAGAAAGTCTTATTGATCCCAGAAAAAGATAAGCCAGTCAGTTAGTAATTTTCTGAACCACTTAGTTCAATTCAGGGTCACAAGGAAGATGGAGCCTATCCCAGCAATCACTGGGTGAGAGGCAGGGTACACCCTGGACAGGTTGCCAGGGTGTACCCTGATGCAGCATCAAGCAAGTGCATGTAGAATTTCTTGTTGCCTGTTGCTCATGTTGACTGGCACCCTGTCCAGTATGTGCCCTGCTTCTTGCATGCTAATTGCTGGGACTAGCTCCAGTTTTCCCTGAAATGGACTAAGCAGAATAGTACACGAATGACCGAGTGCTGCCCACATTGTTCACTGATGTGTTCTTAATGGACAAGAGAGGCTTGTTGTTTAGTTTTCATTGTTTAGTCTTCATGCTGTGTTTTTTCATGGATAAATGTAGCTACATTAGCAACAGCTCCATTTGGCAGCTGGTGGCATTGGACCTCACACATGCTGGTTTCATCCAGCAGTCCTGTGCAAATGTTTTAATTCTCTTCTTCAGTAAAATTAGATACTCACCTCTTTGACTGGCTGCTGTAGTTGTCATCATAGGCTTCATAGGTCTCGTCATCATATTCTCCACCGTATCCATCATCGTAGCCCTGCAAGGGAACACCATCAGGAAGTATTAATATTGACATCACTCCTCTGCTCTGTTATTTGTAACAAACAAAGGAATAAAAGAAAAAAGCAAACAAAACTGATTTACCAAAACGTCCTCATTGAAAAGATTTTTTTGAGTCTTTCATGCCCACTGCTGAGACCTTGGTGGAAAATGCCTCTCTAGCATAACCTAATGAGCACTCTCTGAAGCTCTAAGTGCAGCATGAAGCTGAACTGTTGCTATGTAGTTACTCAGGAATAAAGTACAAAATGCAGCCAGCAATTACAGCTTTGTTTAGAAACATGATCGGGACTGAACAGCAAGCTACCATGCGAGGTGATAAACCCTCTGTGCTTTTATGTAGATACTTTAGCAGTTTTATGTACAACTCAGTAAACTCATGAAATATTTTAACCAAAACAACCAGGTCTGCACGGGTGTAGGTTACTCAGATATTTAGCTCTTGTTTAGTGTGCAGTTAGTGAACACAGAATAATTGTTTTGCACTCGCAATGTCAGATCATCTTGTATCATACTATTAGATATAAATATCTGTTACAACACGCCGTTCTTATTTAACTGTCCTGCTGCTTGCCGCTTGTGTAGTCATCATTGCATTCCACTAACTGTTCACCTATTTTCATGAGCTTTTTTCTCAATACATAGGATAAGAGGAAGGCAGAATATATATATATACACACACACACATATATATATATATATATATATATATATATATATATATATATATGTATATATATGTTTACATTATATGGCCAAAAAATTAACATCAGTTTGAGTTAAGACAGTGCATCATTATATATAAGAAATGATCTATTAGCAGTATTTGCACTGTCAGCCAGTGAATAGGCCATTACCAACAGAAAAGTTCCAATTCATAGAAGCTAACTTGATTATATCCATATAATGATGTCTAGCAGATGATGTACACATCTGAGAGTGGAAACTCTGATCCATCTGTGCAATGATCTGGAAAATGATAACATGGAGGGCACAGATGAGATAGTTGTTCCACTCTATTTAATTCAACTTTATAGGAGATAAATTCTCAAATATCCACAGTGTGATAACTACTAGAGGCAAGTGTGCCACGATGTGTTTTCATTGCACAAAATACTCTAAAAGATTTAAACCATTTGCATTGCGATTCATTTTCAAAGCATAATGAAGCTATTGACAGCCTGCTGCTTGCTCATCAACTCAATCTCCAAATCATCAAAGTACAAAAGAGATGGTGCAGGTGGATGCTGATCACATTCAGCCTGAATTAGTTTTGGAGTGAACAACAGAGTAGCTGACAAGCTGAAAAAAGGATTATGCCTGGATGCATCAGGTAGCAGACTTTGCACAGCCTGTCTTGTCTGAATCTCAGATTTTTTCCAATTCTATAAACTTGTCAACAAGTGAAATACTATTCATATCAGATATAAGCTCTTCATAACTTCACAAAGCAGAGAGGATTTCTGATGAAAATCTCTTAATGGCATTAAGAATTCCCAAACTACAACTTTAATTTAATTTGGTGCCAGAGGCACCAGGTGTCCACAGATTGCACCAGAGAAAACGTCCTACCACACACACACACACACACACTCAACTATCTCAAGCCAACACACCTAAATACCTCTCCACTGCCCGCACTTCTTCAACTGGGAAAATTAAAGAAACATTGACAATAATTACAGCATCCAGTGATACTTGACTTTTCATGATGTCAGAATGTACCTACACTGTAACCTGTACAGGTGAACTTCATTTGACCACAGTTCTCTATAACAAGGTAATTAACAACAAAAAAAGTGTTTAAACCATGAATAGACCAATTTTATTTGGTTAAATGTCAGCTTGTATTTAAACCATCTTCTTCATAATAATTTTGACATTATAAGTCAAGACAACACCAGATACATGACAAGTCAGACACCTGCCTTTTGATAGGTTGAAGAATACCCATTACTGTAGTTAGCTGTTGTCTCATTGAATGATGTGAGATGAGTTCACTAAAATGCTTTACTTTCATGATGAAATATCAGTGTAGCATAAACTATTTACTTCTTCTGTAAATTCTACCTGAAAGTTGAATTTTGGGGAGAGTTTATACCTTTAATTTTATCAGCTATTATCAGCATTTGTTCATTCATTCATTCATTCATTCATTCGTTATCTGAACCGCTTAATCCATTCAAGGGTCGCTGAGGAGCTGGAGCCTATCCCAGCAGCCATTGGTTAAGAGGTGGAGTACACCCTGGACAGGTCTCCGGTCCATTGCAGGGCTTGTACATTTGTTATTAGCTCTGTTATTTACTTGCACTTGTATATCATGATGGATCTGTGTGGATGAATTGTATCTCACTGTGTTGGTGTCAGTGGACCCTGAGACTAAGCAAGTGTGGGAAAGTGAAGTTGTAATAATAAGAATCAGTTTTAGCAGTGGCATGAAAAGTGAAATATTTTTCTGTTTCTGTCAGGGTTATGTGAACAAGTACGGTCTTGGGAAAGTATTCAGCTCTTTGGCATTTTTCGTATTTTCTTACCTTACATTTTGATGTGAAAAAAAAAATTGTCAGCGGCGTTTTTGTAATTTATTAAACATAACATGTCCAACAATGTCAAGGTGAAGAAAATTTTAAACTGAAAACCCTGAAAGACAGCAAGCTGCTGATAACATCATGTTTTATTGCAAGATTAAGAGTTGCTGGGTTGTAACAACACACAGCCAGCTTTTGCTTTTTGTTCTTTTCCTTTGACATTTTTTTGGCCACTATACCATAAAGTTCAACTTTGTAGAGTGTGTGGCTTAAAGTATTAAACTCCCATCTACAGAAACTCCAGTTCCTTCAATGTAGATCTGCAGATCCTTTGGGTTTGTCTGGCCTCTTTTTAACTCCTCAGATTTACTGAATGCACTTCTTCCCTGTCTTATGAGTTTTGCAAATTTTCGCTTTCTTGATAGGTTGGTGCCATTGCTTTCTATTTTTGCCTAATGTAAACAATGGTGTTTTTTCTACAGAACAGAACAGTGTCCTTGACTTTGCAGTGATTGTACATAAATGCATTTGATAAAAAACAAGAAAAGTTTAAGTTAAGGTATAATCTAGATATTTAGCTTCTAGGAAACTTTTTTTTAAAGTTCTTAAGACTCTAATGAGCAATGACTTGGTCCTAGTTATTTTTAGAAAAGGTCAGATTCGATCAAATTTGAAACATTACATATACTGTAACTCCCACAACATTTCCTTTTTTTTTTTTTTTTTTTTTTTTTGTCTTGTCCAGCATTTAGGCAAGCAGAATGATGGTCTGGATGCTGTGTTCTGCTGAGCAAATTTTCTCTGCCAAGGGAAGCTTTATAGATATAATGATCCCCTTGACTTTCTGAATTTTTATTTTATTTCTATGTTTATTTTGTATTGTTGTTTGAATTGTAGAGTTTGTACTGCTGGACCAGAGAGGACAGACAAAAGACAGAAAGAGAAAGGAGAAGAAACACCTCATAAGAAAAGGGAAAGAGATAAAGGGAGAGAAAAGGGAGAGAAAAAAACAACAACTAAAAAATAACCCAAAAACAAAAAGAAAGAAAACAACCTACAGATGTATACATACACACATACAGGCACACACATACATATACACACACATACACACGCATACATACACATACATATACACACACGTATACACACATAATATATATATATACACATATATATACATATGTACACATATACATATACACATACATACATATACACACACACCTCTATGCACACACATACACACATTCATACGTACAAACATATACGCATTCGCCAGTATTAACACATATACATACACATACAAGCCAACTTTAGATCATAGTAACTAAACTATGAATCTAAAAAGTTAAATATAAATGAGAAACAAACAGAAATGAGAAAACTAGCTGCTGTTAGTGAATAAACCTGCAGACGACTCGGTGACTGTGTCACATGCAGAACATGCAGAGTGGAACGTGTTCCGGAAAAGGTGATCATGCCAGTGTGACCCTTCCCACACAAAGGCAAGAGGCACGCCAGGAGTACCCCCGAGACCAGGGCCATCGGCAGCCATCCCCAGGCACAGACCCCAACCGCCCCACCCCGGAGCCAGCCATGCACCGACCCAGGAGGCGGCAGAGGGGGGTCCCAGCCAGAGTCCCCCGCAGTCAGGGGGAACAGGCCCCAGCAGGCCCGGACCAGCGAGGACCGGCCCCGCCGGGCACCGGCCACCCAGGGCAGACAGAGCGCGGGCCCCACGGCCCCAAGAGCCCAGAAGCAACCCCCCACCCCCGCAGGCAGAGGGCCCAGCCCACACCGACGGAGGGCCGGGATCCCCAGACCGCCACCGAGCGGCAGCCAGGCCGCACCCCAGTGCACCAGCAGCGCTCCCCGAGCACCAAGACCCTCCACGCACCCACGCACACAAACACACACACACACACATACGCACACACGCACACACATGTGCACACATTTCCAACAATGAGCTTTCACAGACACTTCTACTGATAAATTCAACAGTCATTTTGTGTGCTGCGCCATCTTGCAGTGACAACCCTTTTATCTGGTTCGTACGGTGCATCCGTATGAATATTGCTAACATTTATCAGTGGTTAGGACAATTTCATCACTGTCTTCTGAAAATTACAATAAAATTGTTTCTATGAAAAGTGAGAAGAATTAAGTTACCAATGTGTCTGATTTCACAATGTGAACTTGGGAAATTAAATTTCCCATGTTAGGATTAATAAAGTACTTCTATTCTATTCTATTCTATTCTATTCTATTCTATTCTATTCTATTCTATTCTATTCTATTTATAGGTCCAACATCAACCTTATCACCTCATTTGAAGTGTAACAACAGAACCCATTCATGTCTCAGCCCAGCACAAAGTACACCTTAATCAGGTTGAGTTATCTGTTGTATGCACAGTTTCGTCAAACACATTTCATGCTTCATGTTTTAACAATAAAATGTTTCATGTAAATTTCCTACTTGAACAATAATCTATGAGGTAAGAACTAAAGTCCAAATGTTTTTTTTCCTTGCACGGCAGGTCTACGCTTAGAACCTTTTTACAAAAGCTTCCATATAAGTCATTTTTGTGAATTAAAGGTCCATTTTCCACACATTGAGTTTTTTTTTTAATCCCACTACCAAAATTTCCAACTGCTGGTAGAGCAACCAAGAACCGTACAAGTCTTCCCAGGTTTCCTTGACATCATTAAGAAGTTTGCAGTTGAACATAAAAATGATCCAATCTTCTTCAGAGTTACTTCAGGCACGCTAGACTCTTTTCCTCTGTTGTTCCCTGGCGGAGAAACAATCTACCGAACTCGATCCATAGACTCCTTTTGTACTCTTAAGAGCAAGCTAAAGACTCAGCTTTTCTGCACCTGGCTCACCTCTTCTACTTGTCAGAATGAATTAAAAAATTTGCACAAGTTTTTGGCACACCTCAGCACTAAATAATCTGCGTGCACTTACGCTTAAGTACTGCGTGATAAAATCGTGCTCTCATAATTAAACAAATAAACAAAGGAGGTTACTGTAAGGAGCACAAAGGAGCAAAAAAACAGATAAAAAAATCAAAACCAACAAGAAAAAAAAAAAAAAAAGAATAATAAAACCTCTAGCACTGCGTGGCAGCATCTGTAACCAACTGGACTCGCAGTCGTCTGATCACCACATAATTATAATGTTCCTCCTGTTCAATTTCTTTCCTTTGTTAAGACAATGGCAGAGCATTACTATCTGAACGCCTACAACCCTGCACATCTACAACCCCCACTCTTATATGGATGGACCTATCTGAAGAAAGTAAGCCCATATAATCTTCTGTCACATGGTTTATTCATGACAGCCGACAATTAGTCTCAGCAGACCAAAGGTTCAAAAGTTTCAAAACTGAAACTGGAGAAAGGTCAAATTGTCTGTCAAACAGTGTGATCTGCTTTTGTCTCATGTAGTTGTTGGATGCCTTTCAAATAATGAGACATTGAAGCAGATTTAGTTTCCTTTTCATAATGATCCAGTCCCTCCAAATCTTCTCCAAGCTTAACATTTCAGATCAAACTCTGAGACACACATGGTCTGTTCTTATCAGAACTATTTGACTTGATTTTAAAAGAGCACAACAAAATGTTTTGCAAAGCTCCACAAAATTCAATTCAGCACTTGGTTTCAACAGCACGTAACTACTTCATTTCTGTTTGTAACAATAAAGTCATACTGGGGTGTTTTGCATGAGGTGGAGCAGCACTGGCTAATACTGTAGAACACAAACACATCCACATCAGTGTGAAGGACATCTAGCACACTGACACAAAAGAAATTACATTTAAAACACTTGTACACACTCTCCATTTCCTTCTGGGTAATGCTGACTCTGAAAGCTCTTGTTCCTGTGTGGCTCTATTTGTGTGAACATGAAATTGACTAAATTAAAGTTAGGGATTATGCCAGGGATTAAGTTGTTCAGGGGATCTTATATTTCTCTTTTTCTTGCAGAAGTCTCTCCACACAATGGACGAGCCACAGACCTGTATATCTTCCTAATGAACCATTTTGTAAGCTATCCCATAAGAAAATTGACCACGCTGGACCAAGGCCGTAAAGCAGTGGATCAATTTCAGTCAAATGCAATATAAAAAAATGCAGCAGCTTTATTTGCCTGTGGAGTCACAGGAGACTCACAGGTTAAAGAAAAGTTTGAACACTTTTACAGGCAAGAGTCAGTCGAAATAATGGAGATGCTAAATTCACACATATTAACCCAGTCTGTGTTTTGTTTGTGTGGAAAATGTGTGCTCTTTCTTGTTTAACATGCAGGTTAAGAAACCAGTTAATTAAATTGTCCACTGTTAAATCAAAGCATGTGTGTGAGCGAGGAGATTTGTTATTTTATCTGCTTATTTTAGTGCAACTCCCCCAGGGACTCTGCAGACATGCACACAAAATCAGGAGAGGACTGTGGAGACTTGATGGACTACCGGTACTTTTTTTTTTTTTTTTTTAATCAAACATTTACCAGGTTTTTCTGGATCTTCAGTGATTTTTTTTAAATGAAAGAAAAATATATTAACGCTATAACCTTTGAAATACATTTTTAGTTCTACTCAAGACATCCACTGAAAATTAATTAAACTCTGCCCATAACTTTTCGGTTATGTTGCTACCAGACCAAAAGCTAAACTAACGCCACAAATATACGACCATTGTCTTGGCGCTGGTCATATAATTGACCACTTTGGTCAAGGGAAAAAATAAATTACAGAGCACAAGCAAAGCAGTTGCACAGACTGCGTCTGTAATTTAAATATTAACAGATCAAAGAAAATTAGGACCAAACGTTTGCTGCATTCTGCTCCACTCTGGAATTAAAAGGGGGATAAAATGGGATGCAATGATACTGTACTGCTATTAAAGAGGACAACAGTAAACACACATTACATGACACATTGCTGTTATCTGGCCTCACACAATCTGCAGATACCAGCATGACCTTTTAACCAGAGCAGTAGAGCTGGTTTCCAGTGGCTATGTGGTGCAGTGTTTATATATCTCAGTGTTTCTGATTTACAATGAAGGGAGGTTAGCGTAAATTTGCCTGTTTTTGTCAAATCATACATTTATGCTTTTGGATAAGTGATTACATATTGATAATTACACAACGTTTTTCAATCTTTAAACGAACTTTAAAACTTTTTTCACACTATAAAGAGAAATCTTGTGCATGGATGCCATTTTGTATGCAAGATTGTTTCTCTTTTCCTGCATTTGCTGTTTATTTCTGATCAGTTGAAAAAGAGACTGAAAAGACATAAAAATCTTATGTTTGCCCTTTTCTTTGTACTATATGGGCCAGTTTCAAAGACTGGTTTTAAGTATAATCCAAGACTGTAGTTGATTTACTCAACTCAAAGTCATTTGCAGGAACTTGACTTGAATAAGACCCAGTTTTCTGTTATTCTAGATTAAAGTAAACCAGCTGCAAGAGTGATGACCAGAGCTAATCTAAGACTAAACCAATTCTTAAAATAAGAAACAGAAAATTAAGCTTCTGCTTTGGAAATGTTTGATGAGTATGATCTAGCCTATGTGAATTTTATATGAATATGATTTAAATTCAGACAAAATGAGCAAACAGAGGCTTGTGACAAGTATCAAACAATCTATTTTGACTACATAACTTCTCCAGACCCCTTTAGTTAGTCCAATGGAAGAAGCTGTACTCAGAAATGTTCTCACAACATTCAAACAGATAGTTTTTTTTTTTTTGTTTTTTTTTAGTAGCTTTCTATTTGATAGTGTTTGCTATGTTCAAAATAAACATGCATGACTGAGGAGTTGACCAAGGCTTGTTTTAAATATAGTTTGCTGTCACTGAAATGACATTCATTCATTATCCACTTAATCCGATGTAGGGTTGCAGGGAAGGTGGAGCCTGTCTCAGCAGTCTTTGGGCGACAGGCAGGGTACACCCTGGACAGCTCGCCAGTCCATCACAGGACCACACAGAGACAAACAACCACTCACGCTCACACTCACTCCTAGGGGCGATTTAGAGTAACCAGTTAACCTAACATGCATGTCTTTGGACGGTAAGAGGAAGCCAGAGTGCCCGGAGAGAACCCATGCATACACAGGGAGAACATGCAAACTCCACACAAAAAGACCACCATCCAAACCTCACCCCAGCCGAGGATTGAACCAGCGATCACAGTGCCACCACAATGCCACCATGCAGCTGCGCTCATGAATATTTTAATAAAAAAATGTATTATTATTTTTTATATTATCTGTCATGATGTTTAATTACATTTGTCTCATGAGTGTTCTGCATCAAAGCTCTCTGTTCCAACTTTAGATTCAATTAAACTTGTAGAATTTATTTTCATTTCACGTTCCTCTTTTAGTCAGCTTATCAGTCTTGTTTTTATGGTTGTCCACCACCAGTATTAAACCACTCTCTTCTGAATTCTGCTTTTAAATGCTTTAATGCCAGTTTCAGGTCCTTCCAAAATGTCTACAAAGGCAGGTTATATTTATTACAAGCGATATCAGAGCATAAATATGAGAAATGTACAACAGATATTTGGGAATTACCTGTAGTTGCTGTGGTTATACTTCTATTTAAGTTGTATTCACAACAAATTTCCCAGAAATGTGCAAATTTAAGGATTTTATAAAATGGTAGGGCCAGCAGCGCTGATCCTGATGAAATGCCCTCTCATACTGTGTTGCAGTTTTTCTTCCAAGATTCCCACCTAAATTTAGCGAGAAACTCCAGAAATGTAAAAATATGTCATCACAAACCAACTAATCAGAAAAAAGTACATCTGCGTAATTGCACTGAAAGGGTTGGAATATGTGTTTTACCTTCTGGTAGGTAAACCATAACAAACAATTGATACATCCACAAGATTTTGTTTAAAAAACTCTGCATTTAAATTATAGTCAATTTAGAATTAAGATGTTCAGGAGAGGGATTCTAGCCTACTCCTAACCTGAACCACCAACAAGCCAGGGAAAAGATGTACAAACAGCTGTTTATGCTGTATGTGTTTGCAGAAAAGTGCAGTTTTAAGAAAGAGAAGAACAGAACTGTAAGCAAGTAGGGCAGGAGTGGTGAAATAGTCCGTTCTGCCAAAGAGCACTGCAGTGGGCGAATGTGAAAACAAGAAATAATACTGTCAACCCTAAAGAAGATATATATATATATATATATATACTTTTACATTGCATCCTTAAATGAATTTAGGTCACAAAAAAGTCAATATATTTCTTTTGGTGCAAACAACTAGAATACACGCTTAGACTTTCTAGACATGGACAAAGAAAAGCATCTTTAGGGAGAAGCGTCATCCAATTTCCTGGCACAGAATAAACAGTTCATTCTTCTCTCCCTTTTCTCTCAGCTGACCTCAGTCTCGATGTCACACATAACAAATGCATTCAGCTTCGACGCGCTACTACATGTAAATAGGCCGGCCTCTAATTAATGAGCCTTGATTCCTTTAGTTTGACACTCATCTGTAAAAACAATTAACACTGGTCCTTTTTAACAAGGCAGAGGACATAAATCAAATGTTAACACAAGAGTGGAGAGTCCTCGCTCAGTGTAATTAGGACAGCATGAACCTAAAGGCCCTTAGCACTGTGCTTCATTATCAATTGACAACCTGTATGTCCCCTGACAGTGACTGATCTTCATAGGGAGCTGCCTGTGAATGCCTTTCCACTCAGCAGAATGGGGGAGGAAAATGAGATTTGCAGCCTTTTGTTTCAGAGAAAAGATGTTCTGCTCTGCTTTTTACCTGAGCAAATTTAAATTATGTACCTTTTGCTGCTCTGAGTTTTTCCTTTTGAATATTTTGCTGAACTTGGATGAAAGGTTACATTTTTCCACATTCAATAATTGAGAGATAATAATAACTGGATTAAACCTTGATTATTTAAATTGCATTAAACAATCTCATTCACTTTAGGGAAGACAATGCAGGAGTCAGAGATATGCTGGTTACATTTTGCTACTAGATGTGATTTTGGAGTTTAGCAGAAGAAATCGGCATCTGTTTGCTTTTCCCCTCACAGGCAGCTTCGGTCTCTGATGGTACAACTGAGCCCATTATGTATTCCACCTGAGTTTTTGTTCTTTCTTCTAAATAATCAAGTGGAAGTATCATACATCTGTTTTAATAAACAGAGGAGTTCTGCGTGGCAAATTTCCTTAATTAATATAATAAATGATAATCCAGCAGTGCATCTGAAGCCATTGTTATATAAAGCAATTACAGCAGATGTGCATTCCACCCAGAAACTGCTAACCTTCAAGAAATGTACTTCATGAATCTCACGCATCTTTTATGTTCACGAAATAGATGATATAAGGCGGATTTTCCTCCCCGTTTCTAAAGGGTGTCCTTTTGCTTTTTCCACAGTAGATAGATTAGAGTTTTTTTTTTCTTCAAAGCCTCCCAAAGCTCTGTGTTTAATCACATTATGGCTTTTCCCGCATTGCTTTGGTATGGTTGGAGGGCTCAAGTTTAAAAGAACTGAGCTATGAGTTAAAATTTTTACCAGCAATTTGTACAATTCATGGGCTGCTGTCAGGGACCGAACACTGTCTCATTCCTACTCTTCTACCATCGGCACTGACATTAAGGGATAAGATTAGATCCAGATAGGATTTGATCTTTAACATTAAACTAAGTCCATGGTCCCAGTTCATACAGAATGCCATCAATCACATCTTTAATGTCCTCTTGGTCTCTTTCTTTACACTTTTCACAAAGAGTAAGACAGTGTTTGTGTTACTGCTGCTTTTCAAAGGAATACGTAACATTTCTTCCTGAATTCCTCTTTAAAGTGTTTTAAAAAATCCCAACTAATTAGTTGTTAGTTTAGTACTTCAGGAGCAGTTAAAATGATGCTCCCTTTATTAGCAAAATAATTTAAGTGTAAAGAAACATAGGAATAAGACTGAATCACAAGCTAGTTTACATTTGGACGAGCAAAAAAACCAGTCTTTCTTAAGTTATTCCACAGCACTGCATAACATGTAAGCACTGCTACATCATCTCACATACCGTAAGAGTAGCAGTTTCTGTGGTGCAACTGCAATGTAAACCACAAAACAACAGACAATGATACAATACAGTTCTGCAAGACCTTTAAAGGTGTAATAAATTTTGTCTTGCAAATAAATCAATCACACAATTTTACACATAAAAACGTAGCAGCTTGCTAAAGCTGCAGATATTTTATTCCTCGGAAGCAAAAATCTCTTACTGCATAACAAAGCTGCATGTCATGTGCCGTTGTATGAAATTGTAGGTGAGAAATTCATATTGGTGTCACTCGATGGGTTATTAGGCTCTTAGTTTGTAAAAAAAAAAAAAAAAAAAGAACATCAAGGACCAGAATAAACATTTTTTTGTTTTCTTTTTCTTTCTTTTTCTATTTAGCTAAATAGGCTTTGTGATCTATTAATAATTCATATGCCAAGAGACTTATCTGGTTATTTGAAATAAGCTTCTGTAAAAAAAAAAACACAATGGCAAATCAGTCTCAATCCTGCTGCAGTAGGTTGATAAATGTTATCTAAACTGAAAGTCTGACAATAAACATCCCTGTAGTGGGAGGGTTTCACAAAACAACATGCCAAGAATCCCAAGAAGGTGTGTCAGCCCATACTGATGAAACTAATTCAACTTGCAAATGCTGAAGCCCATTCCACTGATGTGATGCCAAAACAACTAAATATATGTTAACTCTTTCCCGAAATAAGCTCTGTAACCTACTTCATTTCTGAATTGTAGCCACTCTTTAAGACGCACGATAATGGTTACTGTCACTGTATTAGTTTTATGACATTGATGGCATGACAAAGCCCATTCATCACTACAATCTCCAGAGGAGGCTCTGTCAAATGAAGACCTATGGAATAAAATCCAGCGTGTCATTCAGTCAGTAAACACAGCGGCTGAACTACAGGAGTCGCACGCGCCAACATGTGTATGGGTGCCAGGGATGAACAGGCAATCCTATGCAAATTGGTCTCTGGCAGAAGATGCATAGTGATAATAATAACTCTGTGTTGTGAGTTCATAAAAAGCAGAAGGTGAAAACGCCAAACTGCAGCATTGCAGAGAGCAAAACTGTCACTCCAATTTTTAGCTGAGCTGTGCAAAGGTGGTCATGATTTTTAATTTTTACACTTATTTAGTAAATAGTCCACATAATTAAGAATAGATTAAAACAAAAGCTAAATTCACAGGTTTGGTTGGGGTTATAGCAGATCGTGGTTAAATTATAGAGTGATCCTCCGTGTGTGTAAACACAAACTTAAAAAATAAAAGTGCGTCTCACCTGTTCATCAACAAAATTTGTCATTCAGTACTTTATCAGTCTCTTTATTGTGTCATTTGTTGAAACCAAGACCATAATTTTCTACATAAAAGTTCATATTAACTAGTTGTTTATATGTGTCATGTGTGTGTTTTACTGACACTGGAATAAACTGCCTTTCTCTTGGGGATTACTTTTAGCTGAGTATTAAAATAAATTAGGTGCTTCAGTGAGTACAGCAGCAGTATGCTGCATGTGGGATTGACTTAAAATAAGCCATTAAATTAGAGTTCATAATAATGAAGGGACATGTCACCCAGAGTAAATGTGTGGTTTTGCACGACACTGGTGCTCTATAGCTCAGAGGAATAAGCTTTATTAATCTTTGACTACACAAGCTGTGCTTAGTGGGATCAACTCACTTCTGGCCTCAGAGTCTCACTGGGATTCCTTAAGAGTAATAAAAAAAAATTTCACATCACAGACGAGAGTCATTGCACAGGGAACGGCACACTTTGCCGAACAAAGGTAAAACAGTGATGTAAAAAGGTGGACTGTCGAGAGATTTGCGCTAAAGGGATAAAGAAAAAACCGGGTGTTCATAAAATATAGAAGCAACACTGCTACATGATAAATGCTAGCTTCCTCTTGCTTTCGTTCAGAGTTTTAAATCAATATCCTCGATTAGGTACAATTATAGACTTTCTCCCAGTTTCGGTTTTATGAGGAAAACTGACGGTTTGACAAAGTCCATCAATCAACAACCTCTGAGGAAACTGCACAGCAATAAAGCACTCGATAATTTACAGAAGAAAAGCACAGGGTGTAGCAACAAAAAACTGCTGCTGATGTATTGCTGCACATCAGTAGGTTGTGCATTACAGGATTCTAGCATAGAAATGACAACAAGCAATACAACTTCTTAACATTCAAGAAACCAAGCAAAACTGAAAGTTTGTATCGAGGCATTTGCTAAAATCTTGAAACATACTCAAAGAAAATTGTTTAATGCGGTACAAAGAAAAAAAAATAGCAAAGTGAGATATGAGGGGTGTGGGGGGGATGTTCAGGACAAACTCATCTCTGCATAATCCCATCGTCTCTGTGCACCCAACCTCCTTTCCAACCTCCAATTACAAAGAGAAGAAATGCCTCGCTTTTTCGCTCCTTAGAAATACACAGGCTCTACATCAGAACTCAATTTGGTTTGGTAATGAGACTGCGCTTGTGCATTTCCCCATGCAGACAGCCCAATCTTCAGCTGCCTGCACACATGGGGTTTTTCTTAGCAGGAAGGCTCTGAGGAAATAGACTGGTAAAAATGTTGCCTTTTTTCATTTGGCTGAAACTTAGAGATCACCTCCTGTAGTCTTTTCAAAACGACCTTGAGACACTTCTGAGATGTGAAGACAGACATGCTTTTAGCTGCAGCTTTGAACATTTACTAATATTGAGCCAAGAGTAATTTTTAAGTGACATGAGAGATTTTACAGTCCACTATTTAAGATGCTAACTACCTTTCTCAGTCACATATTCTACTTTTGCCTATAATCGGTCTAACTAGTCACATTGGAAATCTTCATGGAATTGTGACCTCTCTTTATACACTGGTACCTTCTGGCGATCCACAGTTTTAGTAACTTGTTTTATTCATACACTTGACAAACTTGTTTATCAATGGATCATACATCCATTTTTTTAACCATATAGTTCTATTAAGGGTCACAAGGAAGCTGGAGCCCATCCCAGCAATCATTGTGCGAGAGGCAGGGTACACCCTGGACAGGTTGCTAGTCCATCGCAGGGTCAACATAGAGAAATGAACAACCATTCACGCTTACACTCACTTCTAAGGACAATTTAGAGTAACTAATTTACATAACACAACCCATTTTGGGTTCTTTGGATGGTGGGAGTACTTGGAGGGAATCTATAGGGAGAACATGCAAACTCCACACAGAAAGGGCACCGTTCCCCCAGCCAAGGCTCAAACCAGCAACCCTCCTGCTGTGATGCCACAGTGCTAACCACTATTCCACCATGCACACAATGCTTGTTAAGTTTCTTGACAGAACCCTTCTGATCTTTTGTGTATTTTAAGCAGCTGCAAAACATGAATGGCAGCAATTAATTCTGAGGTTTCCAATCTGTGTAGACCAATCAGAACCACAACATTCAGCTGAATACGAACTCAGCTAAAGTTTATTCACAAATGATCAAATTCACATTCTGACAAAACATGTTTGTTTTTCCAGTGGACTTCTTCAGAAAGAACGAATCCAATCTGAACTCTTGAATTCCAGATGTTCTTGAGTACAGTGACTCTCAAAGTACCCTGAGGTGCCATAATTCTCCCCTTCTTTGTCACAGTAAAGTGTCGTTGTTTGGAAATGTGTGCAGAATAATATTTGTGCTTCTTTAGATCACAGACGGACATTAAAAATTTAAACATAAACAGACACATTAAAAAATCCGTGTACACAGACAACCACCCTGCCTCTTACCACTAAGGCTTGATTTTTTTTTTTTTTTTTTTTGGTTAACTTTAAAGCGACTCTATGATGCACATTTCAGTCTAATTTATTTTGATTTGTAAGTCCATAAGGGCAAGAAATAATCAAGCATTTTTTACAAACCCCTTGATTAATTTTGTATTGATCCTACGTCCTGCCTGCGGGCTGCGTCTGATTGGTCAACTGCTAGGAGTGGTTTTACTGAAGGTGGGTGAGGCTTTCATCTCATGAATGTGCACAACCTAGAGAAGATGACCAATCACTGAGTCTCTCCCCCAGGAGGTCACCAAAATATCAAATTAGAAAAAACTCTCTAAAACCAATTGTTTCTGTTGCCGTGGAAACCGAACATAAAGAGTACTGGAAAACTCAAACATGCGTTTCAGGTGATGAAAATGGTACCGCTTATATGTCTGATGAGCATTTAACACTATAACGCTGTAGAAAGCTCAGAAAACTAGAAATAGCATCATAGAGCCCCTTTAACACAGTTTTGATGCCTTACTGTAGCCAAGTGGTTTTAGTGCCTAAACCTAAATGAGTAGGCATGATGTCTAAACTTCAAGAAAGATTGACTTAAGCAGTCCTGTATGTAAGGGCTAAATGAATGAAGACAAAGAGGAAAAACTGGGCAACAGTTCAGATTTTTAACTGTGATTAATTCCATTGTTTTCTGCCATTATTTGTGATTATTCATATTGTTATGTGCACAATTTAATAATACATTCAAAAGTAGTGTATTGCACACTTAATTTATGGGTGCTGCTATATGAAGAAAACTGCAATGAATTTGGTTTGCAAATACTTTAAACGAATAAGAAGCTTTTTAATCACATCATTCATCACCCAGTCATAACTGCCACAGTGGTCACACAGTGGTTGGTCTTTACAAACTGAATGTCAAGCTTAGATGTTTTAACAACAACCAGATCCAGTACAAGGAGCGTCCGCAGTTGTGAGGAAGGTGAGGACCCAAGTGCAGGAACGAGAGGCAGGCATGCAGAATCAAGATGTTTTATTCCATGAACTGAACTGAACTGAACTGAACTGAACTGAACTGAACTGAACTGAACTGAAGCAACAAGAACTCAGGAAGCTAACAGAACTAAACAAGAACACAAGGTACACAATGGACGAGCAACTGGGACAGAAACCAAGGGGGTATAAATACTTAGAAACAGAACAAGACATAAGTGAAATGGATGAAACTAACAAGACCGGATTAATCTAACTAACAGGAACAAAGGCTACACAGCAAACAAGACAAGGGAACTAAGCAGGGGAAAACTACAAATTAAAACAGAAAACCAGAACTAAAGATAAAAAATACACATTATGACATCTGCAAAGTGGAGTTTAAAAAGATGACCCAGCAGTCAAAAACAGTATTAAAGCTTGATAAAGAGTGTTTATCTCTGTAAAAGTACATGTTGGTCAAGCCTCAGTTAGAATAAAGAAACAACACTTCAGCAAAAGTTCATCTATGAAACTGTTTTTTTCGTTTTTATGATCAGTGTCTAAAACAATACTACATAAGTTCCCAACCTTTAATTGTGACCTATCTTCATGGCACAATGAGAGTCATGATGCATATTCCTGAGACCGTCACTGCCCAGCAGCGTTCGGCTGAGGAAACATGCTTCACAACTTCGTGTTCCTGTCCGGAGCATCATGTGAGCGCTGTGCTTTGTTTTCTAGCACCATAAAGGCACCATGCTAGCCACCAACTGGATATCAACAGTGTCTGATAGTTACCATGACTAATTCAGCAAAGAAACCCCAGAGAACATTGTCAGAGGAATTGAGAAAAAAAAAAAAAAAGGGAGAGGGCGGTAGAGCAAGTGATGTGACTAGAATCGACATCCGACTGACTTTTTCATATTTCATATAGACACGATGAAATAAATGAATTCTTTACTGCAATAAAGTGTGATTTTTTTAAAATGTCCTTTTTTAGGTTTTCACGTGAACAAAAAATTCAGCAGACAACTATTTGTGCCAGGCTTATACGCAGTTCAGCAAAGAAAGCATCAAACGGATTCCAGCTTAGAACTGTGTTAGACGCTCTTCAGTGTATCTGACTCTGCTGGATTTCTTATTCAAAGCTGAAATCGTTATAAAATGTCCCACATGCGAAATAAAATATGATGTAATCGTTTCTTGTTTGCCTTAATTGATCAAACTCATGTCACAGTGTACCCACCCTCTCTTTATGGAGCAAGACTCATCTAGAGCACATCAAAGGGGATTAAACCAAGTCTTATTTCCACACACTTCAACTAAAATTTCTACCAGACAGACTTTTCTGTGTGTGCAAAGAGGATTGTACTTACATAGTCGTCGTATGATTCATGTGTGACTGCTAACAGTGGGAGCCTGTATCCAGCATTCGCTGTTGCCCCTCTGGCTCTTGGAGCTTGAACATCCCTTGTCAAAATCGTCGAGGGGAGTTTGCCGTGTGCTGCTGTTGCTGTCCCCCGAGGTGCTGCAGCACTCCTTCCTGCACCTCTGTGGCCTCTGGCAAAACAGACAAGCAGCAAACATGGCATCAAAAGAGAATCTTGCTCCACCACATTTGTTAATAAGCCAAAGCAATTTTAGCTCAAAAGTGGAATTAAGACATTAAGAAATCTGTTAAATCCCTGTAATCCTCGCATATGTGCGGCCTGCCTCAGTTAGTACTCGTCATTATAGATGCTTCGGGTGAAATATTATGAGCAATTTCTAGCAATGTTCACAAGTGTCCGTTTTTTGTTTTTTTTGTTTGTTTGTTTTTTTTTTGTCTTTTCTAGCTCTGCAAATGAGTTATGTTTAAGTTTGCTCCAGAGAGATACTTCAGGCAGATAGGTAAACCCACATACACCAACAGAGAAGCTGCAGGACTGGGGCAGCCATGAGGAATTTAATGCAGATTATACCTTTTGTGAAAGTGTGCCTGCCCAGCAGCTGAACCACAGGGAGACAGCAGGGATTAAAGGGTGGATGTAGCATCACCAACTTAACATTTTAACAGCCTTATGTTGTTGGGTAAGGACTCACTCTTCTCCATTGGCATGTCTTTCACCAGGTAGCAGCCCATTGTGCTCCAAAAATACAAACAGTCACGGAGCTTCACTTTAATCGTTTATTGTTACAGCATAGGGAGAACATCTAGGCGGGGAAGCGGTGGTGATGACTTTGAATTGGAAGCATCCCATGCCACGGCTGGATTTAGCTCGTCTAAACATGCGGCCTGATTTAGGCCAGGCTGTCATGGCACAATGTGCCTGTGTCCTCCTGAGGGACTGCCACAGCTCAGGTGGATTATGGACAATTTGCTCTAAAGGCGTTTCACACAAGCAGCTGAATACATGGCTAAGTCAATCAAATGCTCTTTTTATGGTCTTGCCTAGATCCCCAAATCCCCTTGGGCTGCCGTACGTGGAAATAAGAGATATTTGACTCACTCATCCAGATGACGTAAGTGGAAAAAATTGAAAAGAAAGATACTTTTTTAAAACTATTAACTCCAACCCAAAGAAGGAAACTCATAGCAAGTTTGTATGAAATACAAACTTGCTATGAGCTTGCTATTCACCTTCATGGTGAATGAAAATTCACCATGAAGGTGGGTCCATCCCCTTTTCATTCTAAACATATTTCTTATTCACATCATCATGCTAGCTTGTAGACTGTCCGTAAGAGCATTAAACGCACAGCACATTGCATTAGATGAACAACTCCAGAGAAATATCAAATATGTTTTAGGTGAATTAAAGGAATATTTTAAAGCTTTTAGACTAGAAGATTAGTTTGCTCAACATGAGGATTTAGAAAAAGTTATATATGTCTTCTTTGGCTCTGAAGTCAGAACTATTTTCCCGCTTCCTTTTAACTTTATGTAATCCAAGTGAGACAGGAAACTTCTAAACCCATAATAATTTGAAGCAGTATAGTAGATTACTGGCTCCATACAGAGCACCATCTGTATGGCTCCAAAGCCAGAGAAGCCCATTTTTTGAATGATTCCTCCTGCAAAGATGCTGAGGAGAGACGCTGAGCCCAACTGGGAGTGTACCTGTGCTTGAAAACTACAGTTGTGGAAGTGATGAGGTCTGACTTGAAGACTACTGACCAGATATTCATTCATTCACTTGATCTATCCATTCATCCATTTTCATAACAGCTGAGTCTAATTAAGGGTTCGAGGAAGCTGGAGCCTATTCCAGCAATGATTGGACGAGAAGCAGGATACCCCCTGGACCGGTTGCCAGTCCATCACAGGGCCTCATGAACTACATATCGTATATAACCTTGTAAGCACTGCTATGCAAATTGTACCACATAAATGTGTGTATGTGTTTTTTTGCTACCAATTCATAACTCTGTAATCTTAAGTCATTAAAATCATGCCACTCCTCAGACCAATAGATAGATGTATGGTACTTATTTTGTATTTAGGGTTGAAGAGATTTTTAAAATCATTCATCTTTATTTTTTTTCATTAATCTTCATTCATCTTCATTTAATACAGCACTACACTATTCTTACTCCCTGATCTGTGAAAAAAAGGTGAATAAATTACTTTATTAAATGACTTATTTTAAATAGCAGTTTTCAGTTCGTTTATTAAGTATTTTGAATTTCTGTATTTTATAAAAATGCAAAGAAAGCTACTTTTCTTTCCAAAACATCTCAAAGTAAAGAGCTTACGTTACCAAATGAAATCCTATTTTTCCACAAGATCCTAAAATTACCACAGACTATTTTTGGCATCAAACCAGTTTGAGATGTTTAGAGTAGAAGATTTCTTTGTAATTTCTTTAGAAGCTTTTTTTTTTTTATGAATACAATAAGTTCTTCTCCTCAGCAGCCTGGTAATTTATCATTATTTTTACAGGAAAAAAACTGCAGGCAGTCCATTACCTTGTGGATATTGTGGTTGATGGTCGCAGGTTTCTCCCTTGCACACTCCTTCCTCTGCTTGACTCGTCTGAGCCGTTCAACAGCGATAATTCTCTCAGCTGCTCCTGTCTGATCTCGTCATTGTAGTCCTGGAGAGGCAAAGGTCAACATGTCTCGTTTATTAAAAAAACACAGATAGACAGCAAAGAAAGAAAGAAAGAAGGCAATTTGGATCTGATTCAGCCTTGCTCGTTTGCATGCAACAGCGGCAAATTAAAATGACCTTGACACACAGTGGAAACACGCGGTGTTGTTGAATGTGGAGTAGCTAATGTAGAATGTTATATTTTAGTGATGGGGTACACAGTGTTGGCATAATTAGTTTGTTCCAAAGGACATAAAAAGAATATTCCTCTGAAGAACTGTTAATCCAGGGGTTGTAGAAACAATATGATTCATGAGGGTTTTGATGACAATCTCTAGATAGCTAGGGTCAAAATCATATTTAGAATCAAATTTTCTTTTATCAGTTTACTAATTTCATATTGAAACAAATAATGACATACAAATAAAATCAAACCAGAAACTCTTTTCATTTTAAAAGAAGAGAAAATGGCAAACAAGCAGCTTGTACTCATCAGTTTCAACAACTCTTCAGATACAGCTATCTTGTGATTCTGAACCACTTCCCTCAACCCGATATCAAATATGATGTGGATCATTACACAGCGGATAAGGACAAAACAGTATTCATTATCTTGTCACAGCTGACAGATAAACTGGCTTATTTATCAAAAACACTTAAACAGTAACAATAAGATTTGGTACCCCAGGCAAAACGCTCTGACAACAACCGAGCATCGGAGACAGAAACAGATTTTTCTCACTGTCAGTGGTTTGGACAGACACATTAGTAATTATTATCTTTTCATTTTTTCATCCTCGACCCAGAGTCATGGAATGAGAAAAAAAAAATGAAATAGAAAGAAAATTAAAGACCAAGAAATGATGTTTTCCTAAAGAAATGTCTAAGTTATAAGGTGGTTTCAAGGTGACAAACGTTACAAGTTAATATGAGTGGAGTTATTGCTATCCTGATGGAGGATAAGTGGCGGGACATTGTAGAAACAACGTCCTCTCTGGAATCAAAGTCAATGCAGATATTGAAATTCAAAGTCAAAAGGAGGTATGATTGCATACAGATGATGCTGTTAACATTTCATGCAGGAACTATTTGATTAACAGATTAAGAGATGTGGAGCTTCCACAGCCATGTATCATAGAGACTGAGGAAAAAAGAAAAGTTGGACAAGATGCACACATGTTCTCCCCCTCATTGAAAAACCAGGAAGGCCATGGAGGGCGTTCTGCTGATTTGAAGGAGACAGGCAAAGCTCTTAATTGGGAAGCTGGCAGCTCATCCAGAGCACAACAAACTAGCCAGAGCTTGTCAAAGTTGACTGTTGACAGAGGCGTTAGCATGAGTATACAGAGATAAACCCCATGCGGAGGCTTCTCGGGCCAGACTGTTTGCTCACTGTGATTAATTCTGACCATGCATGACCTTCTACACACACAGATACACACACACACACACACACTCACTCAAAACCCTTCACAGAGCTAAAGTTAGACTTACCAGTTCAACACATGAAGTGCAGTGATACCAGCCGCCTCTTGGTTTAGGTCAATCTCTTACATGCCTCCTTTTTCTCACTGCAAATATTCATTTCTCTCCTCTTGCATTTTAATGTCTTTTATCTCAGTGATATGAATCCGTGGATTACAAAGCCATTTTCTGCAAAGCTGCTCTTGCGTCATTTTATATTCATCAGACCAAAATACATGCAAAATTTAGCATGTTAGTCTCAAAAGATGTTATTTTCAAATTTAGAGAGATGATAAGTTAAAAAATCCTTTGAGCTCTGTAATTTGAGGAAATACTCATCTCTAGCCACAGAAAAGAAAAAACATAATTAAAAATATAAATTACCAAAGAAGCTAAATCAATTTGAGCTTTTGAGTAATCCTTTGTTGGTTTATTGTTATTATGGGTATTAGCTTGCTGTGTTAATGTGCTGAAGGTGAACACAAGGATCATTCAGTCTGCTGATGTTGTTCTTCCACCAAGGTGAAGCAAAAGAAGGGGCTATTTTCTTGTTTGTTTTCTAAAAGGATTTATATGGTGGAATTATGATCCTTGGTGATGCTGATTTTAACTCCCAACACCTCGAAAAAATGTGTTATAGAAAGCATCTCGCATTAGTTTAGCACATGCTTATGATTTAAAAAACACCAACAAAATACATATCCTCATAAATGCTTTCAAGAAATTACAAGAGACAAAGAAAATTGTGTCTTTTTCACACAAGAGGTTTGAGAAGTAACTAAACACAAACGGCATCACAGTATCATCTATCCTGCAATCTTGGGAATACCTACACAGCTCAATGATGAGCAACCCCATCTTTAGTCGATTTAAAGGCTTCTTCGCCATGGATTAAACAAGCCATACTTTTGTCTGCCTCTGTGGAAAAACAAATTGCTGTCCCATATCTCTGTCCAACATCTTTGTCCTCATCTTACTGTAATTTGGGGCAAAGACAAAGAAGGCAAAGAGGCCGTCCAGCAGACGGCAGGATCACTTTCCCTTCCATGCTGCTCAGTCTATAGTCCACCGACCTCATTCCTGCATGCATTTGTTTTATCTCTTTGGATGCAGAGATTCATGTAGAGAGATTTGGCTTCAGAGTGGCTCCTTAGATTTCTGTTAAGCTTTATCCTTTCACAAGTGATGAAATTCACAGTCAGGAAAACTGAACTCCTCAGTGGCCTGCGTGTTCAATTTCTACTCAGGATTTAATGAATTAGAAAACTCGCACTAATTACTCATCTAAAATTCTAATTCGAAGCAGCTAGACAGTCTATTTACATGAGGATTTTTTGAGATTTGAACAACAGGAATGCATAAAACAATTGATTTATTTTTTAATATCCAGTAAAATGGTTTTATGTTCATATTTTGTGGATATGAGCTCTATGTGAGACACTGAGGCAGGTAAGGCATGTATTTTCAGACACCAAGGAGGTGATGCACATTAAACGAATTTACCTTGGAAGAAGACTGCAGCACATTTGACTTGTTGTTCATGGATTCAGTAGATGTAAAACTAAAGAATGGAGCACAAGTCATTCATTCAGATCTCATGCTTTAGCACATAATTCAACTGTGAGCTGCGACCAGCCGTTTGAACTAGACACCTACACCCGCCTCCTCATTTGTCTGCAGCATCGTGTTCAGTTTAGCATGGTTTCTGAAGCATAATGTCAGACCAGCATGTACGTGACAAGATTATTAATTCAGATATTTACCTGACCAAACTTTACATAAATGTTTTGGTTTTTTTGAACTGTTTACATGTTAAACCAATAACAAACAAATGTATTACATATTGAAAGAGCAGCTTAGCAGGTTTGAATCGACTCTGCTGTTATAGAGATGTTTTCTTTCTTCTTTTCAAGCCTTGTACTGACATTACCCACAGCCACCACTAAAGTTTGGGGCTTGAGTGCTTTATGTTGGCAAGTGGAGGTCACAACACACAACACTGAAGAAAGCTCATGTGTTTTCCGTTTAAATTTTCAGTCTTGTGCTTTCCTTGTGCACACTACTTTTGCTTGGCAATACTCTGATAGCGCAATTTTTACAACCAACTCTGATCGTGATACAAGTCATGAAAAACCAATAAACAGTAACACATCTGTTCCGGTCTACACCAGAGGCAGGAAACATCTGTCACTAGAGACACTGACAGATGCCTGTTCTGGTACTTTGTTGCCTGTCTATATGCAAACCCATAGATACTAAAGCCAGTGAACAAATAAAATAAAATAAAATAAAATAAAATAAAATAAAATAAAATAAAATAAAATAAAATAAAATAAAATAAAATAAAATAAAATAAAATAAAATAAAATATGTGAATGTGTGTGTGTGCAAATATGTATGTATGTAAAAATATATGTGCTGAGGAGGGGAGAACAGACTTAATTTTCGCCTGCTGGCACATCTTCACGATTCAAAGAGTTTATGCGAATAGAACGGCTGTGCATATTTAAAAGAAATGTATTACAGCCTCTTCTGCGTGTATGCTAATTAAAAAAATGTGGCTTCCATTTCTGCAAAAACATTTTGGGATAAATATCTCATTTTCTTCCAAGCTACTGCAGCAAAGCTAGAGCCAAGGCTCTGCCAGCAATATGTTCATATTCTTGGACAACTATCAAATGATTTTGAAGTTTATGCTAAATAATTAAATAAACCATTTCCTAAATGAAAACATTTTAAAATACATTTTCAAACCCCTTCTGACCTGAGAAGACTTTCATTTTACTCCTGCAAAAAGCTGGCATGCCGAGTGGCTGCCAAAGCAAATTAGCATTTCTAAGCTTCTCTGTCATCTCAGCTTTGACGGAAGATTCAGCTAAACTTTTTAAAAGCTCATTAATTGTTGATTGAAAAGAATATTTTTCGGGTTTTTTCCTCACCTTTTTAATTTCTTTTGTTAGACTGAACATTACAGAGTTGATATACACAAATTCTAGGCACGGATCCCGACCATACCTCGATAAAATACTGGTCTAACATTAATACTGTGCATGCTTTTCTGCAGCCTCCATCCACAGCCTGAACAAATTAATGACAGCTTAGTCCAGAGTTTCCCATAGTTGTCATTAAAAAAAATTATGTTCAGTCATCATCATTTGTCCATTACTACTTTTATACATTTATCCATTTTTTGATGGACTGGCAAGCTGTCCAGGGTGTACCCTGCCTTTGCCCAAAAGACAGCTGGGATAGGCTCCAGCTTCCCTGTGACTCTGAATTGGATTAAGCGGTTTGGAAAATGAATGAATGAATGAATGGATGGATATTAAACAAATGATGACCCTAGTTGTCCATGAAAAAAGAGAAAAATAGACACATTGTAGAACATCTTTGATGGGACAGGACAAAGCACTGCTTTGTATCAAGAGCCCCAGTTCAAACTGGTACAATCAAGGCTTGTCATCCACTGAAAACAATTGAAGAATTTTGAAACAAAAAGTTTTTGAAACTGTTAAGTATTAGTGTACTGTTACTGTACTGCTGACATAAAAAAATAGAAAATAGGACAAAGGAAAGCCCAAAATATCTCAGTTTCAACTTCTTATATTATGGTTTGTACATTTTCAATTAAATATAGTGTTATAATAATTTGCATTTTGTTTAATCTATATTATACCCAGCACCCCAACTTTTCCGAAACAGTTATAATCCTTTACTAATTTGTCTTTTGGCACTCAAGCCAAGTAATTTGTATTTGGGTTTGCTCAGTGCGGATGCAGTATCCTCTTGGCCCAGTGCACACATAGAACATTGGCTTTATATTGGAAGAAGCATGAACTTCATAAAGTAGACCCATTCAGCACAACTCCTCTATTAAGCTTGTCACACTTGCAAAGCTTGATTAATATTTACAGCTTAGACTCAGCGAGAGTACACAACATGCACACTAATTATTGCAAAGTTCTTCAGGCCATAAGTAACTGGAGTCTTGCAAGTTGTTTCATACTGCACTTTAATTGCAGAATACATTATTCTTCCTTTGCAACAAAGGGCATGCAGTGCTGAGCAGCAGAGAAAACTTCATGCTCATATCTTTTCTCTTAGGTAAACAAACCCTGGATACAGTGAACTACGAAACTATTATATTAATTTATAGATTTGTTACACAAATGATTAAGCTACCAGTAGCAACTGCTGCTCAGAAAGGGCAGAGGGATTAACATTTGGTGAAGAAATCAGAAAAGTAATGAACTTACTGGAACTAAGAATTTTTTAATTTCTTCCAAAGCGTGACTCATGCGGGAATATGCCTCTCCTGGTGGAGCAAAGACTTCAATTAAAACATGTAGATCATTACTCAGGTGGGCATATTTGGCCTCCCCGCTTTTCCGTAATTCTTCTTCCTGTGGAAATAAGAGCAAACGTGGAAGTTTTGTAGTTACAACATAATCCAAAATTATATAAATGGTCAAATCTGATGATGGCAACATATAAGAGTAAATGAAAGTTTATTTATTAATGTGGAGGTCTTTGTTATTCACCCTCAGATCACACAAACAACTGTGGCGTTGAATGATTTTGAACTGTTTTAAAGTTTCATAATTTCTATATTACAAAATTTATCCATACATTCGTTTTTAGTTCCAGCTTTTCCACTGCAGGCTCACAGGGGGTTGGAGCTTATCCCGGCAACTAGCAGGTGAGAGGCAGCTTTAACCTTGAACAGATTGACAGTTCATCACAGAACCACTAAATGTGTGGTTAATGATTCTTCCTCTTCACGTGAACAGTGACAATATAAGGCTGCACTTTTATTTATTGAATGCTGGCAAATGAGTAGAACGGCAAGAACATCTGGTTTTTGACCACATAGTTACAGTATTTGTTGTACAACAACCAGGTGTCACAGAGTCAAGCTAAATGCCAACAGTGTGTTACTCCAACAAACAACAGAGTCAGAAATGTTAGTGAAATGTTGAGTTTGAGTTTGGATGTTTTTTTCAGTTCTTCTTTCAGTCACAGTTTAATCGATACACCAAGATCTTGGCTTCAAGCACAGTAGGGGGTTGAAATGAGCCTAATATCAGCATGCTACCATACTTAGAATAGGAAGCTATTTCAAGCAGGCGTATCAAAGTATTTATAATTTTAACTTTGGTGAGTTTTTCAAATATTACTTCAAAACCTATTTCAACTAAGATGTTGGTGTGAGAATGACCCCAAATCCACCTTGTTTTTTTCTTTTCTGTTGAAACAGCTTTTTGCCTACAGGATCATTTATGCTTTTCTCTTAAGACAAGACGCCCCTTAGAAAATCACTACATTACCAGTGATTTAGGCAAGAATATCTTGGAAAGATTTATGGCCTGCTTTTCCCCTCATAAACAATGAATAATTTACTATGGAATAATCAATATTCATCTATCAAACACTGAAAAAAACAGGACTACCTAATAAAATAGGCATTAAAGTTTAGTCATGGATTCTAACACCAGAGATGGTGTTACTTAAGGATTTTTAAGTATAGAAACAATGTTGTGTGGATGTGTTGTTGAATTCTACTCAATGTTTTAAAAAAATAAATGTCATCTAACACAGATACAGCAAATGACACAGGTTATGTACATGTTAATCTGTCTTTCCTGTCCTCTCCGCCCCAACCAGTCGAGGCAGATGGCTGCCCTTCCTGAGTCGGGTTCAGCTGGAGGTTTTGCCTGTTAAAAGGGAGTTTTCCTTCTCACTGTCCCCTTGTAGGGTCAGGATGGGGGATTGGATCAAAGTCAAGTTTTGATGCAATCAGTTGGTTTCTATTAGCTAGGCTATTTATGAATTAGCTTGCATTGATGTCTGTAAAATGGCCTGAGACAACATTGTTGTGAAGTGGCACTACATAAATAAAGTTGAATTGAATTAAATTAAATCATTACTTTGTAAATTAAAAAAGGTCCCACTAGAAAGGACAATATTGTTTCAGCTATCATTAGACAGACACTAAGAAAATTAGTCAGAGTTGGCATATGTTGACAATCTCAATAAACGAACACAACTGGGGGGGGGGGGGGGGGGAGTGAAACAGGTGTGCTGGGTAAGTAGGTACACTGATGTACAGATAAGGCATGACAAGTTCCACAGATTGTGTTTACATGCACAGTCCTATTCAATTATTCCCCAGATGTTTCCTTAAATAAATCATAGTTAGGATTTTTTATCTTCATCATGTTATGTCCTTCTGTGCTTTTTCAATAGTTTTGTCTCTTTCATCATATTAATTACTAAGGTTACTGAGCACACCTGTTGGCACAGGTGTGCTGGGTAAGTAGGTACACTGATGTACAGATAAGGCATGACAAGTTCCACAGATTGTGTTTACATGCACAGTCCTATTCAATTATTCCCCAGATGTTTCCTTAAATAAATCATAGTTAGGATTTTTTATCTTCATCATGTTATGTCCTTCTGTGCTTTTTCAATAGTTTTGTCTCTTTCATCATATTAATTACTAAGGTTACTGAGGTTTCTCCCACACCACAAACTGTGTCAGTTATCCTGACCTATACTAACTCTGCTCCTTGAGCTGCTGCTCCTGGATCTTGTGACAGAAACAAACAACCTGATCTATGAGAACAAGTCCAAAATAGGCAGCTGGATTCTAAAATAAAGAAATCCAAAGTTGCTTATAATATAACAGATCAGGCAACTCAGTGAAGGCATGCATCATAAAGCACCAATGCATGTCAGCAGATGCCCTGAAAACTCAAGTAGGACATATTAATGCAGTTAAGGTGTTTACATGTCTTCACAATGCACATAAGATAGACATACTCGACATAGCTTAACTTGATTCCTATTATCTTCTAATATAAATCCGGTTTAAGTTCTGGTGATCAAAAAAGTTGTATACATAGTGCAGTTCTACTCAGGACTTATTCTGGATTATATGTGTATAGAGATGTAACCATAAATCACAGACTTGATTATCTTTCATATATGATAGGTGGAAAATGCACAGTATATCTCCAAAGACAGAAAGTGAAAACAATGCAGGTATCCGGACCAGAACAAGCACTAGGTGCAATGATATTTCAATGTTTTATATAAACTGTGAGATTGCTTTTATTCATTTTCAGATGCTCTTTTCAATTTAAAAAAGAAGGACATGACTGGAAGAATAATAAAAAAATTTAAGTTACAAAGCAAGAATCAACACGGAGCTGAATATTATTAGTTGGACAGCGCTCAAAGAAGAGACAGGCTGCAAGATGGATGCTGAGCAAGTGTTTGTGAAGGGTTAGTTCACTTTGTTCCCTTATTCTGATGTTCCCTGCACCATACAACATTAGCATCAGGCTTGTTTTCAGGACTAAAAATAATAAGTAACAGAATAAAAAAAAAAACACAATAGCACAGTTAATAACACTTTAAAATTAGTTTTTAATCTGATGATTAACTGCATTCTGTGAAATTCAGTTTTAATGCAGTAAAACACAAGTTCCTGAACAATAAAATGAAAGTACACATCAGTCTTACCGAGCTGCATAGCAAGTGTTATTGGTTTTACAGCAATAAAGAGGAAAAATATATGACTGTAGCGAGGGTTAGGTTTGGATTTGTCACATAGCAAGTCTGCAGGCACTCAAGTAAACAAAATGTTTCAATCCAAACCTTTACGGCTTTATAAACTGTTTCATCTGGTTACAAGAAAAATGCACTCAGTTCTAACTCTCATAATCTGTTGAGCCACACCTAAAGCACCATTCTGACTTCACAGGCCTAATTGCACTTAAAATATATAATATGTGTTTGAAAAGGAAATGTTTAAATAGTAAAATCAAGGCACACTCAGCAAATCATTGCTAGTAATGTCAGAACTGGACAAAACACATCTGGTCTACTTGAACCACTTACAATTCAGTGAGAATATAAAAATGACTCTAAATCTTTTTTTAATTTCTCCTGCACATCAAAAGTTACATTTTAGATGCTTTTCTCAAGGACAGCTTGATGGTGGTGGAGAAAGAGGGGGCCTCCCTCATGCATTCTCCCACATCAGCCAATCTGGGGATTCAAACTTTTGTCCTTGTATCACATGGCTGCTTTCTACCCTCAGGGGGAGGTCATCTTTAATTAAAAAGTGCTCACAAGACATCAGCAGTCTTGAAATGCTCTGTCAGATTGCTGCGACTCAGATCAAAACTTGCATGTAGGTTGTGTCTGTGACTTGTGAGTCCATATTTGAGATATTTGTAAGATGCTCAGCACACTGAACTTAAATCTGTTAACATATCTGTAGCTTACCTGCCTGTTGTCAGTAAACTGGAATACACTAAAGGATTCAGGACCTCAAAGAGTTATTTTAGAAATCTAATTCCTCCTTACCTGAGGTGTATTATTTGATTTGGGGAAAATATATCATGTCAAGGAGGTGAAAGGACATCTTGTATTTTAGCTCTGAGAGTAGTCCCCACATTAACCAGACTAATACCACTGCACAACGTGTTATATTGACCATATGGCAGGTGAGAAAATTTCCAAACCAGAAATATTGCCATACTGCCGGATTGATGCATCCTCCTGGGGAGATGAAGTTGGCAGCAGAATTATGTGTTGACATTGTGTCTTTGCATGTAATTGGACTTTGGCTGTGTCTCTTCAGCGCTACCTTTAGGCCAGCTGCCCTGATGGTTGCATGCCTTTCAACCATGACCTCTGATCTAAAGATCCTTTACACTAACTTACATGGTGCACAATATCAATATCATGAGCAGAAAACATCTTAATAAGAACAAATTTATCCACTGTTAGCAATAATCATGTGGAATTCACACAATAGTAATCACAACAGGCAAATAAACCATAATGGGGCTCACGATTTTATTTCACTTTATTTTTAATTGAAGGCTCTAAAGTCAAGTTAATGTAGCACATGAGTGAACTCAGTGGGCTTAGTGGCAGAAAGCCAGAAATTTAAATGAACTTCTGCACCAACTAAGGCACATCCAAAAAAACTGGATGCACACGCAAAAAAAAAAAAAAAAAAGTAAAAACTAACAGCGTGCACTGACAACAACATCTTTCAAAGTCACAAAGTAGCGCATCTCCATCCAGTTAGCATGTCTGCCACAATTAATATTCAATAAGGGGTGTTTTGTGTGTTTTGGATGGAGAAAAAATTTAACTATATTAATTTAGCACCTGCAGTGAGATACATCAAACCTTAGAGCAATTTTGCTCGTAGAAACTGCGCCTATATTTAAAATGTTTCAAAAGGACATGCAAACAGTCTGTGTGTGTAATTACATGGCTGCAGTTATTGTCACAAGAAGGAGGCATCAATACAAAGTAACAGACACAGATTACTCTTAGTAAATCACCATGGTTCAGCCCCACGTGCAAAACTCTACATTGCACTTGCAATGTACTACTCGCAAACTGGGATCTTCGAAGATCTGGCCCTCAGTTGGATTTAAATGATTGTATAAATAATTCATCTTAGAGAAAAAGTGCAAAACTGCACAATTCTCTGGAGCATAGTTAAATGTTCTCAGGAACAACATTGAAATGGTTTTCATCTGACAAAGTGGGATCATTTATGAGCAACTGTGTTCTTGATTATAATTATTTCCTGTTTTATTGAAAGAAAGTGTTCATTTTGTGTTTCTTTGTAATGGACTCTGGAGGGACGAAAGGACCCAGCAGAAGGCACAGACACACACCAGAGAAAAATTATGAATTTTATCGATAAACAAGTGTCGCAGTTGGATTTTAAAGAGATGATCAGATGATTAATTCTCCCTGAAAGGAAAACACTTCTTGGCTGCAAATTATTGCTTTAAACAGGGAAGTGTGGCTTTGCCCATAAATCTTCCAGTGGAGTTATTAACGTATGATTAACTGAAATCTAACTGCCTTTTATTCCCCAAGTAATCATCCCATCTCTTTGAAGTTAGGGTGTAAGTCAGATACCAAGGGGGAGACCCTCAGACCTTCCCCCAGACCCTCCTAACATCAATTATCCTGGACTGGTATTTGACTTTAAAATGCTGAAAAAGGTGTTACATATTTTTTTAAGTGAGCTCATTTTAATCCCTTGGATCAGACGTTTCTTTTGACATAATTTATGAAGTTCTCTGATCAGTAAAGAGGGACAGATTAGATATGCAAACAAGAAAGACATCTTACTTTTGATAATAATCTACCTGGATGTTAAGGTGTTGCTTTCCTGACATTAAATGATGTGTTTAGGAGGTACAGACAGTTCAAACCAGTAAGAATTGTACAGTTTAGTTAAATTGTTTATTTAAAACATTCATTTCTTGTTGTCATTCCTGTTGTATAGTTCTGCTTTATAATGACTTAATTGTTTTTGTTTTTTTTCATCAATCCTGTTTGAATGGTTGACCAGTGTTTATATATATGCATATTTCAGTTTTCAACTTATAGCTTTATAAGTATTCACAAATGTCCTAAACTGGTATTCTTAGATATGAAAACTGAGAACTAGGACCGTTTGCAAACAGGGTAAGCAAAACAGAAATCTGAGATCCTGCAAAGCAGAAAGACTACGTCTGCTCACCGACATCCAGGTTCAGTTCTGCGAGTTCAAACGCACAAAAGGAGCCCAAGAGTTATGAGTTGGAAAATGAAGAAGAGCAGAGGATGATCAATGGAAAACAAACAGAAAGATGTAACGTTTTATGAGTTTAGGTCTTAATTTTCATCTTTTTTGTTCTAATCTGCAACTCCAACTTTATTTATAACACTCTTAAAAACAACAAGGCTGACTAAAGTGCTACGATGTGCAACATTAAAACTATTAAAGTAAATGTAATATACATAATAAAGTCAATATAATAAACATAGTATAATGAACAAAACCTCTTATTTTAAATCACTCCAGTGGAAATTTGGGCCTGTATTGTTTGCTAAGCACAGTCTCTTGTCTCTGCAAGAGACAAAGAGAGGAAGGAACCACTGCAGACAACTGACAACCTGCAAAGAGGACGAACCTTCAGGGCCCCCGGTAACGGCATCGGGACCTGTCCGCCTGAACAATGCTTCCTCTTTTGCATACAGTCAAACAGATGGGCGTGAGTGTCACGTCAGTCAAACAGAATCCTCTCAGGACAGATGCACTCACATAAGTTGCTATGAAATAACTGAGGTTCCAAAATTTTGGTGGTACTGACTTAATCTTCATTCGTTAGTCAATATCCTCAGCCCACCTCCTAAACCGCCCATCAAATTTAGTTTGAACATATTAAGAAGTTCTTTCTTCACTCCACTGAAAATTTCTTTCTTGCCTCATTCATACAATTTGACACTTTTTAAGAAAGAAATTTTGATTTTTTCTGTCTTATGCTTTAAATGTTCATTTTTTATCTTATGCAGTTTGTAGTTTATAGACCAGTTAATAACTGGCTGCTGTCTGGGATTCCTTGTGCTATGTTGAGGTTAATTCAAATGAGAATTCAGTGTAGCCTGTGAGGCTGATTAAAGAAGATTTTTAACTGAGAAACATCAGTGCATGGTGTGTTTATGGATGTAGTTTAGTGTCATGAATATCCAAAAAGAGTCCCTCAGAAGAGTAAATAGATCAAATTAGTGGACTCATCTTAAAATATTAAACTGTAAAAGTATTTTGTAGTTGTCAGAGTTATTGTAAAGTATATTCAGGCGATCAACCAGATGTATATGAACAATAGAGTTGTGCAAAGATTGTGTGGACTGCATTGAGTATCTAGAGATACCCACACTAGCTACATTTACATGTTTAATGCTGTAGTTTGACGCAGCAACAGATTTTTGGCATTTTTGGGGCAGCTGAAACCTGTTGTGAACTCAGTATTGACATACCAGCAAGAACATTCCAGATCATTTATTTAGTGTTGTACTCCTTGCCTAGAAATGAATATGAATTCAATCCTCTTTTTTTTTTTTTTTTTAAAAACGATTTTACATCTGAAACACCTCTGATCAGACTCTGACTCTTGTTATAAAGCTGCTCTCTGACTGTTTCTTTTAACAGTTTTGTCTTAAACAAGAAGTGTGATGTTGAATACTTTGTTTTCTTTTCCCCCTATCTGTCTGCTGCAAATAGGAGCGGTGATGGTGAACAGAGAGAAAAGCTGGGCCTTGACAATGAGCTGACACTTGTCATTTTAAGGTATGAATCTACATAATGCAGCGAGTAGCTGCAAATTAAGCTGATAATCCAAACAAGGCACTACTTCTATGCTATCATGTTGTCTTCACACTGTCATTCTTTCTCATTCTGGCTCTTGCAAAAATATCACTTACAGCCACTTTGAAGTCGTCCTAAAAGCCTGTGTATTATTTTGCCCTCAATGTCTTCATGCCATATTGAAATGCAGCTCCGGTTTCAACAAAGAGGTGGTAAGACTGCATGTCTTTTATCATGTCAAAATGTCTGAATCAGAGGCTACAGTAATAATAGCAATGTAATTCTATAGCAGCACTCAAAGACCTGTTATAAGAGTGAATACCAGATCCAGAAGGTTGTCTGTGCACACGCTTGGCTAAGTTTGGCTCCAGGGGACCATAAGTCAGCGGGATAAATGACTCTGGCACAGAGATTCATTACTTTGCATTCATAATTGACTATTACAGAATATGCTATTAAACAACACACAGAAAAACATTCCCTTTTTCAACTACATGTGTTTGTCAAGTGGAAGCTATTAATTCTAGTCTGAGTATTATTCATCTTTGTTACTGTTCAGATAGTGTTGGTTAAAATATTCTGCTGTGCTTTGGTGGAATTTCAAGCGATTTTAATTCTGTAAATATTTCCCTTTCAATAGCCAACAACCATATTTCAGCACAAATCAATACACGTCTTACCTTCCCTTTATCCCTCATGGACCCTTTGCCAAGGATGGACATCTTCACTCCTGTCTCCTCTTGTAGTCTCTTCATAGAGTTTCCCCGTGGTCCCAGCAGCTTCCCTACAAAGTTAAACTGTTGTACAAGAGGAAAAAAGAGGGATTTACACAACTTACACACAACTTATAGGTGCTTTTAACAGATGTAAGTAAAGCGTATGAATACAAACATTGCTGAAGCAGTCATCCTTTGTGTGCTATGTGTAGAAGCACTTTTATCATTTTGGAGAAAAGGTTAACCATAAAAGGTGTTTGAAGACCATTAGTCTTCTACTATAAGTATAATTCACATTCCATCCACCATTCATCATGTGGAAAAAAAGCTGTAACGTAGCCTGCAATAAATCAATATCATTGTAGTCTGTACGAAGCACATTAAAGGTGAATGCAATTCTCATCTGCTGTCCAGCGTGACATATGTGTCCATCCTTTGCTTGAACTGCACCCTTGCTAGTCATGTATCTTATTGGCATTTAGGGTCATCCATGCGGGTTTGGGGAAAGAAAAGAAAATGGGACCATGGACTCAAACCAATAACATTGCTGAGACAGTTCCAGAGGTCAGTGCTGAGATAAAGTCAGAAATAATGAGTTTCTTCCCAGTGGGAAATTAAGTAATACTATCCAGACGACAAACCATCAGATTCAAGCCTCAGGGCACTGACTATCATTTTCCTCTCACTTTGCACCAGCTGGGGCTCATATTGAAGAAACTACAGTTCTGAGTTGCTGCTGGCTCCACAGTGCTGGTATTAGTGGTGATTAATCCAGGAGGTTAAATTCATAAAACAAGTTAAATGTGTAGTTTCTGAGGATCATATGAGCTAATAATTGGAAAAAAATGCTTCATCACTTAAAAGAAATAAAGAGACTATTTACACAGTCTTATAACTGTAACAAATGGTTTTGACTTTCAAATGTTTGCAGTTAGAGGGGACCATAAAAAGTCCACCTCCAGAGCTGAACAGGTGGTCAGCCGCCCACAACAGACTCTGGCCAACACTTAAATGATATTAACCTTTCCAGAATGCACCATCTCCCACTGTGGCTGAGCAGCTAATAACTTACTGCCAGCTGTGTTTGGCTGCTGCAACTCAACTCCAATAACTGCACACTCAGCTTATTTCATGAGCATCATTAGCATCTCGAGTCAACGCAGCAAACTGGGATAGCATGAGGCACCAGAGGACACAGGGATGAAGTCAAATAATGAAAAGAAAGAAAAGAAAAGAATAGAAAAGAAAGCATCCCTACTGTCCTTTCCTGTCTTCTGAGCTGAGTGATTAAGGCACCTTGGTGGATGCCTTTCTTCACAGGAGTTGCTGTGACAGGACTATCCTATAGCTGGCAGGGAGCTGGAGAGCAGATGGTCGCTGCAGCTACATCAGGAATGCGCTCACTAGGCGGTAGAAGAAGAGTGGCCTGTTTTCATTAAGCTAATGAATGTCTGGAGCCTCTGCTATTCCATGGCGTGCAATTTGAGCTACAGAAAGGGATACGTGTTAGTGTTAAATGAGGTTTGAAATGATGCTATGTACCCCCTACAGTCTCAATACTGATAAGTATGCAATTATTAAAAGAAAGGGTGTGGTGAATGCAGCAACTATGTGTAAAGACACATTATGTATTTCACAAAGTGAAATACATAATATTTAACGTATATCTATATTTAACGTAGAGATTTATCTGAAAAGATTTTAATATATTTATATGAGTTCTTAAAAGTAACCTTGCAGTTCTGTGTCGAAAATGCACAACGCAGGAGCCGAAGGTTGACTTGCACTAATGGAAATATGCGAAGCTTCAAATGCAGCTGAGAAAAAGCAATTTTTACCAGAAGTTCCATGTATTTTGTGGTTGTACTTTTGAGCCAGAGTACATTGATACAATAGAGGATCTCCTCTTGCCTAAAGATTTACAAACACACACACATAGAAAAACAAACTAACAAAAAACAACAACAACAAAAAACACAAAAAAAAATACAATTCAGAAACATATTTACTCAAAATATACCGAATTAAAATGAAGCAGCAAAATAGAGTGGGAAGCAAATGCAAATGCAAACTAAATGCAGCAGAAAGGAGCCGACACATTGGTACGTTTCCTCGTCATGTTCTGTTCCATCTTCTGCACCTCTGAGTGCAGCATTTTTTTACTACGTTGCAAATGTGCTGTCAAACTGATGAATGTGCCACTTGATCTTCATGTTTTGTCTATTTACATGTAATTTTTCAAATGGATACCTGACTTAATATACAGATTGAGTTCCATTTAATGGTTTCTGCAAATCCTGATATGTGACTGGAAAAAGTTGAAAATCTTTGTGTGCTACCGGAGGGCATCGCGCTGAGTTTGACAAGGTGCCTAAAGCAATGTCACTGTCCCTTTTTTCAACTGTCCCTCACAGAGTCAATCATTGCTGCAAGATAATAGTGTTAAATTTGTCGAGAACTCTTTTGAAGCCCAAAATATCCATACAGACCTTCTCTGAGCTTGTGAGACAGAGCATTTGTGTTTTATAAATAAGAGATCAGTTTTTTTTTTTTATATTTCACCTTGTTTACTGGTTCTGTGCAGCTATACATACATACATACATACATATTGTACATACATACATACATACATACACACATACTATTGTACATACATACATACTATTGTACATACATACATACATACATAGATAAAAACATACATGCATACATACATACATAATTTATCTCACACTAATATGAAACAGTAATTTCTGTTTGAGATGACAAATCTCAAATAATCATGTGGAAATTTATAAACTGTAAGCACAAGACAAACAATTTGATTCACACTTTTTTTTGCAGCTGTTTTCACACCACAGAATAAAATAAGGTCATGTGGGATTCCTCGTGTCTATTCCTGAGACTGAAAAATGATCCATAACATGTAAAAATAAAAAACTAAAATCAAAGGTGAAATTACAAAGAGCGAGATGCTGTGTAACATAGCGTTGCTTCTCTCCAAACCTTAACACATGCAATAGCTCTTCTCAGAGGCTTTACAGTGAAAATTTTAAAAGCACGCTGACTAATCCTTTAGAAACAGTTTTGCACCTGTAACACAGCACCCTGAGAAGCTCCCTGAGAATAAAGCCGTTAATATTCATATGGAATTTGTAATTGATCTTGGACCATATGGAGCTTACCGTATTCATTGTGTGTAAAACTGCAGCCTCTGTTTTGTGGAAGATAGTATGAAAGCCAGCACCAGCTGCAGCGTTCTATCTTTATCCTTCACTGCATCATGTCAAAAATGATCCCAACAGGGTAATATATAATCCATCAGAGAAGCATGAAAGAAGATCTTCATACACTCAAAATAATAATATATTACACTTTCATGGCTCTGTTTTTCACAATGTTGAATATAAAGTTTTAAAAAAAAGACATAAAAGGAGAGGCTCAATATGAAGGCAAACATCAAAGAGCGCTCTTACGAACATATGAAATGAATAATATATACAAATCAAAGCAACCTCAGGGTGACTTAATGTGCCAAACTAGCATGTTTCCATGCTTCAGTATTAGGTCAGTTCTATAATAAGCGTAGGAAATACTGACAAGACACGCTGGCATTGCGTATTGAATAATAAAACAAAATTTTATCTCTCAGGTTAAAAAATATTCTGCCTTTTATAAGCAGTGCACTGGGCCAGTCAACATGTCCTGAGGCACTTACTGCCAGGTTAGTGAACTGTGCTGGGAAATCCAGACTCTGTCTGATAGGAGGATTAAAGCCACAGGTAGAGCTTTTGGCTTTAATGACAACTGGTTGCGACTGGGCAGTGAGAATATCAGTAGATGCTCCCACTACCCAGTTTTCCATCAAGGCTCCACAGACATTAAAGAAACCAGACAAGTGTCTGCTTAAGGACTTGCGTGACAGGGTAGGAGTTACTGTCCCAACAGTAATATGTACAGAAAAACATTAAAAAAACATTTTAAAAAAAACCAGTATCAGATCTTTAATATTATTATTATTATTTTATGTTTATTTATTTATTTATTTTTAGTGTGATGATAATCAGTATGGGTGGTAAGATTGAATCAAAAAATCAAAAATTAGGATTTTTTTGTTTAACAATGTTAAAATTGATTTTTTGTTTTAAAAAAAAATCCCTTCTTTCCGTAAAATAAAAATAATCCATCATTAACTTTTTATCATTTTCGTTGATCTATGAACTAGTCTTCTTGTGCAGTATGGCAGCAGAATGATGATCTGGCTGCTGTGTTTCTTTTTTGTTGTTTTTTTTTTACTTTTTTTGTTTTTAGTCTACAAAAATCAGCAATATCGAAGAATTGTGAGAATCACAATTTAAATCAAATCGCCACCCAAAAAATCGGAATCGAATCGGTACATAAGCATATCATCACAGCCCTAATAATCAGTGGTAACAGTATGTCATGTTTGTGGACCATTTACTGCTAAAATCCAACAATAAAGTTATAATTCTTGGTTCTGTTGTCCACTATTAACTAGAAAAAAGACCAGTCATTAATAATGTAAAGTAAGACAAATATGTCGCTCATCATTAATTCAAAACTGTCATCAGAATATATATATATATTTTTAGAAACAACAGATGTGTATGGTTTCAAGGATTCTCAGCCAAAAGACACGTTTAACTTCAACCTTGTCAAACAGTGCAAAACTGATCTTTTCTTAACTCTAAGCGACAAATATTTGTTTCAGCCTAATCACCCAATAAAACACTAACATCACACTGTAGCTGTACCTAAAGTCTCCTGCTATAGATTCAGTGATTTCACTCACCTCCACGTCTCTAACCTTCAAATGTGGGCTTGTTTGCAGGTTCAAAGGACACATGTTCATGCAAGCGTATGCTGAAATGCAAAATGACAATACCTTACTCTGAAGACCGGGCTGAAATTCATTCAGGTGACAAACAGCTTGAGCAAACACATGAACGCAGCTGGCGATGCCAAAATGATGCAAAGCTACAAAAGCCGCTTAAGACCGTGAAAGTGATCAGCACAGACTGGGGTTTGCTGTCAGAGCAGCAGCAACATAGTTTTCCTGTTAGAATACCTTTGACTGTCAACAACTTGAGAGACAGAACTTTACAAAGGCTGCTCAAAATGCATTAATAAAAGTGCAGTTACTCTGTATAGTCTAGTATTTTTCACATGTCAGCAAAAGGCTGTCAAACAGTCAATCAGTCATTGAGAAAACCAACTAAAAATGACATATTTCAAGAAAAAGAGGCAACTTATTTCCACTTCAGTGCATGTCAGCTTCATAACTTGACATAAGAAGCTTCTTAACACTCATTCTATTGACCATATGCAGCATTAGTATGAATTTGTTTGTGTCCATGAATGCAACACTTTAAGTTTAGATTTGAGGTGGTTTCGGGGTGTTTGTTCTATCAGGTTAGTCCTGGTTCACTGCTTTGAAAACGTCATATTCTGGTTTAGTTTGTAATCTAATGAATTGTTTTCCCCGTTTGTATCCTGTTATATTGACTTCCTGCTCATTTCTGATTTTAATCAATCAATAATAAAAATAAATCAAGTTTCCTGCCTTTGCTAGATCACCATTCTTTTCTTCCGACTTGCTTTAACTCCCAACCAGTCAGTCTATCAATCTGACTGGTAGGGAGATTATTTGGGCTTGATTCTGGTTTTTGTTAGATAATGTGTTCAGCCTGCCTTTGCAGCACTCTTTATGATAGTTTCAGTTTAATTCACATGTCTGTCTTGTGCTGAGTCCTACCTCAACACCCTATTCTCCTCTGTTTTCAGTGGACTGTGATGGGTCTGGTCTCTAACACAGGCTGATGTGATGCTAACTTCCTCGTGTCTACGGTGACAAAATGCAAATGATGATTTTATAATACATAGGTTTTTGATTTTTTAAATAATTTTTTTTAGATAAAACAGCCGCTTAATGCAAGATTTAACATGCTACCTAAAACAGTAAAACCGGGACATTATAACCAAGACAAGAGTCTGCAAGAGTTGAATATTGAGCTCATACATGCGAGATTTCACATCATGTAAAGTCATTTTATCTGTTCTTGTTTAATCAAGCAGCTTTAGGAAGGATACATTTCCAAAAACTTTCTTTTGGTACTCCCAAAACTTTCGACAGATGTAAATTCCAGTATAACCTCCTCAATCTGTGAGTAACTTCTCCATTCTTCCATCATCATATTTGACCTTATTTTCAAACTTTAACAGAACGAATGCAGAATATACTGAAACGTCTGGCTGAAATGATAGTTTGCATGAAACTGAGAAACTGTATTTGACAATTGGGATGGTTTTTAAGAGATGGATGAAGTTTATCTTCATTATATCAGGTGTGCAGCTTTGTGCTGGACAAACCCATCACACAAACGTTGACTCGGTAGTATCCCAAATTGGAAGCAAGTTGCAATCATAAAGCGCTTGATTCTTATTCACATTATGTGCTCCCTCTACTGTTTTCAGCACTTATCTTAGCAAAACACCTTTCCGTATGATAAGACCTTTCTCTAGGATACTGACATCTATGAGCCGCTAACAATCGGGTTTCTGTACAGCTAAGATGCAGCTGCAGCAGCATTATTTAAAGGTCACAAGCCTGATGAGCTAAAAAAAAAACTGGCAAAAAAACCCCACAATTCCTGGGTTTTAAATGTGTTTTCAGTATTAATTAAAGACAACAGAGAAAACAGTTTTTATATGAGAGTAGAAAAATGCCTTTTTTATTTTCTAGCTAATAATCAAGTCAAGACAACTTTATTTATCTGTAGCTCACATACCTACACATCATATGTAGACAATCAGTCAAGAAACAAACAATGGTTTATGTCAGAACCAGCATTACAAACAGTGCAAGCACAGTTACTGAAAAAGATGGCTGCCGGACTTCAGTAGCCTGATGACTGAAGGAGTAAAAAACCTGAAGAAATTATGTATATTACTAGAGGGAGAACAGCAGCGGTGACTATACGGCATCATCACAATCTCCTCAGCTATAATTTGATGGAGTTGTCTGATGATTGCGAAGTCATTCTTTTTAAAGTTAAGTTATCACTGGAGCTATTTCAAAAATCTAAATCTGGCATTATCTCTCTGAGAAAAGCTGATTTTTGGGCATGTGGGTGTCGTGTACTCGTCACAGTGATGAACTGAATTCACAAAAAACGCTTTTTTGTCCTTATTTATAAAATCCTCATAGCTTTTAAACTTGTTGAATATTTACTATCAGGGGTTCAGAAACAAAGTTACACTACTGGTGCTAATGGAAATGTCCCGCTTAGAGCTGCTCTCTGCAAGAAAACTTTAATATTCATTTTTCACAGCGGTGAACAAAGCCAGCAAAAAACACCTCATCCTTCTTGTTTATGAAGATTCTGATGGTGATCTTAAATAATTTGCTTTGTATTTGAGTAAAATGTCAAACTAATTTCAAGTTTCTTTTCAGTTCAGATGTTCTAAAACTGGTAGCATTGAAAAAAGTCTAAACAAAAACCATGATGGACAATATAAATGAAATATTGTGATCATGGTTTTTGGCCAGCCCTACTTCGTCATTAACTTTATTAACGTTTGCAAGAAAAACTGGACTCAAACTAGGAGACAGTGTCAGTCATTGAAAATCTAGTCCGTCCCCCATGGTTCTTAGCTGCTAATCAAACTGTCTCATTAGATACTAAAGATAGAGAAGTGACAATAAAAAAGTGCTTTTTCTTTATCAAATTGTTTGGTGAGTAAATAGCAAACTTGTTGCACAATTTTGTGACTCTAACTATGTTTCCCTTAAACAGTATATATCCCCCTCTCGCTTTAACTGATATTACCCTGCCTCCATGGTACAATATTTCTACATTTTAAATTTTCAAACAGTCTCAGGATTAAAAAAGACAAAGTGTTGGTTGGGTCACTGGAGAAATGCCACAAGGCCGAATCTCATTTTTTCCCTCTTTTGTGACAAGCTGCAAAACAACAGTAAGCCTGGTGAAGATTTTACAGTGCATGGTACACAAAACAAACAAGCTTTCCACTTTAGACAACGCATCGGACGGGAGTGAATATGTATCTGTATAACTTAATATCAGCACTGCAATACACAGAGAAGCCAGATAACACTAAGCATGTGCACGTGACAGGTATATTAACAATTTTAAAACAACAGCACATGTAAAGTCTGGAATAAACTGTAAGAGGAACAAGACAGTTGGCAGCTTTCTCCCACTTGGCTGGATATTCCTTATCTTTGCAGAAAGTCTTGTGAAAGCTGTGTTTTAGTCGAGAGAGCCCTGCAGGATACTATAGAGATCAATTAGCTGCTTCTCCCTCAGGTCAGTGTTGAGACAGTGATTAAGCTTTGTTTGGGAACTCTTCACTCTATTCAATTGATTTTAAATCTCTAAAAATTGCCAACTGAGTCACTTTCTTAGAGAATAAAAAAAGATCCATATAGATTTTCTGTGTCTCTGTTAATGCTCCATTTATTGTCCAAAAGTTACCCTGGTTTTAATTAGATATGTTCGATACTGTTTTTTTTTTTTTTTCTTTTTACTGATATCTAAAATATAGATTTTCTCCAACTCTTAATTCCTGATACCGATATCAACTGATACCGATATTGTTCGAACAAACAAAGATATCTAAAAAACGACATCTCTTGTATTTTGTCATTTTGAATTACTGGAGATGTAGCTGAGCTTGATATATAATATGAGCATGTGGAAAAGTTTTGTCATAAGAAAAGTAAAAACCAATATTTTCCGATAATGCATTTCAATGCCGATATATGCCAATAATATCGGCGTGCTGATAATATCAGACATCTCTAAGTTCAGCTCAAAATCCCTAACTGTGGGAATTTTCCTTTTATCTGCAAATTCTGAGCAGACATAACTCAAAATTATAAACTCTTTCTTGTTTTATGTCTGTCATTGTTACAGTGAAGGGGAGACATTCCTACAAACTGCATGTACATCCACTGGTTTTAACATCAAAGATGTTTAAAATAAAGAAATTAAATCAAAGTTATAATTTCTCCTTATGTTAAGAGATAAAGATCTGATAAAAATATTCATTTGCTCTTGGGGTGTGAATTAGAAATAGGATGAGATTTTTCTCAATGTTTTTTTTTTTTTTTTCCTCGCCTGCTGGTTAATCACATTCACTTTGTTTCCCAAGTGTGAGTCAGAACTTAGGTTAGATGGTTAATGGAAAGCAGTGGAGCTTGCAGTCAAGGAACTTAAGAATCACAGAGGCAAAAAAAACCAAAACAAACATTTTTATAAGAAAAATAATATTGAATACAATAAAAAGAAGCTAAAGATTCTGGTCCTACACAACAAACTAAATGGTTGCATCTCTGCAAGGTAAGCAAAGCTGCAGTCCGCAGGGATGGGGCCATAGAGCAGTTGTCCAACAACAGCTTCTGCGACCTAAGTGCACAGTCAGCACCTCATAAGACTGCAGTGTCACCGTCTTAGACATCTTGGTAACACTGCACTTTCAGTTAATGATAATTAGTCAGATAAAGCACCTCTTTGAAGTGCATGCCCCACAAAGACAATGTAAAAAAAGAGGAAAATTAATCTTAGTAATAAAACAATCCTCTCCCAAAACAATGTGCATATTTTCAGACAAACCAGCAGTTTCTAACATGAGAGTGTAAAATCTAACAACAATCAGAACGCCATGATGATAAATGGTTTCTGTAAAATATTTATATCAGATATTTATATCAGTTTAAACATTTATAGCACAATATATTAATACTGAACTTCACTGAAAGTTTGTTCTCACTAAAACTTGTGTTTATTACATGTATATACAGTATACTATATGTATGTGCCATATGTGTATTTTTTACCATCACAACTTCTGCCCTGGCAGAGATAGATTCAACTTCATTCAACCCAAAAAGTAAAGAAATTAATGTTTGGATGATTATTTCTTGCCCATAATATTACCAATTGGTGTTGGATTTTACAGAGTAAAAACGAAAAACAAAAAACACAGCTGAACATGTGTGTAAAGCTTGTAGAAATATTCTAAAATCCCCTGCAATATTCTCCTGTAGGTACCCTGGACTTGAGTTGCTTGGTGGATTACATAATTGCACTCTCCCGCAGTAATATGAAAAAAAAAAAAAACAACAAAAAAACATCCCATATAGACAAGATATTCCTGATTGTAAAGGGAAATAATCATGCTTTGCTCTGATGTACAAACCTAACAGGTATTATTAACAGAGAGAAAGAATTGACCAAATACTACTGTCCTTACTTTTTATGCAAAATTTAGTTACTTTTTGGAACTTCAATGCATTTCCCTGTTATTTATATACACCTGTTACTCAGGTGCACAACTTTACATAATTAAAGCAAAAACAGAAGAAAGTCAGAAATTTGTTTAGCTTTCGCACAATGCTCATTCAAGCTTACAGCTGCCGTCTTACTGTATGGTAATTAAATCCATTCATTCATTCATTCATTCATTTTCCGAACCGCTTATTCCAATTCAGGGTCGCAGGGAAGCTGGAGCCTATCCCAGCTGGCTTTGGGCGAAAGGCAGGGTACACCCTGGACAGCTCGCCAGTCCATCGCAGGGCCACACAGAGACAAACAACCACTCACGCTCACACTCACTCCTAGGGGCAATTTAGAGTAACCAATTAACCTATCATGCATGTGTTTGGATGGTGGGAGGAAGCTGGAGTACCCGGAGAGAACCCACACACACACGGGGAGAACATGCAAACTCCACACAGAAAGGCCACTGACCAAACCAGCCAGGGATTGAACCAGCGACCTTCTTGCTGTGAGGCCACAGTGCTAACCACTGCGCCACCGTGCAGCCCCTCCAAACCGCTTATTCCAATTCAGGGTCGCGGGGAAGCTGGAGCCTATCCCAGCTGGCTTTGGGCGAGCTGTCCAGGGTACACCCTGGACAGCTCGCCAGTCCATCACAGGGCCAGTAATTAAATCCAAGATAATTAAATTGTTACTTGGAAGAAGTCATGTGCATGATTTTCGATATGACAAAGTCACTGAGGGAAGATTAATGTGAAGCATCCAGTTCTGAAAACAAACAAAAAAACTCAAAGTGGCACTTGACATGCTGCAGATAGTTTTCATTGTCCACATTTTTACATGCTGGAGTAATGAGAGTGCAGGTATTATGAATGATATTGCAAGCACTTATTAATCTGGTTGGTTAAAGCTTTATTTCCAAGTTAAACTGTGTGCAGAAAAAAAAAAGGCCTGTGTCGTTCAGGTGGGTGAAGCTGTGCAGTTTTATTATCTCTGCTCCATAGAGGCACTGATGCTATCAAAACAAACCAAAGATTCATAAATATTTCATTGCAAAGACACTGCTACAGTGCCATAAAGGAAGTGACTGAAACCCACAGTTTGCATGTTTATTATTAAATATTTGTTGGTCCAGAACATTTTTTCTTGCAAGTCAATGCTATAATAATTTCCCCATTTGCACATGTAAGTCCACAGTGGATAAAGAAATTCAAATTGAGTAGTAAGGATGAACTTGTAGAAAAATAAAAGTACTAATACATTTTCCCAACAAAGTAAAACAACCAAGTATGGATCGGAAAGTGTATCATGATCATTAAATCAGATCTCAAAATATGTAAATGAAGATGTATGTTGGGATGTACTTAAATATTGTAGGTATATGAGAGAGAGCCATTTTTCCATCCACTAATAGGTACTTTATTAACTCTATCATAGTTTTATACTGACAAATTGCACTATTGAGGCATAACGTTATGATCCCCTCCACCTTATATCCCACATGGCATGCTGCCAAAACAGCTATATATGCAGAGTCACATACTTTCTTAAACCTCCACTGCACCATGTTGTGTCTGACAACAACATATTAACAGCAGGAGATCATATTTGTGCCACCACATCCCTTAACATCCCATTGCGTCCCCGTGGTTAATGCTTCTCTAGCATGTACTGAAGGTTCTCAGCGCTGCTGACCAGGTGCACCACCCAGGCCTTGTGGTTTCAGATCCAAGTCATTTAGTCCAAAACTATTACAAGAATCTTTTCTTAAATTTGAAAGTACAGTCATCCATAGGTATTCACTCACCAAACACTACTGTACAAATATTTTCTAGTGTTTTGATTTGAGCTGTATTATTAATGCATTGCAATACCGATTAAATGAATCACTGTTGTATTTTAAGTATGCTTTAATTACTGATTGAGAATTTAAGGGGAAATTTTTTAATTGGTTTATTTGTTTTTATCCTTGGTTCTTTAACTGGACCTTTTATATGTTTTCAGTTGTAAAGATTAAAAATCATACAAAAAAATAATAGTTCTACTGGTATAACAGACCGATCTGACTACAAATAATCTGAAGTTATAAATAATTTTCAAGTTATCATAAAAAGTTCCATCTGTTGTAAAAAAAAAAAATACACTGGATTTCTTAAATGTGAAGAGATCCAAGAATCCCTCCTGAGCAGGATCATAAATCTATCTTATCAAAAGCATTCTTCAGGTCAATAAAGATCCCATGACTAATTTCCTTTCTGTCAATAGAAGTTGTTAATTCCTCCACTAATTTAATAAGTGACAACTTTGTAGACTGATTAAATATTAAAACCATACTATATATATATTTTTTTTTTTTTAACAAAACATTTAATCTTTTGACAAAATATTTTTCTAAGACATTTAAAAATTGTGATAGAACTGATACGGGCCTTTAATTTGACTCCCCAGCTTCAAAATTAAGCATTACTTTGGCCAATTTCATTTGATATGGAAATGTTTCTGTTTTAAATTAAACAAATATATATGCATCATCATAACAAACAGTTTCCCAATTATTAAAAGTTCCATATAAGCCTACTCATCTTTTATTCTTAGAATTTCAAATTATTTCTCTGACTGAAGATGAAGTTGAGAAATGAAATGTGATGCTTCTTTTTGCAAAGTTTCATCTGAAAATTTGGTTGAGTAGTTTAAAATAACTGTAGCAAAGTGTTTGTGTTTTATTTAGAATAGCTGCTTGTGGATAAGCTGCTAAAAACTGCTGGAATAGCTTTATGTAAATCGCTTATAAATCCTGACTTCTAGCTGGCCAACGCAAATTATTAAACGGAGGCAATTTTAGTGTAAGCAAGGCAACCTGGTCTACAATATTCAAACAGAAATTAAGAACAAAACCTTGCAACTCAAACCAAGTTAGAAAAAATCCTCCCATGGTTTTTTTTTTTTAAATTTTGTTTCAGGAAGCAATAAGGGAAACAATGGATCAAAGCATGTGTGGAAGTTAGCAAAAATGACAAACCTAGTCTTTAACTTAATTATATCAATTTTTAAAATCTGTCATGTATTTTAAAACTACTAGTCTCAAATCGGTATAACCATCAGAGAGATGCTTATCAGTATGCATAATTTTGCCCCACACATCCTTCATTAGAGTGTGCACACACGTAGTTTAAGTTTTGTTCCGAAGAGTAAAAAAAGAGAGTCACCTCTAGTATTTGAAACATATTAGTAAAATAACTGATGACGAAACATGTTAACAATGACATCAACTGTACAGAAAGGACACTTCAGAGGGTGAACTTGCTGGAAAACACACACAAGTAAAAAAGAAAAAAAAGAAAAAAAAAAGACAGCTTTAAAATGATGATTGTGCAGTAACCATTGAAACGACCGCTGCAAGTGCTGCAGCTTTCATACTTGTCATGTGTCTCATAGTGGCTTAAACTCTGAATTAGTTACCTCATGTACACAGTTTTGCAGAAGAACCATCACTTATGTGCTCTGCAAACATTGTAAAATATTGTCCATTGCTACTATGACAAGCAGTTCTGTTTAATGTGAGGTACAAGTATATGTGCTTCAGCTTCAAACAGTAATTTAAACCTTTCAGTGTTTCTTAAAAAATTACTTTTTTCATTTTGTTTTTCATCTCATTTAAACAAACTAATGTCCAGGTGACAGTAGGTGCTGTAATAGAATCTGTAAAGAAATAGTAACCATCAGTGTATCTTGGTGTTTTGTAAAGTTTATTCTTTGAAACCACTTTCTCCTAATAACCTAAAAACATAATTTAAATTTGCAAGTGAGTCTTTAGATCCTACTTATTATTTTTCATGTATTTCTGTCAGGTATACCAATACATAAAACAGATGGTTAATGACATTTAATTTTAATTACTAAACATCTAACCAAACAGGAACAGGCAAGGCTCCCAAAGTAAAAGGAAATACATCATCATTTACTAACTGTTTGGCCAAAAATGAGAAGAAGCTTTACTCTCCTTATTAATGACACACTTTATTTGATCTTTTCCTGCAAGATATTGCAACAATGACTGCATATGTAATATAATCATACCTGATGCATCAAAGTCAAAATATAAAAGGTGTGTGGAGCTTTTCTTGACTTCAGTGGAAGGGAAGGCTTTTGGGTCTCCTCAAACAGCTGTGTGTTGTTGCTCTGATGCCTGATGGAGCAGCCTCATTAGGCTACATTTCAGACTTTGTCAGTACTGACACTGCATAACTCAGAATACGGAGCACCGTGTCGCGCGGTGATTTATGATCACTGCTCCTCACTGTACCCTTGGGTGCTTTAGTCTTCTGAAAACTTTGGGTTTTGATGACTACATCAAAATAAACACACACTGCCTGGGGGGCTTTATATAAGCCTGTTTAAGGCTCAGAGGGATTTTCAATTCAAAAAGCGTTTGTGAGCAGGTGCAGCCAAGCTAAAATGCCCAGAGTAGAAGTCTCCATCCACCAATTAACCACAAGAAAAAATCCCCATAACGATATTACACACAAACAAGCTTTGTGTTTTTCAAATGTAGCTCTCATCCTCGTCAATCTTGCTGTACAGTTTCCTTGTCCAAGTCATTTTAAAATACTGTCAAGAGATGCAAAGACTGAGTTTCCTTACCTTTGGATATTGTTGGACTGGAATAAGAACTCTTTCGGAGAGCTTGATGTTTTTATTGCTGATAATGTCTAGGTATTTCTTCGTGTCACCATCTTTTCTCAATTCATCACCATCATACTTCTCCATCTCTGTAGAAAAGCAAAAATAAAAAGAAGAAATACATATGATGAATTGCTTCTACAACTGAAAGTCTGCTATGTAGCCAGTGTAAAGTTGTGCATATACATAGAAAATTATTAACTCATCCTCATTTGCATACATACCAATGTGAGACTATCCATCTTATATCTCCTTTAATCAAGCTGTATAATCAAGCTGATCACTCTTCTCTGAACACGTTCCACTCTGTATGTTCTGCATATGACCCAGTCACTGAGTCATCTGCAGGTTTATTTTCTAATAGCAGCTGGTAATCCCGAAATACTTTAACCCATATGAACCCAGTGGGACATTTATGATACATACAGTTTCTGCTACATTTGGCATCACTTTATGGTACAAACTTCGCTCAGATTTCTGTGGAACACAATCTGATTTTTATCTTCTGGTTCTTAATGGACACCAAAAAGCAGAAGATTACACAATAATAATTTTGACATATCACATGCTAATAAATGGTAAATATCCCTGAAAACCTTTGGCATTTTTTTTTATTTCAGATGTTGTTAAAGGGACAAATAAAGACCTCATTCTAAAAACACATGAATTACCTGATATTTTTTCATGGGTTTGGGTCTTTATGGGTTAAAGGATTTAGAAATTAAGTTGTTCATCTGTCAAAGATTACTTAGACTACCATGAAAAAGACAAAAAAAAACAAAAAACAAACAAACAAAAAAAAAAACGCATCACAGATAATTCCTGAGCTACTACACTAAAGGTCACAAACATTTAGACAACTGGACTTCACTCGGACCGGCACGATCAAAGATTAGCTGGCATAACTGTTCAGTAAACAGATATCTCACCACTTGTATGCTTTTCTGAAAGTATATTGAAAATTTAATCAACAAAGGAAGAGGGGTTTAAAAAGAAAAGAAATAAAGCAATAAATCCACACTAAAACTCATGCAAAATATTTGCGAATTTAAATATTGAATTTGGAGAACACCAGTATACACATGTATAGCTGATGTTTAGCACGCATCCTGAGTTTTATAACATTTAGAGCTAATTTTCAATTATAAGTTGACCCAGTGGGTATGTACCCTGATTCCCACCTGATGGCAGCAACCCTAACTTCACTCCAATGACTGAACTGAATAAAGCAGGTACAGAAAACAATGGATAGATGGATTAACTAAGGCTGCTTGTTTTTGTCATTCATTCATTCATTCATTTTCCGAACCGCTTATTCCAATTCAGGGTCGCGGGGAAGCTGGAGCCTATCCCAGCCGGCTTTGGGCTGTGTTTTTGTCATTATCTGGAAAATCAAAAACACCAAAACTCCAACAGCTTGAAATGATCACATTTATGCAAGCGCTACCCAAGCCTTCTGACTGTGCTTGATTGTCTGGGGGAAAATCATTTCAATTGGATCATGCTGCCTCCAATTCTTTGCACTTAGTCTGCGTTGACTCACACCCAATCTACAATTCTGTCTCAAAATTGGAGTTCAGGCGAAAGTCTTTTCAACGATTAAGTCCACAGCGGTGTGTATCGGTGTGTTTGTGACCCCTGCTGAATGCGTTAGTGAATAATTTAAGTAACTGATAAACAGATTTTTAAAAAGTAAACATTTCAGGTAAAACATTTATATAAATCTTTTAAACAATAATACTCAAGTGTCTTTGTTTTTCACAATTTCAAAGGGATAAAAAAAAGAAGCAAAGGACTTAAAAAAAAAATCTGTCCACGTCAAAAACTTTACCTCTGATTATTCTTGCCGTGATTAGCTTTTAGGGCTATAACTTGCAATCAGCATTAGAAAAGGGCAGGTGATGCAAATTTAAAAGTTTTACAAATACTCTGACTTTTCAAACCTTGTCCCATTTTTCAGTTGCTACTGAGTCCTCTAAGCAGCTGCCTCATACCCTGAAAATTAAAATAATTGATGCTCACAAAGGAGAGGGTTATAAAAAGATAAGAGAGCGTTAACAGCATTAAAAGTTAACAGGAATCATAGAGGTTAAGTTGAGTTATAAAAGACATACTTTCTAAGACTCTTAAGACTGATAGAAAAGCAAATGAAAAAGCCTGCTATTCATGAAGACTAATCAGACTCTGCAGTGAAAGAGCACTATTCTAATGTCCAACATCATATGCAGAAATATAACATATAACATCACAATGAATTAAGCATTTGAGTTTTGCAAATCAACATCTAAATAAATCTGAAGAACTGCATGCAAAGAAAAGCCTTTCAGCTGCAGAACACTCAAGTACCCATCAGCTTTCCCCTGCTGAAAAAAAACCTTTAATTAAAAAAACACCCCAATAATACAGTAAAAAAAAAGCATCACATAACTTGTTCAAAACCCAGAGATGAAATGATGGTGGCTTCTAAAAAATGAAAATGAACCCAAATGTACCTTCCACTCCTCTATTGAGTCCTTCAAGAGTTGTTAACCCAAAGTTTTTAAAGGGTTTTAAAGGTTTTAAAACCCTGTCTTATAATGTGTCCAAAGCAAGGTGATGTGAAAATCTCTCAGAACAGGAAGTTCTGCAAAGGTATAATAAGCCAAAAGCCCCCAATCCATGAAGTAAACTCTTAGCTGGTTACAAAAAGTGTTTACAAGGTGAGATATTTGCAACTGAGCATGTTTTATTTTGTTAGAAAAACTTATTCTATCTTATTAGTTGTGTGTCATCTTGATGCTCTTTAGTAATACAGGTTATTTAGTTTTATTTAGCTTTAAAGGTGCCAAGAAATTTGACCAGGATCACATAAGGGATAACTCACCTACTTCTCTGAAATGATTTAGTTGGTGTTTCCAAATTTATGGCTGGTATTGTACATAAAAGTATTTTAACATGTCTCCCAGTGAGTCTGAGAAATGACTGTCCTATGTAAAGCCAGTCAACCGGTTAATGTCCAGACTGCAAAAGAGCTTCCACTGGGAACAGACTGTGCCGGAAACCTCTTGTTGAAATCACAGGTAAACAGACTGGAAGACCCTCCTAACCTTTTATTCCCATCAGCCAAGCTGATTCACATCTCCTTATGTGATACTTTACACAAGATAAGTGTCTTCAGACAGCAGAGGCTTACAAAATGTGCTTTATAAAAAAAAGAGAAATAGAAAAAGAACAAACCTTTTTTGCCCAGAGAGATAACCATTCTCAATCTGTAATGTGCAAGCACTAGCAAATTGATACTAGTGCATCAAGGGGATTTTAGCTACATTAGCTGTGGGACTCAGTAAGACCGCCACATTGTTATTATATTTGTTCTTCTGAAAAGAAGGAATGCCATTAAATCTGATAAACTTTCCATCGCCACTACGAAGTAACAGATGTTACTTCCCCAAAAGCTCTGACATTCCCATTAACATTATCGACTCCAGTTGTATTTAGCTCTGTTTGTGCATGTTAACATAATAAAACCTTCAGTTTAAGGCTCTCTTTGACTCTAATGCACCCTCAACGAGGCGCTGGAATAGCTGTTGAAAGGATTGCACTCCTGGGAAGAATGAAAGAGCCACTCGCTTCAACAAATGCATCAAAACAACACTGCTTTTAAGTTACAAAGCCCACTAAAAAAGCTACGATGCAACAATGCAGGCAAAAAGTTTCCATACAGAAGAGGCTTGGGAAGTGGAGGGGTCAACATAGCATTGCTTTGATCATTTTCATGCAGATTTCTTCATACCAGGAAACAGAGCTCATTAGATGCATACTGTAGAGCCGTAGGTTCATCTTTTCCTGAGGATTTAACTCCTGGTATCATCAGATCAGGACTTTGCACTGCATGATGTTTTTTTTTTTTGTTTGTTTTTATTTCCTTTATTTGCTATAGTTCAGTAATAATACTTTATTGTCCACAAATGTAGTTTGGAAGGTTTTTTTTTCATGAGGGACACTTTTACACGTGTCAGAAGCTTTTGACTGAGTTCAGAAGTTTGTTTAGTGAGAGAGAAATATGACGAGGTTAAAAGTAAAACGAGCTTTCAGGGTAGAAACGTGCACAGCGTTTGTCAAATGTGTGGTAGGAAGGAGAAGAAGCCCAGAGATCAAAGAATGTGCTTTGAAGGGCACTGGTTTCATTCCTCACAGTGGATAAAAAAAAAGAAAAGAAAAAAAAAATCTCATTTGGGGAAGTGAATGAGTAAAAAGCTCTCAGTGGCCATTCTGGTGCTCTTGATCCCCTGTGTTACGCTGCCCAAACTGCATAAGCAGAGCTGCTCAGCAGCCAAGAGTGAAGGAAATAACAGCGGTTTAACTGAACAGGTACCAGATAAGTGAGAGCAACTGGACGAGTTAGGAGGCAAGGTTTTGCTGAAAAAGAGAGAATTCGCTCAGTCTGTCCAGCATGGATTAAAAGTTAGAAACTCCAGCTTTTCTTCTGTATTTGGTGACACAGAATCAAACGTGACGGAGGAACAGCTTCAAAGACCATGTATCCTCATAAAGGCAACAAATGTATGAAAAACTGCATTTATGATTAAAATACTAACGTTTGAAAGACATTCAGATTTGTTTCTAATTTTTTTCATTCATAACAGCAGAGTTCTTGGAAAACTGGCTTTTTTTAAACACTGGATATTCTGGCAACTATTTGCTATCGATATGATAGGAAACACTGGAAGCTCTAGTTGAGTTTGCAAAATGGAAAACAGCACAAAAAAAGTCCACCTTCTGTGTTTGAGCTGTTGTCTGCACAAAGTAACAGAAACCGAAAGAGAAGCGAGGTGGGGGCTGCATTATTTGCTGGAATATGATATGTTTACTGCTTGACTGTTTATCCCCCCTGTTTGCTATGAAGTCCACGCTAGAAAAGCACCCACTTTTTTTCTACTACTGAGGAGGATCCCCTTTATAAAAAGTGTGTGCTTGCAAGTCTCTGGTGATTCTTGTGATTTATTTGTCTCTTGTGCTTCTGCCCTCAATGTTTTATCTGCTGGGTCGACACAGAAATGTGAATCGAGAGAAAACAGCCATACAGTGATAAAATGAGACACCTTAATGAATCCAATCAGCATTAATTTCTTCCGACACAGGTCTGATTAATCTCCACTCTGCGCCACTGTCATGCCACACAGGGATTTGATGAGATAAAACAGAGCATGAAGATGCACATCATCACACCCAGTGGAGCAAACTCAGGATTGTCCTGGAGTCTGACACGCACTTCGTGGAGACGAATACTGTGCACAGTGGGAATATTTATTTATTACTTTATTCATTTTATTTTTTAGCTTTGCTCACAGTAGACTTTGCAAAGTTTGCTGAATGGGCTTTGAATAACCACCAAACCAGTGATCAAGATAAAAGTTTCTCACCTCAAGAAAGTTTCTTTCAACAATAGCTTGGTGGTAAAAGTGTCAATTAATTACTCCAATCAATGCTAAAGTTATTATCATGTCATATTTTTTACTCTGAGAAGCCACGATAGCTACATCAGAGGCCACGATTAAAAAGGTTTGGTTGAAGAGCATTAAATTATTCACTGATTTCCTCCAGCGATTGAACAGTAGATCCACAGTAATGACTTCACACTGGCTCCAAAAATTTATCAGTATAATTACTGTCCAATAACTGATTGCTCATTCACATCAAACATAGAACAGATGTAGCAATAGCACTCAGCCTGGTGGGGAGGACCTGGTGGGGAGAATGAACTATGAGATGTGTAATTAGCTTTAGCCTTTTCAGTCTGGAATGATGAACAGGAATGCATAAGATTTGGGAAAAAGTGACTGTTTTGCCTCGTGCTGTTTATGTGTTTTTAACTGAGCCGCACTAAGGTAAATGCAGCAGCTGTCAGGGTGCAAAAGTGTTAAATGTTCTAAGTAATCATTCTGCCATCTTCTAATTCTCTGCTGAAAGCACACTACTGGAAAGTCAAGTCAGAAAGTAATTACACAAAATTATATATTGAAAGCAAGAATATGCACAATTTAATCTTGACTGTGTTTGAATGATCAGCTTTTTTTCTTACAACTACTTTTGGTCTAACAAGGATTAAAAAATCCTATGCATGAAATCTTTCTATATTTTTATATGTATACTTTATGTCATGATATAATGTACATGTTATAGTAGTATTTATAGCTTATTTTTACGTTCTATTAACTACAATTATAAAGCAATGGTCTGAAAAATGAACTTGTATCTGCTGGAAATGAATCACCAAGAGTATTTATGTTCATTCTGCTAAACTTTCAGAAAGAATATGGGGTATATAAAACTATAGCTATATAAAAAATATAACAAAAAAAGGTAATCCATTTGATTTTGTGGTATTTTTCACTTCCTGTGCAGCACAGCTGTTCAACTCGCAGCCATTGGGCCAGATACTTCCATGACATGTGCAAAGCTGCCAGAAACTCAAACTAGCTTGTATGAATATGATGAATAAATATAAATTCTATGCTACCTAAAGCACATATTAAACTAGTACAGGTCTGTATTTGTTATTTAGATAAATGCAGAAGGATGGGGTGAGTAAGCATCTTCATGTATCAGCAAATGAATGAGCCACTGGTGTGACCTGCTGAAAGTGTGGTAAAGCTAGAGCAAAATTTCATTGGAGAATCTTCAAAATGTCTTTTTTCTTTTTTTTTTTTTCCCTCTTTTTTTTAGAAATCCAAACAGGCCACATTTTCAACAAGTTTTCAAGCAAGTTAAAGGAAGGAGCAAAAGTATAGATTCTGTAGATTGTACACCACTTTCCAGGAAATATGTGAACCAAAAATCATTTCATTAATCAGTTGTCTGATCAATGGATTTAAAATTGTGGCATTATTTGATTGGATGTGCAGGATGTCAGAACTTGAACTGATAATGAATACTGATTTAACTAACTTGAATTTCAGCTCCTGCTGTTTTATGTCCTGTGTTTTGTTTTTTTGCTTTGTTTAAAAGAAGAACATTTGGATTCATAGAGAGCATCGAGGCTGATGGGTGTAGACAAACAGATTAGGCTATGTAATAAATAAGAGCACTGCTACAGGTGCTATGGGTGATACTATTATATTCTTAATAATCAAATATAACTTGTTCCATAAGGCCACTTCACATGAGTTGCCTTTGTTGAAATGATATGAATTTGCTAGGAAATTAAAACCAGTTACGATGTAAAATTGGCATTGCTGTCTTTTTTTCCATATTTGGAACATCCCTTTCTTATGTGGACATTCAAGAGGGAGGAATATAATCTGTTCTCTAATATCTATTGTCTGAGTCCTTTGGCTCATCCACTCATTTCTGTGGCTTGAAACGGCTCTGACCTTGGAATTTAATATTATTCGACCCATCCGATCATTGTAAGTCTCCCAGAGTGTCGGCTAAATACTCAACAATGTGATTCAGTGTCTCCTTTTCCTAAGATAGGATTTTTGCATCCTTTTAATGGGTCACATCAAACAGCCTGACATTTATCTGTCACTACAAGCTGGGTCATTGCTGGATCCAGTGCAAAGCCATAATGTAATCATCATGGAACACAGCTTATGAGCAAGACAGAGGTAGATAATTGAAAATCAATTTTTAGAGTTCATGAACCAAATGGCACACAAATCAGCTCTGCTAATGTAAATAACAATGTGCATTGCAGTGAAAAAGTCCAGGTAAAGTATGACCTAAAGGTATTTTAGATAATGAAAGTTTAATCATCAAGTGGTCATATAATTAGCAGCTAAATTAATTTTTCTGCTCACAATATACATAACTATCACCAGGAACAAGAGGAACTAAAAATGAGCAGCCTTGCACAGACACACCATCTCCGTTTTTTGGGGTTTTTTTTTTTTTGTTTTTTTATGCCAAAGTGATTCAGATCTACATCAAAATGAAAGGAGTTCTTGTTCAGCTCATGCAGCACAAATCGCTACAATAAATTTAATCAGGCTGTTTTTCTGCAAAGCCACAGACTGTTGGTAGTGAATTTATCAGGATGGTAGTTGACTAAATGTCACTCTTAATTTCCTCCAGTAATGACAAATAAAAACTATATAACTGCACCTTAGCAACAAGTTATTTCCTCCACAGCTTTAAACCAGAGTGGTCTCATTATATCCAATCTTGTTAGAATATAATGATGATGTGTAATCAGTAACATTCCCCTTACTTTCATTGCGTATTTCCCAAATTCATTTCCAGCAGTTTGCCAACATATTTAGCCTTTCCCTCGCTCAGTATTTTGTTAGGTCTCTTTGCCAAAACAAGTTTTCCTGATGGCTTTTTCTATTCGCAATATTTTGTCAGTTCATGAAATTAGTAAGTTGTGCAGCGTCGCTGTGGCATGTCCCATTAGTCCAAGATGTGCTTTTCCATGAAGTCCCAGAATTTGGATGCGATAGATTTAGATGTTTGCAAATTAATTTCATTGACAATGCTCCAACAGATATATGTTCTTTTAAATAACAACATGAGGTTGGTGCCTTAATGAGGCAAGTCACAGAATAACAACTTATACATTCAGTGGCCCAAAAAGCACATGGTTGAGACAATCTTTCCCTCGGACTGAATACTGAACATCTCTGTGTTTTACTTCTTGCAGCATCTTAGTTAAATGCTCCCTGTTGCAATCTCCCTATAACTACAACTGTATCAGGTACATGAGTGCATTGCACAGGTTCTTTATGCTGTTTAAGTTATTTCAATTAAAGCTTTAGTGATACTTCTTAAAATGTATATCAGATTTTTGCTTGTTTTGTTTTTTTGACAGACCCTCCAAAAAGCATCCAGATCAACCTACAGTGCTGTAAAAATGTAATTTTTCAAATGCAATAAAACTGTAATTAACTACTTGATCACTGATCACTGTTTCTGCGGATATAACATACACATGTAACAACAAAAAGGTGCAGCTTTAGGCCAAAGTGTAAAGCTGACTGATCAAATACTAATAAAAGTGGCTGGAAAAAGAAAGGATGAGCACAAAAATCAGCTATGATGTGGACTAGAGTGTTTTGTTCTCCGTCACGGTAAGTAAAGCTGAACTCAGTTAAGCTGTCCTTAAATATGCAACTCGGTCCCTCTTAAGGCAAATTAACTGGAAAAGAAATAAGATTGGTTTAGGGTTAGACACACACACACATACACACACATATACACACACAGATCTGGTGTTATTCTCAACTGTTCGTGCTTGCCTTTTTGTCCAACACTTCCTATCTCAATCTCTGCTTATTAGGGGGACCATTGGCTTTCATACGTCGCATGTAGGCGAGTCTTACAAAGAAAACCTGTGGGATCTATAAAAGGCCTGTCTCACTTGTCTCAGACTTCCACCCACTATTAAAACAACTCCACTGTTCTTTAGTCAGAGGAAGCAGAAAGCACAACAGAGAGCTGACTTTTATCTGTCAGTCTGAGCAGACATTAACTTTCGCTACACTAACGTGAACCGGTTTTGCATTCAAGAACGAACAGTGTGTGAGGAGACCAATGGCAACATTTATTATTTGTTGTAGAAATTTTCTGATAATTTTTATTGTTCAGTTTTTAATTTGAATAACAAATTATACAAGAAGTATAACTCCGTCTCTACTAAAGTATTATCTGCAACTGTCTTTGATTCGGAGCCAGATTCTACAAGGGGCTCCATTGTAAACAGCTGAAATGTGACAGACATGTGATCTTAAAGGTGACATCATTTATTCAGAAATGGTAAATAATTCATTTCATAAATATGGAGATCATAGCTGAGACTATGGTAAATCCATGTTAGGCAGCTTATGGAACATGAGCTGAACAATGTAGGATTACACGCATTTCTATTCCAAACTGGGAATCTATAAATCAAATTATCAACAGATATTCTCCACTTTCTGTGAGCAAAAGCTGAAAAATAACTCTATGTCTGGAGTAAAGGCAAGGAACTCATATTTTCTTTATTTTTTCAACATTTTCAGTTGTTTTAAATCTGATTGTCTTCCATGTTTACGTGCAGACGATGCATGGAATTGAGCTTCCTGTGCTGATTTTACATGTTACATTTCATGCAACTCACATGCAATATGGCGTGTTGCACATTTATACATAAATAAATGCACTACACCAAAGTTGCCTCTGTTGTTAATTGTGGCTGAGTAAAGTCCAAGCATAGCCAAAATAATTACTTAACTGACTGAGATGAATATATTAACAGGGGGAAACGTTGTCAGTAGGTGAACACATGCATAACACCCTTTTAATGTGCAAATCGACACATTTTGTCATTTGCATTCTGGGTATGTGAGTCAGCCTTGAGTAAATCTGGCAAACTGAACTGTGTGACAGACGAGCCCATCTGAACCCCAGTTAGCGACAAGAGCGGTGCTGTTAGGTGTCTCACCAACACATTTCAATCGGAAAGCTCAAGGGAGCAGCGCACCAGAGCACAAACACCCGTCCAGCTACAGCGCAACAGGCTAAGAGTAGTGTGACTTTCCTGTTTGTCTCTACATGTCAAAAAAACAGCAAGAATCCAGCAGCTGTTCGACTCGCACGATGATGAGCTGCACAGTATGCTTAAGTTTTGTGTCGGTTTGTTTTCTCTTCCTCTGCAAGTAAGAAATATCCTGTAAACCCAGGTAAAGCTGAGGAAAATCTGAAAGTGATGGAAAGTATATTCATTCATCTATCCACAATACCAAACCACTCTAACCTGTGATTACATTTCCACCCACAATGTCCATTTAGAGCCTAGTCTCAGTCTGCTCTACAGAAAGTTCCATCTCTAAGGAGCAAGCAGAGCTGAGCTCTCAAATTTGCTTTGAGGCAATAAGGTTTTTCTAAAAAGTAACACAATCTCAGTATGTGGATGAGATCAAGGCTACATGCTGTGGAGGGTGTGCTTTCCACGCTGCAGGCGGAACCTGATTGCACCATGTTGGATGCAGAGTAGCAGAAGGAAAAGTAAAACAGCTGTTACTATGATATTCAGCTCTTTATACTGTAACATTTTTCCTATATATAAGCTGGCTTTCTTACATTTGTTTTCCATTTCATGGTTTAGCTTTTATCAAACATCACTGATTAATTTTTTCCCTCTTCCTGAAAAGCTGCTGTAATTTGTTTTGTTTGTTTGTTACTGTCTTTTTCTGAAGTATTGCTGTGTGGGCAGATGTGTGCCTTCCTTCACCACAGTTAGCAACTTAAAATGAAACACCAAAAATCTTGCCCTTTAGCAGAGCCGAGAACAGCTGGCTCACCACATCCTAAATCTACTCCATCATCCAGTTAAGGTGATTATTCTTCTCTCTTGTCTTTGTTCCACAGCCAGGCAGAACTGCTCTGTGAAGCTTCCACTTCGTTTAGTGTCTGCCAGTGACTGACCTTGGAGAGCTGTGGATGCGCGTAAAACGTGTGGACTTTACACACACACACACTCCACTTTCTGTACTCACAGCATCTCTTTACAAAGCTCCGTAGTGGTGCTGATGAGAGGTAAACACACAACAGAGTCAAAACACTGCTGCCCAACAGCGTAGGCATTAAAAGTCAAGGGCGATGTGTCGACATAAAGCTCAAATGAAGTTAAAGCCACTTCCCCTGAATTCTATGCCATGGTGCTTCGAGGAGAAACGAACACGATGAGTGTTCCCCATGAGCCACTACGTTGGGTTTAAAGTAGATTAGAAGAAATACCTGATTTACCTTCTTCGAGCAGGCGGACCGCATGCACGAAGGAGGGGTCCAAACTGTTTTTCTCGGCCACCAGTTCAGGTAAGCACTTATCTGGATGCATGCTGGTCTCCGCGAGCCTCTCCACCGCCAAGTGCAGGTGAGACGACAGGAGTGTTGAGCGTCGGAATGCAACTGTAAAACCTGCCAGCTCCTGCGTGTCAGCTTCTCTTCAGTCAGTCTTCTGTGAGCAACAACAGCAAAAAACAAACAAACAAAAGAAATCCTTAGAAAAAAGCGTCGTCCCAAAGCTCCAAAATACCTGGAAGGAGGATGAACTGGGATTCAGAGGTGTGAGCCCATGCCTGACGGTGTTGTTTGCAGCCTCATCGGGACCCAGCCAGTCTGAGGCTCACTGGGTCTGCGTACCACGCCTCCCCACACCCCACCCCCTCCAGCAACATTATTGGCCATATTCTGGGACTGGTGTTGATGAAAAAAAAAACAAAAAAAAACAAAAAAAAAAAAAAACAAGCCCTCTGAGCGCAAAGCAGCTGTGCGCACAAGTAAAAGACAAAATCAGGTTCACAGATCATTATTTTCCACTCGCACCAGAGCCTAAAGGAGGAGAGTCTCTGGGGGGAATGGAGAGAAAAGTTGCCTTTAGGAAAGGCAAGTTTATTTGTATAACACATTTCATGTACAAGACAATTCAAAGTGCTTCACATGAAACATTAAAAGCATTACAGAAAAAAATTAAAACCGCAAGCGGTGATATAGGCCCTCGCACCATGGCGCCGCTCGGCATAATGCCACCGCCTCCCCTGGCAACATCCTTCCCATGCCTCTCTCAACCTAAAGTGCAAGCCAGACTTCACTTCAGGCCATTTAGGCCTTATGAACGGTCACTTCCTGTCACCAAGGGGCGGGGCTAACTTCTCATCTAATTATTGACATACAGAAATGTGAAGGATATGACTGGCATCATCTGTAGCAAATCTGGTGCAGGTTGGTTGTTTTTTGTGGGAGTTATGTCAGTTTTCCTTTTCATTGCATCACATCTGCTTTGCTGCCCCGCCTCTCCTAAATGATATCCCCTATTAAAAGAAATAGCACAACTTTTAATCACACATGTCTCTTGAGCATCCTGACTCATTTGGGTTAAAGTTGGACAAAATTCTTAGCAGGACTTCCTCAAAATGCATGGCAAAGAAAATGACAGAAATGACCCCAAAAATGGCACCTTTTTCAAAATGGCCGACTTCCTGTTTGATTTAGCCCATATGTCCAAGAGACTTTTTTGAAGGTACTGGGAGGGTCTACAAGTTTCCCGACTCATATCTATGTCAGTCAATGTAGTGGGCGGGGCTGATTGATTGAAATATTGTAGGGGGCGCTATGGAGCCATTTACTATCTTTTCCATTATATTGTAATTTTATTTTATTAAGGACATAACTGTCATGACTCATGGCAAGTATGGTGAAGATCAACAATTTCATGGCTTTGTCACAGGTACTTCCTGGTTCACGATATCAGACACTTGTTGTTGCCAAGGGGTGGGGCTAGTTCATAGTCATATTATTGCATTGTATATTTTGTTCATCATGGGACTGGCATCAAATGTGGCAATTCCTGTGCTGATATGTTGTTTTATGTGGGAGTTTTATCAATAAGTCTTTGTTAATGAGACATAAAACTTTGAAGGCCCGCCCCTCCTAAACTAAATCTTCTATTAGAAGAAATAACACAACTTTAAATCACACATGCCTCCTGAGCATCCTGTGCAAGTTGGGTGTCAGTTGGACAATATCCCTAGGAGGAGTTGTTTAAAATGCATGGCAAAGAAATGACCCCAAAAATGGCACCTTTTTCAAAATGGCCGACTTCCTGTTGAATTTAGCCCATATGTCCAAGAGACTTTTTTGAAGGTACTGGCAGGTTCTCCAACTGTGCTGAATTTTATTCATGTCGGTCCATGTAGTGGGCGGGGCTGATTGATTGAAATTTTGTAGGGGGCGCTATGGAGACATGCTCCATGTATTCCATAATGTTTCAATGGGGCTTAGTTCAGGGCCTTACTGTCATCAGTCATGGCAAGTATGGTGGCGGTCCAAGGTTCCATGGCTTGGTCACAGGTACTTCCTGTTTCATGGCGTTGGACCGCCATTCGCCATGTCCCGTTTAGCGTAGCGACTTGAGGTTTTTATTGTGGCATCATGAAAGGGTTTGACATGTTTTGGAGGAGGCTCAAGTGTTTGGGACCATTTGCTTAGAAGCATGACCCTCAAACGTGGAAAAAAACACTTCCTGTTGTAAGTGGGCGGGGCTTAGGTCTACACCAGCAATGGTCACATGAATCTGTTCAGGACTGATCCCTTATTAATCCCTATAAGTTTTAGGGTGATCAGATCAAAATTGAGAATTTTATAGTGATTTATGATGTCACGCCGCCGCATGGAACTTCGCCATGGCGTCACGGGCACGCCGTGCAGCGTAGAGCAACGTCCTTTATCAGATCTCTTCACCAACATGTTTTGTGATGCCTGAGTGAATTTGGGCCATGTGGTGTCCACCAAGCCAGAGTTATGGGTGTGTGAGCAAAAAACAACACTTTTGACCTCCAGGGGGCGTGGCTATTTCATAATTAAAATATTGACATATAGAACTCTGTAGGAGGGGACTGCCATCATATCTAGCAAATTTGGTGCAGAAATGTTGCTTTATGTGGGAGTTATATCCGTTTAATTTTTCATGGCGAGCCATCAAACTTTGAGGCCCCGCCCCTCGTAAACTAAGTCTCCTATTAGAAGAAATAACACAACATTTAATCACACATGTCTCCTGAACATCCTCAGCAATTTGTGGCTCAGTGGGATAAAAGCTCTAGGACGAGTTCGTTAAAATGCGAGGTGCTAAAACGCCAAAATATTGACTTTGACCTAAAATGGCCGCCTTCCTGTCGACATTTCACCATGACATTAAGAGGATTTTTTGTTCGCCCTGTCATGTAGATCATGTGTATGAATTTTCATAAAGATTAACGACATGCAGTGGCGGGGCACCTAAAATAGGTGGCGCTCTCATTCAGCTTCGCCCGAACGGTCACGAGCACCTCAAAATATCAAATTTTTCGCATTCCCTTGGGGGGGTTCGCAAAATTTGGTGAGTTTTCGAGCACGTTCAGGCCTCCAAAAAAGCACGCGAAGTGTCAGAATAAAAATAATAAACTGCAATTAAAACCGCAAGCGGTGATATAGGCCCTCGCACCATGGCGCCGCTTGGCATAATGCCACCGCCTCCCCTGGCAACATCCTTCCCATGCCTCTCTCAACCTAAAGTGCAGCAAGACTGCACTTCAGGTCATTTATGCCTTATGAAGGGTCACTTCCTGTCACCAAGGGGCGGGGCTAATTCATAATCTAATTATTGCCATGCACAAATGTGAAGGATATGACTGACATCATCTGTAGCAAATTTGGTGCAGGTTGGTTGTTTTTTGTGGGAGTTATGTCAGTTTTCCTTTTCATTGCATCACATCTGCTTTGCTGCCCCGCCTCTCCTAAATGATATCCCCTATTAAAATAAATAGCACAACTTTTAATCACACATGCCTCTTGAGCATCCTGACTCATTTGGGTTAAAGTTAGATAAAATTCTTAGAAGGAACTTCTCAAAATGCATGGCAAAGAAAATGACAGAAATTGCCCCAAAAATGACACCTTTTTCCAAAATGGCCGACTTCCTGTTTGATTTAGCCCATATGTCCAAGAGACTTTTTTCAAGGTACTGGAAGGTTCTACAACTGTGCCGAATCATATCTATGTCAGTCAATGCAGTGGGCGGGGCTGATTGATTGAAATATTGTAGGGGGCGCTATGGAGCCGTTTACGATTTTCTCCACTATATTGTAATTTTACTCTATTAAGGACATAACTGTCATGACTCATGACAAGTATGGTGAAGATCAACAATTTCATGGCTTTGTTACAGGTACTTCCTGGTTCATGATATCAGACACTTGTTGTTGCCAAGGGGTGGGGCTAGCTCAGAGTCATATTATTGCATTGTATATTTTGTTCATCATGGGACTGGCATCAAATGTCTCGATTCCTGTGCTGATATGTTGTTTTATGTGGGAGTTTTAGCAATAAGTCTTTGTTAATGAGACATCAAACTTTGAGGGCCCGCCCCTCCTAAACTAAATCTTCTATTAGAAGAAATAACACAACTTTAAATCACACATGCCTCCTGAGCATCCTGTGCAAGTTGGGTGTCAGTTGGACAATATCCCTAGGAGGAGTTGTTTAAAATGCATGGCAAAGAAATGACCCCAAAAATGGCACCTTTTTCTAAATGCCCGACTTCCTGTATGATTTAGCCCATATGTCCAAGAGACTTTTTTGAAGGTACTGGAAGGTTCTCCAACTGTGCTGAATTTTATCCATGTCGGTCAATGTAGTGGGCGGGGCTGATTGATTGAAATTTTGTAGGGGGCGCTATGGAGACATGCTCCATTTATTCCATAATGTTTCAATGGGGCTTAGTTCAGGGCCTTACTGTCATCAGTCATGGCAAGTATGGTGGCCGTCCAAGGTTCCATGGCTTGGTCACAGGTACTTCCTGTTTCATGGCGTTGGACCGCCATTCGCCATGTCCCGTTTAGCGTAGCGACTTGAGGTTTTTATTGTGGCATCATGAAAGGGTTTGACATGTTTTGGAGGAGTCTCAAGTGTTTGGGACCATTTGCTTAGAAGCATGACACTCAAACGTGGAAAAAACCACTTCCTGTTGTAAGTGGGCGGGGCTTAGGTCTACACCAGCAATGGTCACATTAATCTGTTCAGGACTGATCCCTTATTAATCCCTATAAGTTTTAGGGTGATCAGATCAAAATTGAGAGTTTTATAGTGATTTATGATGTCACGCCGCCGCATGGAACTTCGCCATGGCGTCACGGGCACGCCGTGCAGCGTAGAGCAACGTCCTTTATAAGATCTCTTCACCAACATGTTTTGTGATGCCTGAGTGAATTTGGGCCATGTGGTGTCCACCAAGCCAGAGTTATGGGTGTGTGAGCAAAAAACAACACTTTTGACCTCCAGGGGGCGTGGCTATTTCATAATCAAAATATTGACATATAGAACTCTGTAGGAGGGGACTGCCATCATATCTAGCAAATTTGGTGCAGAAATGTTGCTTTATGTGGGAGTTATATCCGTTTAATTTTTCATGGCGAGACATCAAACTTTGAGGCCCCGCCCCTCGTAAACTAAGTCTCCTATTAGAAGAAATAACACAACATTTAATCACACATGCCTCCTGAACATCCTGAGCAATTTGTGGCTCAGTGGGATAAAAGCTCTAGGACGAGTTCGTTAAAATGCGAGGTGCTAAAACGCCAAAATATTGACTTTGACCTAAAATGGCCGCCTTCCTGTCGACATTTCACCATGACATTAAGAGGATTTTTTGTTCGCCCTAGCATGTAGATCATGTGTATGAATTTTCATAAAGATTAATGACATGCAGTGGCGGGGCACCTAAAATAGGTGGCGCTCTCGTTCAGTTTCGCCCAAACATTCTGGAGCACCTCAAAATATCTAATTTTTCGCATTCCCTTGGGGGGGTACGCAAAATTTGGTGAGTTTTTGAGCATGTTCAGGCCTCCAAAAAAGCAATTCATTTATTAGGAGAATAATAATAATAATAATAATAATAATAATAATAATAATAATAATAATAATAATAATAATTAAAACCGCAAGCGGTGATATAGGCCCTCGCACCATGGCGCCGCTCGGCATAATGCCACCGCCTCCCCTGGCAACATCCTTCCCATGCCTCTCTCAATCTAAAGTGCAGCCAAACTGCACTTCAGGCCGTTTAGGCCTTATGAACGGTCAGTTCCTGTCGCCAAGGGGCGGGGCTAATTTATAATCAAATTATTGACATGCAGAAATGTAAAGGATATGCCTGGCATCATCTGTAGTGAATTTGGTGCAGGTTGGTTGTTTTTTGTGGGAGTTATGTCAGTTTTCCTTTTCATTGCATCACATCTGCTTTGCTGCCCCGCCTCTCCTAAACGATATCCCCTATTAAAAGAAATAGCACAATTTTTAATCACACATGCCTCTTGAGCATCCTGACTCATTTGGGTTAAAGTTAGATAAAAATCTTAGCAGGACTTCCTCAAAATGCATGGCAAAAAAAATGACAGAAATGACCCCAAAAATGGCACCTTTTTCAAAATGGCCGACTTCCTGTTTGATTTAGCCCATATGTCCAAGAGACTTTTTTGAAGGTACTGGGATGGTCTACAAGTTTCCCGAATCATATCCATGTCAGTCGATGTAGTGGGCGGGGCTGATTAATTAAAATATTGTAGGGGGCGCTATGGAGCCATTTACTATCTTCTCCACTATATTTTAATTTTACTCTATTAAGGACATAACTGTCATGACTCATGGCAAGTATGGTGAAGATCAACAATTTCATGGCTTTGTTACAAGTACTTCCTGGTTCATGATATCAGACACTTGTTGTTGCCAAGGGGTGGGGCTAATTCATAGTCCCATTATTGCATTGTATATTTTGTTCATCATGGGACTGGCATCAAATGTGGCGATTCCTGTGCTGATATGTTGTTTTATGTGGGAGTTTTAGCAATAAGTCTTTGTTAATAAGACATAAAACTTTGAGGGCCCGCCCCTCCTAAACTAAATCTTCTATTAGAAGAAATAACACAACTTTAAATCACACATGCCTCCTGAGCATCCTGTGCAAGTTGGGTGTCAGTTGGACAATATCCCTAGGAGGAGTTGTTTAAAATGCATGGCAAAGAAATGACCCCAAAAATGGCACCTTTTTCAAAATGGCCGACTTCCTGTTGAATTTAGCCCATATGTCCAAGAGACTTTTTTGAAGGTACTGGAAGGTTCTCCAACTGTGCTGAATTTTATTCATGTCGGTCCATGTAGTGGGCGGGGCTGATTGATTGAAATTTTGTAGGGGGCGCTATGGAGACATGCTCCATTTATTCCATAATGTTTCAATGGGGCTTAGTTCAGGGCCTTACTGTCATCAGTCATGGCAAGTTTGGTGGCGGTCCAAGGTTCCATGGCTTGGTCACAGGTACTTCCTCTTTCATGGCGTTGGACCGCCATTCGCCATGTCCCGTTTAGCGTAGCGACTTGAGGTTTTTATTGTGGCATCATGAAAGGGTTTGACATGTTTTGGAGGAGTCTCAAGTGTTTGGGACCATTTGCTTAGAAGCATGACCCTCAAATGTGCAAAAAAACACTTCCTGTTGTAAGTGGGCGGGGCTTAGGTCTACACCAGCAATGGTCACATTAATCTGTTCAGGACTGATCCCTTATTAATCCCTATAAGTTTTAGGGTGATCAGATCAAAATTGACAATTTTATAGTGATTTATGATGTCACGCCGCCGCATGGAACTTCGCCATGGCGTCACGGGCACGCCGTGCAGCGTAGAGCAACGTCCTTTATAAGATCTCTTCACCAACATGTTTTGTGATGCCTGAGTGAATTTGGGCCATGTGGTGTCCACCAAGCCAGAGTTATGGGTGTGTGAGCAAAAAACAACACTTTTGACCTCCAGGGGGCGTGGCTATTTCATAATCAAAATATTGACATATAGAACTCTGTAGGAGGGGACTGCCATCATATCTAGCAAATTTGGTGCAGAAATGTTGCTTTATGTGGGAGTTATATCCGTTTAATTTTTCCTGGCGAGACATCAAACTTTGAGGCCCCGCCCCTCGTAAACTAAGTCTCCTATTAGAAGAAATAACACAACATTTAATCACACATGCCTCCTGAACATCCTGAGCAATTTGTGGCTCAGTGGGATAAAAGCTCTAGGACGAGTTCGTTAAAATGCGAGGTGCTAAAACGCCAAAATATTGACTTTGACCTAAAATGGCCGCCTTCCTGTCGACATTTCACCATGACATTAGGAGGATTTTTTGTTCGCCCTAGCATGTAGATCATGTGTATGAATTTTCATAAAGATTAATGACATGCAGTGGCGGGGCACCTAAAATAGGTGGCGCTCTCATTCAGTTTCGCCCAAACATTCTGGAGCACCTCAAAATATCAAATTTTTCGCATTCCCTTGGGGGGGTACGCAAAATTTGGTGAGTTTTTGAGCATGTTCAGGCCTCCAAAAAAGCAATTCATTTATTAGGAGAATAATAATAATAATAATAATAATAATAATAATAAACGCTGCAATTACAATAGGCCTTCGCACCGCCAAGGTGCTCGGGCCTAATAATAAACGCTGCAATTACAATAGGCCTTCGCACCGCCAAGGTGCTCGGGCCTAATAATAATAATAATAATAATAAACACTGCAATTACAATAGGCCTTCGCACTGCCAAGGTGCTCGGGCCTAATAATAATAATAATAATTAAAACCGCAGGCGGTGATATAGGCCCTCGCACCATGGCGCCGCTCGGCATCATGCCACCGCCTCCCCTGGCAACATCCTTCCCATGCCTCTCTCAACCTAAAGTGCAGCCAGACTGCACTTCAGACCATTTAGGTTTTATGAAGGGTCACTTCCTGTCACCAAGGGGCGGGGCTAACTTATCATCTAATTATTGACATGCACAAATGTGAAGGATATGACTGGCATCATCTGTAGCAAATTTGGTGCAGGTTGGTTGTTTTTTGGGGGATTTATGTCAGTTTTTCTTTTTGTTGCATCACATCTGCTTTGCTGCCCCGCCTCTCCTAAACGATATCCCCTATTAAAAGAAATAGCACAACTTCTAATCACACATGCTTCTTGAGCATCCTGACTCATTTGGGTTAAAGTTGGACAAAATTCTTAGGAGAAGTTCCTCAAAAAACATGGCAAAGAAAATGACAGAAATGACCCCAAAAATGGCACCTTTTTCAAAATGGCCGACTCCCTGTTTGATTTAGCCCATATGTCCAAGAGACTTTTTTGAAGGTACTGGGAGCGTCTACAAGTTTCCCGAATCATAACCATGTCAGTCAATGTAGTGGGCGGGGCTAATTAATTAAAATATTGTAGGGGGCGCTATGGAGCCATTTACTATCTTCTCCACTATATTGTAATTTTACTCTATTAAGGACTTTACTGTCATAAGTCCTGGCAAGTATGGTGAAGATCAAAGGTTTCATGGCTTTGTTACATGTACTTCCTGGTTCACGATATCAGACACTTGTTGTTGCCAAGGGGTGGGGCTAATTCATAGTCCCATTATTGCATTGTAGATTTTGTTCATCATGGGACTGGCATCAAATGTGGCGATTCCTGTGCTGATATGTTGTTTTATGTGGGAGGTTTAGCAATAAGTCTTTGTTAATAAGACATCAAACTTTGAGGGCCCGCCCCTCCTAAACTAAATCTTCTATTAGAAGAAATAACACAACTTTAAATCACACATGCCTCCTGAGCATCATGTGCAAGTTGGGTGTCAGTTGGACAATATCCCTAGGAGGAGTTGTTTAAAATGCATGGCAAAGAAATGACCCCAAAAATGGCGCCTTTTTCAAAATGGCCGACTTCCTGTTGAATTTAGCCCATATGTCCAAGAGACTTTTTTGAAGGTACTGGAAGGTTCTCCAACTTTGCTGAATTTTATCCATGTCGGTCCATGTAGTGGGCGGGGCTGATTGATTGAAATTTTGTAGGGGGCGCTATAGAGACATGCTCCATGTATTCCATTATGTTTCAATGGGGCTTAGTTCAGGGCCTTACTGTCATCAGTCATGGCAAGTATGGTTGCGGTCCAAGGTTCCATGGCTTGGTCACAGGTACTTCCTGTTTCATGGCGTTGGACCGCCATTCGCCATGTCCCGTTTAGCGTAGCAACTTGAGGTTTTTATTGTGGCATCATGAAAGGGTTTGACATGTTTTGGAGGAGGCTCAAGTGTTTTGGACCATTTGCTTAGAAGCATGACCCTCAAACGTGCAAAAAAACACTTCCTGTTGTAAGTGGGCGGGGCTTAGGTCGACACCAGCAATGGTCACAGTAATCTGTTCAGGACTGATCTCTTATTAATCCCTATAAGTTTTAGGGTGATCAGATCAAAATTGACAATTTTATAGTGATTTATGATGTCACGCCGCCGCATGGAACTTCGCCATGGCGTCACGGGCACGCCGTGCAGCGTAGAGCAACGTCCTTTATCAGATGTCTTCACCAACATGTTTTGTGATGCCTGAGTGAATTAGGGCCATGTGGTGTCCACCAAGCCAGAGTTATGGGTGTGTGAGCAAAAAACAACACTTTTGACCTCCAGGGGGCGTGGCTATTTCATAATCAAAATATTGACATATAGAACTCTGTAGGAGGGGACTGCCATCATATCTAGCAAATTTGGTGCAGAAATGTTGCTTTATGTGGGAGTTATATCCGTTTAATTTTTCCTGGCGAGACATCAAATTTTGAGGCCCCGCCCCTCGTAAACTAAGTCTCCTATTAGAAGAAATAACACAACATTTAATCACACATGCCTCCTGAACATCCTGAGCAATTTGTGGCTCAGTGGGATAAAAGCTCTAGGACGAGTTCGTTAAAATGCGAGGTGCTAAAACGCCAAAATATTGACTTTGACCTAAAATGGCCGCCTTCCTGTCGACATTTCACCATGACATTAAGAGGATTTTTTGTTCGCCCTAGCATGTAGATCATGTGTATGAATTTTCATAAAGATTAATGACATGCAGTGGTGGGGCACCTAAAATAGGTGGCGCTCTCGTTCAGTTTCGCCCAAACATTCTGGAGCACCTCAAAATATCAAATTTTTCGCATTCCCTTGGGGGGGTACGCAAAATTTGGTGAGTTTTCGAGCATGTTCAGGCCTCCAAAAAAGCAATTCATTTATTAGGAGAATAATAATAATAATAATTAAAACCGCAAGCGGTGATATAGGCCCTCGCACCATGGCGCCGCTCGGCAGAATGCCACCGCCTCCCCTGGCAACATCCTTCCCATGCCTCTCTCAACCTAAAGTGCAGCCAGACTGCACTTCAGGCCATTTAGGCCTTATGAACGGTCACTTCCTGTCACCAAGGGGCGGGGCTAACTTATCATCTAATTATTGACATGCACAAATGTGAAGGATATGCCTGGCATCATCTGTAGCAAATTTGGTGCAGGTTGGTTGTTTTTTGTGGGAGTTATGTCTGTTTTCCTTTTCATTGCATCACATCTGCTTTGCTGCCCCGCCTCTCCTAAACGATATCCCCTATTAAAAGAAATAGCACAACCTTTAATCACACATGCTTCTTGAGCATCCTGACTCATTTGGGTTAAAGTTGGACAAAATTCTTAGGACAAGTTCCTCAAAATGCATAGCAAAGAAAATGACAGAAATGACCCCAAAAATGGCACCCTTTTCAAAATGGCCGACTTCCTGTTGGATTTAGGCCATATGTCCATGAGACGTTTTTGAAGGTACTGGGAGGGTCTACAAGTGTCCCGAATCATATCCATGTCAGTCAATGTAGTGGGCGGGGCTGATTGATTGAAATATTGTAGGGGGCGCTATGTAGCCATTTACTATCTTTTCCATTATATGGTAATTTTATTCTATTAATTACATAACTGTCATGACTCATGGCAAGTATGGTGAAGATCAACAATTTCATGGCTTTGTTACAGGTACTTCCTGGTTCATGATATCAGACACTTGTTGTTGCCTAGGGGTGGGGCTAATTCATAGTCCCATTATTGCATTGTAGATTTTGTTCATCATGGGACTGGCATCAAATGGGTCGATTCCTGTGCTGATATGTTGTTTTATGTGGGAGTTTTAGCAATAAGTCTTTGTTAATGAGACATCAAACTTTGAGGGCCCGCCCCTCCTAAACTAAATCTTCTATTAGAAGAAATAACACAACTTTAAATCACACATGCCTCCTGAGCATCCTGTGCAAGTTGGGTGTCAGTTGGACAATATCCCTAGGAGGAGTTGTTTAAAATGCATGGCAAAGAAATGACCCCAAAAATGGCACCTTTTTCAAAATGGCCGACTTCCTGTTGAATTTAGCCCATATGTCCAAGAGACTTTTTTGAAGGTACTGGCAGGTTCTCCAACTGTGCTGAATTTTATTCATGTCGGTCCATGTAGTGGGCGGGGCTGATTGATTGAAATTTTGTAGGGGGCGCTATGGAGACATGCTCCATTTATTCCATAATGTTTCAATGGGGCTTAGTTCAGGGCCTTACTGTCATCAGTCATGGCAAGTATGGTGGCGGTCCAAGGTTCCATGGCTTGGTCACAGGTACTTCCTGTTTCATGGCGTTGGACCGCCATTCGCCATGTCCCGTTTAGCGTAGCGACTTGAGGTTTTTATTGTGGCATCATGAAAGGGTTTGACATGTTTTGGAGGAGTCTCAAGTGTTTGGGACCATTTGCTTAGAAGCATGACCCTCAAACGTGTGAAAAAACCACTTCCTGTTGTAAGTGGGCGGGGCTTAGGTCTACACCAGCAATGGTCACATTAATCTGTTCAGGACTGATCCCTTATTAATCCCTATAAGTTTTAGGGTGATCAGATCAAAATTGACAATTTTATAGTGATTTATGATGTCACGCCGCCGCATGGAACTTCGCCATGGCGTCACGGGCACGCCGTGCAGCGTAGAGCAAGGTCCTTTACCAGATCTCTTCACCAACATGTTTTGTGATGCCTGAGTGAATTTGGGCCATGTGGTGTCCACCAAGCCAGAGTTATGGGTGTGTGAGCAAAAAACAACACTTTTGACCTCCAGGGGGCGTGGCTATTTCATAATCAAAATATTGACATATAGAACTCTGTAGGAGGGCACTGCCATCATATCTAGCAAATTTGGTGCAGAAATGTTGCTTTATGTGGGAGTTATATCTGTTTAATTTTTCCTAGCGAGACATCAAACTTTGAGGCCCCGCCCCTCGTAAACTAAGTCTCCTATTAGAAGAAATAACACAACATTTAATCACACATGCCTCCTGAACATCCTGAGCAATTTGTGGCTCAGTGGGATAAAAGCCCTAGGATGAGTTCGTTAAAATGCGAGGTGCTAAAACGCCAAAATATTGACTTTGACCTAAAATGGCCGCCTTCCTGTCGACATTTCACCATGACATTAAGAGGATTTTTTGTTCGGCCTAGCATGTAGATCATGTGTATGAATTTTCATAAAGATTAACGACATGCAGTGGCGGGGCACCTAAAATAGGTGGCGCTCTCATTCAGTTTTGCCCAAACATTCTGGAGCACCTCAAAATATCAAATTTTTCGCATTCCCTTGGGGGGGTACGCAAAATTTGGTGAGTTTTTGAGCATGTTCAGGCCTCCAAAAAAGCAATTCATTTATTAGGAGAATAATAATAATAATAATAATTAAAACCGCAAGCGGTGATATAGGCCCTCGCACCATGGCGCCGCTCGGCATAATGCCACCGCCTCCCCTGGCAACATCCTTCCCATGCCTCTCTCAACCTAAAGTGCAGCCAGACTGCACTTCAGGCCATTAAGGCCTTATGAAGGGTCACTTCCTGTCACCAAGGGGCGGGGCTAACTTATCATCTAATTATTGACATGCACAAATGTGAAGGATATGACTGGCATCATCTGTAGCAAATTTGGTGCAGGTTGGTTGTTTTTTGTGGGAGTTATGTCAGTTTTCCTTTTCACTGCATCACATCTGCTTTGCTGCCCCGCCTCTCCTAAATGATATCCCCTATTAAAAGAAATAGCACAACTTTTAATCACACATGTCTCTTGAGCATCCTGACTCATTTGGATTAAAGTTAGATAAAATTCTTAGCAGGACTTCATCAAAATGCATGGCAAAGCAAATGACAGAAATGACCCCGAAAATGGCACCTTATTCAAAATGGCCGACTTCCTGTTTTATTTAGCCCATATGTCCAAGAGACTTTTTTGAAGGTACTGGGAGGGTCTACAACTGTGCTGAATCATATCCATGTCAGTCAATGCAGTGGGCGGGGCTGATTGATTGAAATATTGTAGGGGGCGCTATGGAGCCATTTACTATCTTTTCCACTATATTGTAATTTTACTCTATTAAGTACATAACTGTCATGACTCATGGCAAGTATGGTGAAGATCAACAATTTCATGGCTTTGTTACAGGTACTTCCTGGTTCATGATATCAGACACTTGTTGTTGCCAAGGGGTGGGGCTAGTTCATAGTCATATCATTGCATTTTAGATTTTGTTCATCATGGGACTGGCATCAAATGTGTCGATTCCTGTGCTGATATGTTGTTTTATGTGGGAGTTTTAGCAATAAGTCTTTGTTAATGAGACATAAAACTTTGAGGGCCCGCCCCTCCTAAACTAAATCTTCTATTAGAAGAAATAGCACAACTTTAAATCACACATGCCCCCTGAGCATCCTGTGCAAGTTGGGTGTCAGTTGGACAATATCCCTAGGAGGAGTTGTTTAAAATGCATGGCAAAGAAATGACCCCAAAAATGGCACCTTTTTCAAAATGGCCGACTTCCTGTTGGATTTAGCCCATATGTCCAAGAGACTTTTTTGAAGGTACTGGAAGGTTCTCCAACTGTGCTGAATTTTATCCATGTCGGTCCATGTAGTGGGCGGGGCTGATTGATTGAAATTTTGTAGGGGGCGCTATGGAGACATGCTCCATTTATTCCATAATGTTTCAATGGGGCTTAGTTCAGGGCCTTACTGTCATCAGTCATGGCAAGTATGGTGGCGGTCCAAGGTTCCATGGCTTGGTCACAGGTACTTCCTGTTTCATGGCGTTGGGCCGCCATTCGCCATGTCCTGTTTAGCGTAGCGACTTGAGGTTTTTATTGTGGCATCATGAAAGGGTTTGACATGTTTTGGAGGAGGCTCAAGTGTTTGGGACCATTTGCTTAGAAGCATGACCCTCAAACGTGGAAAAAACCACTTCCTGTTGTAAGTGGGCGGGGCTTAGGTCTAGACCAGCAATGGTCACATTAATCTGTTCAGGACTGATCCCTTATTAATCCCTATAAGTTTTAGGGTGCTCAGATCAAAATTGACAATTTTATAGTGATTTATGATGTCACGCCGCCGCATGGAACTTCGCCATGGCGTCACGGGCACGCCGTGCAGCGTAGAGCAACGTCCTTTATCAGATCTCTTCACCAACATGTTCTCTGATGCCTGAGTGAATTTGGGCCATGTGGTGTCCACCAAGCCAGAGTTATGGGTGTGTGAGCAAAAAACAACACTTTTGACCTCCAGGGGGCGTGGCTATTTCATAATCAAAATATTGACATATAGAACTCTGTAGGAGGGCACTGCCATCATATCTAGCAAATTTGGTGCAGAAATGTTGCTTTATGTGGGAGTTATATCCGTTTAATTTTTCATGGCGAGACATCAAACTTTGAGGCCCCGCCCCTCGTAAACTAAGTCTCCTATTAGAAGAAATAACACAACATTTAATCACAGATGCCTCCTGAACATCCTGAGCAATTTGTGGCTCAGTGGGATAAAAGCTCTAGGACGAGTTCGTTAAAATGCGAGGTGCTAAAACGCCAAAATATTGACTTTGACCTTAAATGGCCGCCTTCCTGTCGACATTTCACCATGACATTAAGAGGATTTTTTGTTCGCCCTGTCATGTAGGTCATGTGTATGAATGTTCATAAAGATTAATGACATGCAGTGGCGGGGCACCTAAAATAGGTGGCGCTCTCATTCAGTTTCGGCCAAACATTCTGGAGCACCTCAAAATATCAAATTTTTCGTATTCCCTTGGGGGGGTACGCAAAATTTGGTGAGTTTTCGAGCACGTTCAGGCCTCCAAAAAAGCACGCGAAGTGTCCGAATAAAAATAATAATAATAATAATAATAATAATAAACACTGCAATTACAATAGGCCTTCGCACCGCCAAGGTGCTCGGGCCTAATAATAATAATAATAATAATAAACGCTGCAATTACAATAGGCCTTCGCACCGCCAAGGTGCTCGGGCCTAATTAAAACCGCAAGCGGTGATATAGGCCCTCGCACCATGGCGCCGCTCGGCATGATGCCACCGCCTCCCCTGCCAACATCCTTCCCATGCCTCTCTCAATCTAAAGTGGAGCCAGACTGCACTTCAGGCCATTTAGGCCTTATGAACGGTCACTTCCTGTCACCAAGGGGCGGGGCTAACTTATCATCTAATTATTGACATGCACAAATGTGAAGAATATGACTGACATCATCTGTAGTGAATTTGGTGCAGGTTGGTTGTTTTTTGTGGGAGTTATGTCAGTTTTCCTTTTCATTGCATCACATCTGCTTTGCTGCCCCGCCTCTCCTAAATGATATCCCCTATTAAAAGAAATAGCACAACTTCTAATCACACATGTCTTTTGAGCATCCTGACTCATTTGGGTTAAAGTTGGATAAAATTCTTGGGAGGAGTTGCTCAACATGCATGGCAAAGAAAATGACAGAAATGACCCCAAATATGTCACCTTTTTCAAAATGGCTGACTTCCTGTTTGATTTAGCCCATATGTCCAAGAGACTTTTTTGAAGGTACTGGAAGGTTCTAAAACTGTGCCGAATCATATCCATGTCAGTCAATGTAGTGGGCGGGGCTGATTGATTGAAATATTGTAGGGGGCGCTATGGAGCCAGGATAGTACTGGCATCATCTGTAGCATCAGATATCACCAGATTTGACATGAGTAGAATCTGGAGATATCCGGACTACAGATATCACTTGTGTTCAGACTGCAAATATGGTCACAGGCTACATATACAGAATCCTGACCCCAGATATGATGGATATATTCACATCACCAGATTTGACTTTATTAGAATCTTGAAATATCCTGTCCGGGTATCTCTAGTGTAGGGATACTTTCCGAATATGGGCCTTGACCAGTATCCCATATCCGGAGAAAATCTGAACTACAGATTCTACTAGTATCAAAGTGGTCCCATACCGGGAGTTGATATGCTCCTGACATGACATCTGAAGCTGTCATGGTCGGAGAGTATCCAGGACAGATATCACCATGCTTGAGCCATATCTGAAGGTATCCAGGCAAAGATATGTCTGGATTCCCGGGGGTTTTTGCGCAGTGTTTACTTTTCTTTTGAAGGATCAATGCTTTAGCGTACTTAGAGATGGAAGATGGTGGGAGTTGATTGGCTGAAATAATTTGTGTGTGTTTCTGTGTTTTATTTTATATTATTGGCTTTTAAAGTTTGTTTAAAATGTGTTAGTTCATTGTTGCATGGCTTTCATGCAACAATGAACTAACACATTTATATATGATGTTGCTAGCTTGTTATTATTTTAAGTGTGTAAATTCTTTAAGTTGCAGCTGTTTGTGCCAAGCTGGGAAAGCTGCAGAATTAGCATTATAAAGGAAGTCAAATGTTGTCACCTCACTTCTGAGTGCTTTGTTCATTTAAGGAGGAAAGTGCTTACAGGTAGAGGGAAACAGTCTGTTAAAGATGTGTATAAGATCATTTCTCTGAATAATTGTGTTCTCTGAAGGATCAAATATTAGGACGGAAATTTGATGCAAGTTAAATTTGTTGTGATATCAAGTTCAGATTGTAGACCTGCTTTGGTCTTAATGTCATGAGTCAGATTGGAAAAAGTTACTGCTCAGAAAGTCAGGGATAAAAGTTTTTGTATTTTTGTGTCAATTATTTCTGTAAAAGCTGCATTATGTAAAGTTTATATACATGGTGATGGTAAAGCATGTTTATGTCTTTAATGTTTTCTTGTTAGTATGTGGTAAAATGCAAAAGTTTATAAATATTTTCTTGAGGCAGGAAGTTGAGATTATTTTATGTTCATATTTTAGAATGTTATCTGACATTATGTGTGTAACAGAATTAATTGGGGTTGAGTAAATGTAGATGATGGTTTTTGGTGGTAGTCTGTGATTAGTACAGTTATGTGTGTTTGTACATGTTAATGTTTGATAAATTGGTATTTATAAGATACTAATTTTATATAGTATTTTTGATAAATGGATACATTTAGTGCATAGATTTTAAGTTTTGTAGTGCTTTTACAGTTATAGTAAATTAATTTATTTGTAACTATCTGTCCCAAGCTGGGAAGGCTTTGAAATTAGCATGTTAAAGCGATTGAACTTACTTTGGAGTGCTTTGCTTTTAAGAAGGAAACTGGTTCCAGGTGGTGGAAAAAAGCCTTCTTTTTCAAGAGGCATTTTACATGGATTTACTTTATCAGAGGAACACCAGCTTTCTGGCAGTCAGCACAGCGTGATCTTTTAGCTTGTGTTCGTCAGCTTGGTGTACCAACTTGGTTTTGTTCATTTTCATCAGCTGATATGCGTTGGACTAATCTTCTAAGTAGTATTTTAAAACAGGAAGGTAGGACACAGACGGTAGAAGATTTAGAGTGGGCAGACAGATGTGAACTCCTGCGACGGAATCCTGTTACTGCGGCTCGAATGTTTGATTTTCGCTGGCATTGCTTTTTGAGAGAGGTTCTGATGTCGCCGTCCCATCCCATTGGTGAAATCACAGATTACTATTATCGTATAGAATTTCAGCAGCGTGGCAGTCCTCACGTGCATGCTCTATTTTGGGTTAAAAATGCACCTTTTATTGATAAAAACTCAGATGAAGAGGTGGTTAACTTCATAGATAGATATGTAACTTGTGAATTGCCACCAGAAGATGACAAACTATTTGAAGTAGTTACATCTGTACAACAACATTCAAAGCGGCATTCCAAAACATGCAAAAAGAAGAAGACAGTTTGTCGTTTCAATTTTCCTAGACCAGCATCTGTCCGAACATTTATATCTCGAGGGCAAAATTCAGAAGAGGAGTCCTGTAAATGTAAGAAAAACAAAACAGATGAAGTCATTCAGTGTACATGTAAGAAACAGAAAACAAATGACAAAATGAACAGTGAGACTGCTAAAGAAATTTTGACCAAACTCAAAGAAGTTGTTTTAGATGAAAATAGACCTCTTACTACTGTAAAAGAATTATTTGGTAGTTTGGGTCTAACTCAAGAGCTATTTGAAGCAGCTTATAAACGTTGTGGTCGAAGTACCCAGGTTGTCTTGAAAAGGGAGGTTAATGAAGTCTGGATTAATCAATATAGCAGGCCACTTTTAAAAGCTTGGAATGCAAATATAGATATCCAGTATTGTGTTGACGCATATGCTTGTGTTGTTTATATTATTTCTTACATGTCCAAGAGTGAACGTGAAATGGGGTTGTTGTTGGGAAATGCTCAAAGAGAAGCTTCCAGAGAAAATAATCTCAGTGCAAGAGAGGCATTGAAAAGTCTAGGTAGTGTTTATTTGCATAACAGAGATGTGAGTGCACAAGAGGCAGTGTACAGGTTGACAAATATGCATCTAAAGGAGTGTTCCCGGAAGGTTGTATTTATTGCTACAGTGGATAGTGTTAAAATGAGTTTGCCGTTGGGTGTTTTGAGGCAAAGAGCAAAATCACAGAATTTTAACACAGAACATATGTGGATGACTAGTTTAGTGGATCGATACAAGAACAGGCCAAATAATGAGGAGTTTGATAACATGTGTCTTGCAAAGTTTGCTTCTGAATATCGTGTATTATCACAAAATGAAAGGGGTAAAAATGCAATCAAGTTACAGAACAATTTTGGATATGTAGCTAAACGTACTCGAACACAGCCAGCCGTTGTACGTTATGCACGTTTTTCTGAAACAAAGGATCCAGAAAAGTTTTTCAACAGCATAATTCAGTTGTTTCTGCCATATCGTTTAGATATCGAACTAAAGCCATCAAACTTTGAAACCTTTCAGGAATTTTATCATGGTGGTTCTGTTAGGGTTACAGATGGATCTAGACAGTCAGTGAAAGCAGTTGTGGATCTCAATAGAACCGTGTTTGAACCAGAAGCCAAGCAATTAGAAGATATTCAAAATACAATCGATATTAATGGTGTAGTGGAAGATGCTTGGTGTGAACTGTGTCCTGCCCAAGAGTTGGAACGTCTGGAGTGTTTGGAAGAACTGAAAGACAATGAAAGGATTGTGGAAGAAGAGGCTGAACAAATTCCAGATTTAGGAAGTGGTAATGAACAGGTCAGAAATGTTGAGAAGAAAAATAACATCATGAATAGAACTGATGCTTTGGCCTTATTTAGGTCACTTAATGACAAACAGTTGTCTGTGTTTTATCAGGTTAGACAGTGGTGTTTAGCTAAGATAAATGGCAGAAATCCTGAACCATTGCATGTATTTATTACAGGAGGTGCAGGCACTGGCAAAACTCATCTAATAAAAGCAATTCAGTATGAAGCCATGCGTTTGTTGTCCCCAGGATGTCGCCATCCTGACAGCATATGTGTGTTATTGACTGCTCCTACAGGCATAGCTGCATTTACTTTGCAAGCTTCTACAATTCATACAACATTCAGTATTGGGAAAGATGTGCGCTTACCATACACTCCTTTAGGTGAAGAAAAGCTTAATTCTTTACGTACAAAATATAGTGATTTACAGCTTTTGATAATAGACGAGATTTCCATGGTAGATCAAAATCTATTCTCATACATTCATGGTAGGTTGAGACAAATAAAACAAACTGGTAATTTTGCACCATTTGGAAATGTTAGTGTGATTGCAGTCGGAGATTTTTTCCAGTTGCCTCCAGTAAAAGGTAAACCTCTATATGTTGACGGAGCACAAAATACTTTGTGGTCTCCTTTATTCAAGGTGGCAGAATTAACAAAAATAGTTCGACAGAAAGATAATACGTTTGCTGAGTTGTTGAATCGGGTTAGAACTCATTCAAAGGGGACATCCATGTTGGACAGTGATGTGGAAATATTAAAAAACTGTGATACTGGTGAGGTCAGCTCAGCCTTGCATATATTTGCAACAAATCGACAAGTAAATGAGCACAATTTAAAAGAGTTGATCAGAATTTGTCCCGACTATGTAGAAATTAAGGCACAGGATTATGTTAATGATAGGAAAACCGGCAAGCTGAGATTGTTAGATGGTCATCATACCAAAGCAACAAACACATGCTTATCAGACACATTGTGTTTAGGTAAAAATGCACGTGTAATGTTGTGCAAAAACGTGGACATTGAAGATGGATTAGTTAATGGTGTTTGTGGCATTGTTACAGACATAGTCATTTCCATAAAGAACAAGTTTCCTCAGAAAATATACATCAAATTTGATGACAGTCGTGTAGGTGCACAAAGGAGGAGAAGACAGCAAATGTCTTCATTAGATTTAGCAGGTTCCACTGCTATTGAGCCAGAAGAAGAGAGGGCAACATGTAAGGGTGGATTGCGCAGACAATTTCCACTGAAATTAGCCTGGGCCTGTACCGTTCATAAAGTACAAGGTATTAGTGTTGATCGCTCTGTGGTTTCTTTGAAAAAGATATTTGCAGCTGGTCAAGCATATGTTGCATTAAGTCGTGTCAGAACTTTGCCTGGGTTAGTCATTCAAGATTTTGATGAGACAAAAATATATTGTAGGGAAGATGTCAAAGATGCTATTAAGAATATGCCACCCTTTGTGGTAGAAACCATACCAAGATACCAAATTCATCAACAAACCTTCCGTCTATTTCTAATGAATGTGCAATCCTTGGTTCATCATGTGTCAGATTTGGCTTCATGTACACAACAATTACAGCTTAACTGTATTGCTGTGACAGAAACATGGCTACCTGCAGCTGTCCCATTAGAAGCAGTGAAGATTGCTGGTTTTAGTTTCCACAACTCTCCAAGAAGTTCATCATACACTGGCAGTCATCCAATACTGAAGGCATTACAACAGCAGCAGCATGGCGGTGTTGGCATCTATTGTGCTAATGGTACGATATGTAACCTTTTGAGTGTACCAGATGTCAACATTGAATGTTTAGCATATGAATTTGTTAGTTATAACATCATAGTGATCATTGTTTACCGACCACCTTCTTATCCTCTTTCCTTGTTTAAAAAACATCTAGGTGAGATTCTTGATTGGCTCCATCCACTAGATAAAACCATTGTAGTGATGGGAGATTTCAATGATGATATTTTAAAATCATCAACAATTTCACAATTTGTGACTACTAGAGGATATTTACAAGTAGTGTCAGAACCCACCACTGAGAAAGGCACATTAATTGATCATGTCTATGTAAAGACTACACAGTATGAGGTGGCAGCAACTGTGCTACAAACTTATTTCAGTGATCATGAGGCAGTAATATGCACTTTTAAGTAGTTAGTTGGGAAGTGTTCTGTGGCTGTTTAATGAAAGATGAAATATTCTCTTGCATACATCAGTAAAAGAGCAAATGGGGAACAGATTTGTGAACAAGTTTTTGACACTGTAATAAAACAAATTCTATATGATTTGGGGAACAGTTTATAATTGTATAGAAAATATTTCTGCATTTCTAGATACATTTCTATAAATTGAAAGAAATCATTTCTTCCGTTTTAAGTGTTCATTTGAGAAGTAAGTTAAGGTTTCGTTTCCTGCATTAAGACAGCATTGTATGATAAATTGGAAATTATGATACAACACATGGCTGGGAATTATGTACCAGAAAACATATCATTAATTGTAAATTAATGACATTGGGTGATAAATATGCTGTTCTTGATGCAGGTTTTGCTTTACCTTGTCATGTCATACAAAAAAGCAAAAGGCACTGGTATGGTACTCTCAGCAATGGGATGGGGTTCAATTCCCTGCGGTGCCCTGCTTCACTTGACATTGACATAAAAATAAATACTTTTGAATAAAGTAAAATAGGGGTGTAAAGTATTAAACTCTTTCAGTAGTCATAAAATGGTAATATTATAATAAGTATTTCTACAAAGGATACAAACAGGTGTAGGCAGAGTATAAATTTAAAATACATGCAATGTTGGCTTCAGTAATGTCTTCCATATCTCAAACTTACTGACCACTACAGGACATTTACAAGTACAGTCAGAACCCACCAGTGAGAGGCATATTCATTGATCATGTGTGTATATAAGGAGTACACAGTATGAGGTAGAAGCAGCATATCTCAAACTTAGTTAGAGATATGGGTGTATTGGTTCATGCCAGTTATAGTACACATGGGTGTTACTTTGTTAGTTACTAGTACTTCCTGTTTCATGGTGTCAGAATGCCATTCACCATTGTAACATTTACCCTTGTAATGTCAGATTTTTATTATAAATACATAAAAGGGTTTTACATGCTCTGGAGTAGTTTAAAATGTTTGGGATTATTTACTGAGGAGGATAACCAACTGCTAACTTTTTGTCACCAAGGGGCAGAGTTTATTCATAATATGATTCTGGACATGCACATATGTTCAGCATGGAACTGGTATTATATATGTCAGTTTTGGTGCAAATGTCTTCTTTGTGGAGTGACATTTTTCTCTTTATAGCATTAACATGTATGTCTCCTGTCTCAGCAGGTCTCCCTGGCCGGGAGTAGCAGTTCCTGTTGTCTGTTGTCTTTCTGTCCTCTTCCCCCCACACAGCAGAGGCAGATGGCTGCCTGTCCTGAGCCGGGTTCTGCCGGAGGTTTCCTTCCTGTTAAAAGGGAGTTTTTTCCTTCCCACTGTTGCCAGTGTGCTTGCTCAGGATGGGAGATTGAGTTGGACTCAACTCAATCTGTTGGTTTCCTTATATAGGCTGTTATGAATTGGCTTTCATTATGTTTTCTTCTCTGTCTGTAAAGCGTCTTGAGATGGCATTGCCGTGATTTGACGCTATATAAATAAAGTTGAATTGAATTGAATGTTGTGTCCAACAAACTACTTTACTTTATGCTGTGTCCTTCATCAGGTCCAGAATTCAACACCAATCTTCTCTCTGTGTCAGGATGTTGTCTGACCTACAATGACGATCAACACCCAGTGCAAAGCAAATGCAAAATCCACATCACAACAAATGCTGCATTAGTTCACCTGTCAACCTTCTGCTCTGTTCCTCCTCTATTATGAAGACTCAGTGTCACAAGTCCCACACTTGAAACAGGACCTGATCCCAACCCAGAGGAAGTAATCTAAATTTCCCCACTGGGTATATGCTCTCAGATTTGGAGCCAATTTCCATCCTAGACTGATCTGCTCCACTAAAAGCTAAAGGTTACTGTCAAGGTTTTCAAAAAGCAAAGATCAACCCCCTCAACCCCCTTACTGCATCTTATAATTATTTCCATAAGTGTAATGAACAAAAAAGTTTACAAATGTGTATGAAGTCAGCAGCGAGGGTGCAACACATAAAACATGAACAGGAATTTGTTCATGTTGTATATAGTTGTGTCTTCTGTTTGTGGATCATAGACTTTTCTCTGTGGGATTTGTGGTGTGTTTATACACTGTTAGATCTGTATTTATTACAGTCATAAATTGTAATAAACTTTTATCTTGTTCCTGTATGATCACATCCTACTGCAGTTATTTAGATGACTTGAATGTATTGAATAAATGGGGAAAAGCATTTAAATTTCTTTATTTTAAAAACGCTTCAAAGTGTACAAAGTAGCTCAAATTACTTAATTAGTAACACAAAGTTATAAGTAAGAAACAATACAATCAACGAACATGTAAACAATAGATTCCACAGAAATGCTATTAAATTGTGGTTTACTAGAAAAAAAAAAAAAGAATCAAACACCAAAAACAAAACCAATGTTGTGTCTGTGCAGATCAGGAAACTGCTCTTCAGTAGCCACACAGCAACTGGGAATCAAGCCTTGTTTCCTTCTGAGGAGCTGGGATGTGAGTCTTCTTAGGTCCTTCACATTTATGTCATCAAGACGTCTCTGCAAAATTATACAAAAGATTGGTTAGATAAATAGAGCCACATTTTACTAACTGATGGAAAACAAAGTGAAAAGTGAAAGATCAGATTTTTTAGTGAAGGTCTGTGTCTACCAACTTTGTTCAGAGACTAAGTTAATATATTACTGTAATATCTAAAACTAATGTCTGGATGCCAAAGCAACAAGTAACATATGGAAGACAGAGCAGTAGGTAACAAGCTCAAATATAAAATTACATTTATGTTACAACAACAAATAATACATAAAACAGTTACCATTGACGAGGCTGAAGTTAGCTTCCGATCCGCAGCTTATGGCTGCAATATGTGTAAAGGGCAATTACACTGAATTTTTTGGAAACACCACCACATTAGACCAGGTACTGACAAAAAACTGGTATAGTATGTGGAATATTTTAGCCCACATTTGAAGAGTCTAAGTGTTTTAGTTTTTTGTCAGGACCTGATGTAATGTGGTCCAGATGCCAAAAAAGTCATGAAATGACCCTTATTTGCATTTTCACAAATAGAATAAAGATTTCACAAATCAGACACTATGTTTTATTGAATCTGCATAGTATGTGGAATATTTTAACCCAGGTTTTAAGAGTCCAAGTGTTGTAGTTTTTTGTCAGGACCTGGTCTAATGTGGTGTTTCCGAAAAATTCAGTGGAATTGCCCTTTACACATATTGCGAATCGGAAGCTAACTTCAGCCTCGTTTACCATTGTTGGTTATTGGAATACTGTGGAATTCCTGTAATAAATGTTTTTTTATCAGTAATATCTTGAGACAAAACAGTGAACATGAAACTGCATTTTACCTGTACTACAGCTAGCCAGTCACATCTCTGGAAGCTGCAGCTCGTCTTCCTCAGACTGACCCGCTTGTCCTCGGACCGTCCACCAGCCCTGCCTCGGCCTTCCTGGCAACCTTAACATGTCATATTCATCACTGAAAACAAGTGTGTACACGGATCATCGCTGTAACAACATTCAAACATGTAAATTCTGCATTATGTCAGTGTCTGACTGCCTGTGTTAGGCTGATTCAGTCTAACATCAGCTGAATATATGCAGAAATATTAATAAAGTTAGAATTAGCCTAACAACTATAGCTAGCTTAGCACGTAGCTTAGCCTCTTCTTAGTACCACCGTTTATTCCATACGCGATATTGTCATTTTTACGTACTACTTTGCAAAAAAAAACACCATAAGAGAGTATCATTTTCAGCATGACGAAGAGCCTGTTGTGTTAACAGTTACTTACCGGTTCATGTCGAGCTGAAATACTGGATGTCATCACACAGTTTGTAAATAAACTTTGAGTCTTGTGGACGGTGACGGTTCCGCTGTATTTAGAGGATGGGAGGGGTGAGGAGCAAGTTTAGCTCACTACTTCCGCCCTGTGGTGGTTTGTAGAGGTAGCAGTTGTGTGGTTTTGCTCACTACATGGCGTTTGCCACCTAGTGTTGGAAAGAATCGCTTTGAAATCTTACATACTCTGGCTTCAATACATTGAAAAAAATAATCTAAAAGTGGATCAAATATGCCACAGTGTTTAATGAAATTGAAAAAAAAATCCCACCAGTTTTCCATAAATGGATGTTATATTATTTTTACTTTATTCAAAACAAAAATTAGCTGCTCATTCTCAGAACCAAAGCCTCAGATTTTTTCTTTTTCATGTAATCCCCCACAGTACAGACAAAGAGCAACAGGGAGGAATAATACATAAATGCTTCAAGTTTAGTTTTAATTCATTATGCTTATTAACATGCCTGTGACATTTGTTAAAAACTGTTAACATCATTTACATAAATATAGTTTTCAGTAACTTATTGTTGTAAGTATTAGCCGCACTGGATGTTTTAATCAATCCATCAACAGAGCTGATCCAATACCACTCTATCCAAGAATCCGAACAAATGTCTATAAATCAAAGAGCAATCAGTCTGCTTCTAAACAATAAAACACATATGAAACTGATTCACATAATTAATAATTCCTTCAGATGGACCTGCATGTTCATCTGTACATACATGTCTATAGATATGGTTGGTTGTTTTTTGTGGGAGTTATGTCAGTTTTCCTTTTCATTGCATCACATCTGCTTCGCTGCCCCGCCTCTCCTAAACGATATCCCCTATTAAAAGAAATAACACAACTTTTAATCAGATATGCAGCTTGAGCATCCTGACTCATTTGGGTTACAGTTAGAGAAAACTCTTAGGAGGACCTTCTCAAAATGCATGGCAAAGAAAATGACAGAAATGACCCCAAAAATGGCACCTTTTTCAACATGGCCGACTTCCTGTTTGATTTAGCCCATATGTCCAAGAGACTTTTTTGAAGGTACAGGAAGGGGCTACAAGTGTGCTGAATTTGATCCATGTCGATCAATGTAGTGGGCGGGGCTGATTGATTGAAATATTGGAGGGGGCGCTATGGAGCCATTTACTATCTTTTCCACTATATTGTAATTTTACTCTATTAAGGGCATAACTGTCATGACTCATGGCAAGTATGGTGAAGATCAACAATTTCATGGCTTTGTTACAGGTACTTCCTGGTTCATGATGTCAGACACTTGTTGTTGCCAAGGGGTGGGGCTAATTCATAGTCATATTATTGCATTGTAGATTTTGTTAATCATGGGACTGGCATCAAATGTGTCGATTCCTGTGCTGATATGTTGTTTTATGTGGGAGTTTTAGCAATAAGTCTTTGTTAATGAGACATCAAACTTTGAGGGCCCGCCCCTCCTAAACTAAATCTTCTATTAGAAGAAATAACACAACTTTAAATCACACATGCCTCCTGAGCATCCTGTGCAAGTTGGGTGTCAGTTGGACAATATCCCTAGGAGGAGTTGTTTAAAATGCATGGCAAAGAAATGACCCCAAAAATGGCACCTTTTTCAAAATGGCCAACATCCTGTTGAATTTAGCCCATATGTCCAAGAGACTTTTTTGAAGGTACTGGCAGTATCTCCAACTGTGCTGAATTTTATCCATGTCGGTCCATGTAGTGGGCGGGGCTGATTGATTGAAATTTTGTAGGGGGCGCTATGGAGACATGCTCCATTTATTCCATAATGTTTCAATGGGGCTTAGTTCAGGGCCTTACTATCATCAGTCATGGCAAGTTTGATGGCGGTCCAAGGTTCCATGGCTTGGTCACAGGTACTTCCTGTTTCATGGCGTTGGACCGCCATTCGCCATGTCCCGTTTAGCGTAGCGACTTGAGGTTTTTATTGTGGCATCATGAAAGGGTTTGACATGTTTTGGAGGAGGCTCAAGTGTTTTGGACCATTTGCTTAGAAGCATGACCCTCAAACGTGGAAAAAACCACTTCCTGTTGTAAGTGGGCGGGGCTTAGGTCTACACCAGCAATGGTCACATTAATCTGTTCAGGACTGATCCCTTATTAATCCCTATAAGTTTTAGGGTGATCAGATCAAAATTGACAATTTTATAGTGATTTATGATGTCACGCCGCCGCATGGAACTTCGCCATGGCGTCACGGGCACGCCGTGCAGCGTAGAGCAACGTCCTTTACCAGATCTCTTCATCAACATGTTTTGTGATGCCTGAGTGAATTTGGGCCATGTGGTGTCCACCAAGCCAGAGTTATGGGTGTGTGAGCAAAAAACAACACTTTTGACCTCCAGGGGGCGTGGCTATTTCATAATCAAAATATTGACATATAGAACTCTGTAGGAGGGGACTGCCATCATATCTAGCAAATTTGGTGCAGAAATGTTGCTTTATGGGGGAGTTATATCTGTTTAATTTTTCATGGCGAGACATCAAACTTTGAGGCCCCGCCCCTCGTAAACTAAGTCTCCTATTAGAAGAAATAACACAACATTTAATCACACATGTCTCCTGAACATCCTGAGCAATTTGTGGCTCAGTGGGATAAAAGCCCTAGGACGAGTTCGTTAAAATGCGAGGTGCTAAAACGCCAAAATATTGACTTTGACCTAAAATGGCCGCCTTCCTGTCGACATTTCACCATGACATTAAGAGGATTTTTTGTTCGCCCTAGCATGTAGATCATGTGTATGAATTTTCATAAAGATTAACGACATGCAGTGGCGGGGCACCTAAAATAGGTGGCGCTCTCATTCAGTTTCGCCCAAACATTCTGGAGCACCTCAAAATATCAAATTTTTCGTATTCCCTTGGGGGGGTACGCAAAATTTGGTGAGTTTTCGAGCACGTTCAGGCCTCCAAAAAAGCACGCGAAGTGTCCGAATAAAAATAATAATAATAATAATAATAAACGCTGCAATTACAATAGGCCTTCGCACCGCCAAGGTGCTCGGGCCTAATAATAATAATAATAATAAACGCTGCAATTACGCGAGGTGCTAAAACGCCAAAATATTGACTTTGACCTAAAATGGCCGCCTTCCTGTCGACATTTCACCATGACATTAAGAGGATTTTTTGTTCGCCCTAGCATGTAGATCATGTGTATGAATTTTCATAAAGATTAATGACATGCAGTGGTGGGGCACCTAAAATAGGTGGCGCTCTCGTTCAGTTTCGCCCAAACATTCTGGAGCACCTCAAAATATCAAATTTTTCGCATTCCCTTGGGGGGGTACGCAAAATTTGGTGAGTTTTCGAGCATGTTCAGGCCTCCAAAAAAGCAATTCATTTATTAGGAGAATAATAATAATAATAATAATAATAATAATAATAAACGCTGCAATTACAATAGGCCTTCGCACCGCCAAGGTGCTCGGGCCTAATTAAAACCGCAGGTGGTGATATAGGCCCTCGCACCATGGCGCCGCTCGGCATAATGCCACCGCCTCCCCTGCAAACATCCTTCCCATTCCTCTCTCAACCTAAAGTGCAGCCAGACTGCACTTCAGGCTGTTAAGGCCTTATGAACGGTCACTTCCTGTCACCAAGGGGCGGGGCTAACTAATAATCTAATTATTGACATGCAGAAATGTGAAGGATATGACTGACATCATCTGTAGCAAATTTGGTGCATGTTGGTTGTTTTTTGTGGGAGTTATGTCAGTTTTCCTTTTCATTGCATCACAGCTGCTTTGCTGCCCCGCCTCTCCTAAACGATATCCCCTATTAAAAGAAATTGCACAACTTTTAATCACACATGCCTCTTGAGCATCCTGACTCATTTGGGTTAAAGTTGGACAACATTCTTAGAAGGAACTTCTCAAAATGCATGACAAAGAAAATGACAGAAATTGCCCCAAAAATGACACCTTTTTTCAAAATGGCCAACTTCCTGTTTTATTTAGCCCATATGTCCAAGAGACTTTTTTCAAGGTACTGGGAGGGTCTACAAGTTTCCCGAATCATATCCATGTCAGTCAATGCAGTGGGCGGGGCTGATTGATTGAAATATTGTAGGGGGCGCTATGGAGCCATTTACTATCTTTTCCATTATATTGTAATTTTATTTTATTAAGGACATAACTGTCATGACTCATGACAAGTATGGTGAAGGTCAACAATTTCATGGCTTTGTTACAGGTACTTCCTGGTTCATGATATCAGACACTTGTTGTTGCCAAGGGGCGGGGCTAGTTCATAGTCATGTTATTGCATTGTAGATTTTGTTCACCATGGAACTGGCATCAAATGGGTGGATTCCTGTGCTGATATGTTGTTTTATGTGGGAGTTTTAGCAATAAGTCTTTGTTAATGAGACATAAAACTTTGAAGGCCCGCCCCTCCTAAACTAAATCTTCTATTAGAAGAAATAACACAACTTTAAATCACACATGCCTCCTGAGCATCCTGTGCTCTGTGGGTGTCAGTTGGACAAGATCCCTAGGAGGAGTTGTTTAAAATGCATGGCAAAGAAATGACCCCAAAAATGGCACCTTTTTCAAAATGGCCGACTTCCTGTTGGATGTGGCCCATATGTCCAAGAGACTTTTTTGAAGGTACTGGAAGGTTCTCCAACTGTGCTGAATTTTATTCATGTCGGTCCATGTAGTGGGCGGGGCTGATTGATTGAAATTTTGTAGGGGGCGCTATGGAGACATGCTCCATTTATTCCATAATGTTTCAATGGGGCTTAGTTCAGGGCCTTACTGTCATCAGTCATGGCAAGTTTGGTGGCGGTCCAAGGTTCCATGGCTTGGTCACAGGTACTTCCTGTTTCATGGCGTTGGACCGCCATTCGCCATGTCCTGTTTAGCGTAGCAACTTGAGGTTTTTATTGTGGCATCATGAATGGGTTTGACATGTTTTGGAGGAGGCTCAAGTGTTTTGGACCATTTGCTTAGAAGCATGACCCTCAAACGTGGAAAAAACCACTTCCTGTTGTAAGTGGGCGGGGCTTAGGTCTACACCAGCAATGGTCACATTAATCTGTTCAGGACTGATCCCTTATTAATCCCTATAAGTTTTAGGGTGATCAGATCAAAATTGACAATTTTATAGTGATTTATGATGCCACGCCGCCGCACGGAACTTTGCCATGGCGTCACGGGCACGCCGTGCAGCGTAGAGCAACGTCCTTTACCAGATCTCTTCACCAACATGTTTTGTGATGCCTGAGTGAATTTGGGCCATGTGGTGTCCACCAAGCCAGAGTTATGGGTGTGTGAGCAAAAAACAACACTTTTGACCTCCAGGGGGCGTGGCTATTTCATAATCAAAATATTGACATATAGAACTCTGTAGGAGGGGACTGCCATCATATCTAGCAAATTTGGTGCAGAAATGTTGCTTTATGTGGGAGTTATATCCGTTTAATTTTTCATGGCGAGACATCAAACTTTGAGGCCCCGCCCCTCGTAAACTAAGTCTCCTATTAGAAGAAATAACACAACATTTAATCACACATGCCTCCTGAACATCCTCAGCAATTTGTGGCTCAGTGGGATAAAAGCTCTAGGACGAGTTCGTTAAAATGCGAGGTGCTAAAACGCCAAAATATTGACTTTGACCTAAAATGGCCGCCTTCCTGTCGACATTTCACCATGACATTAAGAGGATTTTTTGTTCGCCCTAGCATGTAGATCATGTGTATGAATTTTCATAAAGATGGTGACATGCAGTGGTGGGGCACCTAAAATAGGTGGCGCTCTCGTTCAGTTTCGCCCAAACATTCTGGAGCACCTCAAAATATCAAATTTTTCGCATTCCCTTGGGGGGGTACGCAAAATTTGGTGAGTTTTTGAGCATGTTCAGGCTTCCAAAAAAGCAATTCATTTATTAGGAGAATAATAATAATAATAATAATAATAATAATAATTAAAACCGCAGGCGGTGATATAGGCCCTCGCACCATGGCGCCGCTCGGCATAATGCCACCGCCTCCCCTGCCAACATCCTTCCCATGCCTCTCTCAACCTAAAGTGCAGCCAGACTGCACTTCAGGCTGTTAAGGCCTTATGAACGGTCACTTCCTGTCACCAAGGGGCGGGGCTAACTAATAATCTAATTATTGACATGCAGAAATGTGAAGGATATGACTGACATCATCTGTAGCAAATTTGGTGCATGTTGGTTGTTTTTTGTGGGAGTTATGTCAGTTTTCCTTTTCATTGCATCACAGCTGCTTTTCTGCCCCGCCTCTCCTAAACGATATCCCCTATTAAAGAAAATAGCACAACTTTTAATCACACATGCCTCTTGAGCATCCTGACTCATTTGGGTTAAAGTTAGATAAAATTCTTAGCAGGACTTCCTCAAAATGCATGGCAAAGCAAATGACAGAAATGACCCCGAAAATGACAACTTTTTCAAAATGGCTGACTTCCTGTTGGATTTAGGCCATATGTCCAAGAGACGTTTTTCAAGGTACTGGGAGGGTCTACAAGTTTCCCGAATCATATCCATGTCAGTCAATACAGTGGGCGGGGCTGATTGATTGAAATATTGTAGGGGGCGCTATGGAGCCATTTACGATCTTCTCCACTATATTGTAATTTTACTCTATTAAGGACATAACTGTCATGACTCATGGCAAGTATGGTGAAGATCAACAATTTCACGGCTTTGTCACAGGTACTTCCTGGTTCATGATATCAGACACTTGTTGTTGCCAAGGGGTGGGGCTAATTCAGTCATATTATTGCATTGTAGATTTTGTTCATCATAGGACTGGCATCAAATGTGTCGATTCCTGTGCTGATATGTTGTTTTATGTGGGAGTTTTAGCAATAAGTCTTTGTTAATAAGACATAAAACTTTGAGGGCCCGCCCCTCCTAAACTAAATCTTCTATTAGAAGAAATAACACAACTTTAAATCACACATGCCTCCTGAGCATCCTGTGCTCTGTGGGTGTCAGTTGGACAATATCCCTAGGAGGAGTTGTTTAAAATGCATGGCAAAGAAATGACCCCAAAAATGGCACCTTTTTCAAAATGGCCGACTTCCTGTTGGATGTGGCCCATATGTCCAAGAGACTTTTTTGAAGGTACTGGAAGGTTCTCCAACTGTGCTGAATTTTATTCATGTCGGTCCATGTAGTGGGCGGGGCTGATTGATTGAAATTTTGTAGGGGGCGCTATGGAGACATGCTCCATTTATTCCATAATGTTTCAATGGGGCTTAGTTCAGGGCCTTACTGTCATCAGTCATGGCAAGTTTGGTGGCGGTCCAAGGTTCCATGGCTTGGTCACAGGTACTTCCTGTTTCATGGCGTTGGACCGCCATTCGCCATGTCCTGTTTAGCGTAGCAACTTGAGGTTTTTATTGTGGCATCATGAAAGGGTTTGACATGTTTTGGAGGAGGCTCAAGTGTTTTGGACCATTTGCTTAGAAGCATGACCCTCAAACGTGGAAAAAACCACTTCCTGTTGTAAGTGGGCGGAGCTTAGGTCTACACCAGCAATGGTCACATTAATCTGTTCAGGACTGATCCCTTATTAATGCCTATAAGTTTTAGGGTGATCAGATCAAAATTGACAATTTTATAGTGATTTATGATGCCACGCCGTCGCACGGAACTTTGCCATGGCGTCACGGGCACGCCGTGCAGTGTAGAGCAACGTCCTTTACCAGATCTCTTCACCAACATGTTTTGTGATGCCTGAGTGAATTTGGGCCATGTGGTGTCTACCAAGCCAGAGTTATGGGTGTGTGAGCAAAAAACAACACTTTTGACCTCCAGGGGGCGTGGCTATTTCATAATCAAAATATTGACATATAGAACTCTGTAGGAGGGGACTGCCATCATATCTAGCAAATTTGGTGCAGAAATGTTGCTTTATGTGGGAGTTATATCCGTTTAATTTTTCCTGGCGAGACATCAAACTTTGAGGCCCCGCCCCTCGTAAACTAAGTCTCCTATTAGAAGAAATAACACAACATTTAATCACACATGCCTCCTGAACATCCTCAGCAATTTGTGGCTCAGTGGGATAAAAGCTCTAGGACGAGTTCGTTAAAATGCGAGGTGCTAAAACGCCAAAATATTGACTTTGACCTAAAATGGCCGCCTTCCTGTCGACATTTCACCATGACATTAAGAGGATTTTTTGTTCGCCCTAGCATGTAGATCATGTGTATGAATTTTCATAAAGATTAACGACATGCACTGGCGGGGCACCTAAAATAGGTGGCGCTCTCATTCAGTTTCACCCAAACATTCTGGAGCACCTCAAAATATCAAATTTTTCACATTCCCTTGGGGGGGTACGCAAAATTTGGTGAGTTTTTGAGCATGTTCAGGCCTCCAAAAAAGCAATTCATTTATTAGGAGAATAATAATAATAATAATAATAATTAAAACCGCAAGCGGTGATATAGGCCCTCGCACCATGGCGCCGCTCGGCATAATGCCACCGCCTCCCCTGCCAACATCCTTTCCATGCCTCTCTCAACCTAAAGTGCAGCCAGACTGCACTTCAGGCCATTTAGGCCTTATGAAGGGTCACTTCCTGTCACCAAGGGGCGGGGCTAACTTATCATCTAATTATTGACATGCACAAATGTGAAGAATATGACTGGCATCATCTGTAGTGAATTTGGTGCAGGTTGGTTGATCTTTTGTATATAGTTGTGTCTTCTGTTTGTGGATCATAGACTTTTCTCTGTGGGATTTGTGGTGTGTTTATACACTGTTAGATCTGTATTTATTACAGTCATAAATTGTAATAAACTTTTATCTTGTTCCTGTATGATCACATCCTACTGCAGTTATTTAGATGACTTGAATGTATTGAATAAATGGGGAAAAGCATTTAAATTTCTTTATTTTAAAAACGCTTCAAAGTGTACAAAGTAGCTCAAATTACTTAATTAGTAACACAAAGTTATACGTAAGAAACAATACAATCAACGAACATGTAAACAATAGATTCCACAGAAATGCTATTAAATTGTGGTTTACTAGAAAAAAAAAAAAAAAAAAGAATCAAACACCAAAAACAAAACCAATGTTGTGTCTGTGCAGATCAGGAAACTGCTCTTCAGTAGCCACACAGCAACTGGGAATCAAGCCTTGTTTCCTTCTGAGGAGCTGGGATGTGAGTCTTCTTAGGTCCTTCACATTTATGTCATCAAGACGTCTCTGCAAAATTATACAAAAGATTGGTTAGATAAATAGAGCCACATTTTACTAACTGATGGAAAACAAAGTGAAAAGTGAAAGATCAGATTTTTTAGTGAAGGTCTGTGTCTACCAACTTTGTTCAGAGACTAAGTTAATATATTACTGTAATATCTAAAACTAATGTCTGGATGCCAAAGCAACAAGTAACATATGGAAGACAGAGCAGTAGGTAACAAGCTCAAATATAAAATTACATTTATGTTACAACAACAAATAATACATAAAACAGTTACCATTGACGAGGCTGAAGTTAGCTTCCGATCCGCAGCTTATGGCTGCAATATGTGTAAAGGGCAATTACACTGAATTTTTTGGAAACACCACCACATTAGACCAGGTACTGACAAAAAACTGGTATAGTATGTGGAATATTTTAGCCCACATTTGAAGAGTCTAAGTGTTTTAGTTTTTTGTCAGGACCTGATGTAATATGGTCCAGATGCCAAAAAAGTCATGAAATGACCCTTATTTGCATTTTCACAAATAGAATAAAGATTTCACAAATCAGACACTATGTTTTATTGAATCTGCATAGTATGTGGAATATTTTAACCCAGGTTTTAAGAGTCCAAGTGTTGTAGTTTTTTGTCAGGACCTGGTCTAATGTGGTGTTTCCGAAAAATTCAGTGGAATTGCCCTTTACACATATTGCGAATCGGAAGCTAACTTCAGCCTCGTTTACCATTGTTGGTTATTGGAATACTGTGGAATTCCTGTAATAAATGTTTTTTATCAGTAATATCTTGAGACAAAACAGTGAACATGAAACTGCATTTTACCTGTACTACAGCTAGCCAGTCACATCTCTGGAAGCTGCAGCTCGTCTTCCTCAGACTGACCCGCTTGTCCTCGGACCGTCCACCAGCCCTGCCTCGGCCTTCCTGGCAACCTTAACATGTCATATTCATCACTGAAAACAAGTGTGTACACGGATCATCGCTGTAACAACATTCAAACATGTAAATTCTGCATTATGTCAGTGTCTGACTGCCTGTGTTAGGCTGATTCAGTCTAACATCAGCTGAATATATGCAGAAATATTAATAAAGTTAGAATTAGCCTAACAACTATAGCTAGCTTAGCACGTAGCTTAGCCTCTTCTTAGTACCACCGTTTATTCCATACGCGATATTGTCATTTTTACGTACTACTTTGCAAAAAAAACACCATAAGAGAGTATCATTTTCAGCATGACGAAGAGCCTGTTGTGTTAACAGTTACTTACCGGTTCATGTGGAGCTCAAATACTGGATGTCATCACACAGTTTGTAAATAAACTTTGAGTCTTGTGGACGGTGACGGTTCCGCTGTATTTAGAGGATGGGAGGGGTGAGGAGCAAGTTTAGCTCACTACTTCCGCCCTGTGGTGGTTTGTAGAGATAGCAGTTGTGTGGTTTTGCTCACTACATGGTGTTTGCCACCTAGTGTTGGAAAGAATCGCTTTGAAATCTTACATACTCTGGCTTCAATAAATTGAAAAAAATAATCTAAAAGTGGATCAAATATGCCACAGTGTTTAATGAAATTGAAAAAATAATCCCACCAGTTTTCCATAAATGGATGTTACATTATTTTTACTTTATTCAAAACAAGAATTAGCTGCTCATTCTCAGAACCAAAGCCTCAGATTTTTTCTTTTTCATGTAATCCCCCACAGTACAGACAAAGAGCAACAGGGAGGAATAATACATAAATGCTTCAAGTTTAGTTTTAATTCATTATGCTTATTAACATGCCTGTGACATTTGTTAAAAACTGTTAACATCATTTACATAAATATAGTTTTCAGTAACTTATTGTTGTAAGTATTAGCCGCACTGGATGTTTTAATCAATCCATCAACAGAGCTGATCCAATACCACTCTATCCAAGAATCCGAACAAATGTCTATAAATCAAAGAGCAATCAGTCTGCTTCTACACAAGAAAACACATATGAAACTGATTCACATAATTAATAATTCCTTCAGATGGACCTGCATGTTCATCTGTACATACATGTCTATAAATATGGTTGGTTGTTTTTTGTGGGAGTTATGTCAGTTTTCCTTTTCATTGGATCACATCTGCTTCGCTGCCCCGCCTCTCCTAAACGATATCCCCTATTAAAAGAAATAACACAACTTTTAATCAGATATGCAGCTTGACCATCCTGACTCATTTGGGTTACAGTTGGAGAAAATTCTTAGGAGGACCTTCTCAAAATGCATGGCAAAGAAAATGACAGAAATGACCCCAAAAATGGCACCTTTTTCAACATGGCCGACTTCCTGTTTGATTTAGCCCATATGTCCAAGAGACTTTCTTGAAGGTACTGGGAGGGTCTACAAGTATGCTGAATTTTATCCATGTCAGTCAATGTAGTGGGCGGGGCTGATTGATTGAAATATTGTAGGGGGCGCTATGGAGCCATTTACTATATTTTCCACTATATTGTAATTTTATTTTATTAAGGACATAACTGTCATGACTCATGGCAAGTATGGTGAAGATGAAAGGTTCCATGGCTTTGTTACAGGTACTTCCTGGTTCATGATATCAGACACTTCTTGTTGCCAAGGGGTGGGGCTAATTCATAGTCCCATTATTGCATTGTATATTTTGTTCATCATGGGACTGCCATCAAATGTGTCGATTCCTGTGGTGATATGTTGTTTTATGTGGGAGTTTTATCAATAAGTCTTTGTTAATGAGACATAAAACTTTGAGGGCCCGCCCCTCCTAAACTAAATCTTCTATTAGAAGAAATAACACAACTTTAAATCACACATGCCTCCTGAGCATCCTGTGCAAGTTGGGTGTCAGTTGGACAATATCCCTAGGAGGAGTTGTTTAAAATGCATGGCAAAGAAATGACCCCAAAAATGGCACCTTTTTCAAAATGGCCGACTTTCTGTTGGATTTAGCCCATATGTCCAAGAGACTTTTTTGAAGGTACTGGAAGGTTCTCCAACTGTGCTGAATTTTATCTATGTCAGTCCATGTAGTGGGCGGGGCTGATTGATTGAAATTTTGTAGGGGGCGCTATGGAGACATGCTCCATGTATTCCATAATGTTTCAATGGGGCTTAGTTCAGGGCCTTACTGTCATCAGTCATGGCAAGTTTGGTGGCGGTCCAAGGTTCCATGGCTTGGTCACAGGTACTTCCTGTTTCATGGCGTTGGACCGCCATTCGCCATGTCCCGTTTAGCGTAGCGACTTGAGGTATTTATTGTGGCATCATGAAAGGGTTTGACATGTTTTGGAGGAGTCTCAAGTGTTTGGGACCATTTGCTTAGAAGCATGACCCTCAAACGTGGAAAAAACCACTTCCTGTTGTAAGTGGGCGGGGCTTAGGTCTACACCAGCAATGGTCACATTAATCTGTTCAGGACTGAACCCTTATTAATCCCTATAAGTTTTAGGGTGATCAGATCAAAATTGACAATTTTATAGTGATTTATGATGTCACGCTGCCGCATGGAACTTCGCCATGGCGTCACGGGCACGCCGTGCAGCGTAGAGCAACGTCCTTTATCAGATCTCTTCACCAACATGTTTTGTGATGCCTGAGTGAATTTGGGCCATGTGGTGTCCACCAAACCAGAGTTATGGGTGTGTGAGCAAAAAACAACACTTTTGACCTCCAGGGGGCGTGGCTATTTCATAATCAAAATATTGACATATAGAACTCTGTAGGAGGGGACTGCCATCATATCTAGCAAATTTGGTGCAGAAATGTTGCTTTATGTGGGAGTTATATCCGTTTAATTTTTCATGGCGAGACATCAAACTTTGAGGCCCCGCCCCTCGTAAACTAAGTCTCCTATTAGAAGAAATAACACAACATTTAATCACACATGTCTCCTGAACATCCTCAGCAATTTGTGGCTCAGTGGGATAAAAGCTCTAGGACGAGTTCGTTAAAATGCGAGGTGCTAAAACGCCAAAATATTGACTTTGACCTAAAATGGCCGCCTTCCTGTTGACATTTCACCATGACATAAAGAGGATTTTTTGTTCGCCCTTGCATGTAGATCATGTGTATGAATTTTCATAAAGATTAACGACATGCAGTGGCGGGGCACCTAAAATAGGTGGCGCTCTCGTTCAGTTTCACCCAAACATTCTGGAGCACCTCAAAATATCAAATTTTTCGTATTCCCTTGGGGGGGTACGCAAAATTTGGTGAGTTTTCGAGCACGTTCAGGCCTCCAAAAAAGCACGCGAAGTGTCCGAATAAAAATAATAATAATAATAATAATTAAAACCGCAGGCGGTGATATAGGCCCTCGCACCATGGCGCCGCTCGGCATCATGCCACCGCCTCCCCTGGCAACATCCTTCCCATGCCTCTCTCAACCTAAAGTGCAGCCAGACTGCACTTCAGACCATTTAGGTTTTATGAAGGGTCACTTCCTGTCACCAAGGGGCGGGGCTAACTTATCATCTAATTATTGACATGCACAAATGTGAAGGATATGACTGGCATCATCTGTAGCAAATTTGGTGCAGGTTGGTTGTTTTTTGGGGGATTTATGTCAGTTTTTCTTTTTGTTGCATCACATCTGCTTTGCTGCCCCGCCTCTCCTAAACGATATCCCCTATTAAAAGAAATAGCACAACTTCTAATCACACATGCCTCTTGAGCATCCTGACTCATTTGGGTTAAAGTTGGACAAAATTCTTAGGAGAAGTTCCTCAAAATGCATGGCAAAGAAAATGACAGAAATGACCCCAAAAATGGCACCTTTTTCAAAATGGCCGACTCCCTGTTTGATTTAGCCCATATGTCCAAGAGACTTTTTTGAAGGTACTGGGAGCGTCTACAAGTTTCCCGAATCATAACCATGTCAGTCAATGTAGTGGGCGGGGCTAATTAATTAAAATATTGTAGGGGGCGCTATGGAGCCATTTACTATCTTCTCCACTATATTGTAATTTTACTCTATTAAGGACTTTACTGTCATGACTCATGGCAAGTATGGTGAAGATCAACAATTTCATGGCTTTGTTACAGGTACTTCCTGGTTCACGATATCAGACACTTGTTGTTGCCAAGGTGTGGGGCTAATTCATAGTCCCATTATTGCATTGTAGATTTTGTTCATCATGGGACTGGCATCAAATGTGGCGATTCCTGTGCTGATATGTTGTTTTATGTGGGAGGTTTAGCAATAAGTCTTTGTTAATAAGACATCAAACTTTGAGGGCCCGCCCCTCCTAAACTAAATCTTCTATTAGAAGAAATAACACAACTTTAAATCACACATGCCTCCTGAGCATCCTGTGCAAGTTGGGTGTCAGTTGGACAATATCCCTAGGAGGAGTTGTTTAAAATGCATGGCAAAGAAATGACCCCAAAAATGGCACCTTTTTCAAAATGGCCGACTTCCTGTTGAATTTAGCCCATATGTCCAAGAGACTTTTTTGAAGGTACTGGAAGGTTCTCCAACTGTGCTGAATTTTATCCATGTCGGTCCATGTAGTGGGCGGGGCTGATTGATTGAAATTTTGTAGGGGGCGCTATAGAGACATGCTCCATGTATTCCATTATGTTTCAATGGGGCTTTGTTCAGGGCCTTACTGTCATCAGTCATGGCAAGTTTGGTGGCGGTCCAAGGTTCCATGGCTTGGTCACAGGTACTTCCTGTTTCATGGCGTTGGACCGCCATTCGCCATGTACCGTTTAGCGTAGCAACTTGAGGTTTTTATTGTGGCATCATGAAAGGGTTTGACATGTTTTGGAGGAGTCTCAAGTGTTTTGGACCATTTGCTTAGAAGCATGACCCTCAAACGTGGAAAAAACCACTTCCTGTTGTAAGTGGGCGGGGCTTAGGTCTAGACCAGCAATGGTCACATTAATCTGTTCAGGACTGATCCCTTATTAATCCCTATAAGTTTTAGGGTGATCAGATCAAAATTGAGAATTTTATAGTGATTTATGATGTCACGCCGCCGCATGGAACTTCGCCATGGCGTCACGGGCACGCCGTGCGGTGTAGAGCAACGTCCTTTATCAGATCTCTTCACCAACATGTTTTGTGATGCCTGAGTGAATTTGGGCCATGTGGTGTCCACCAAGCCAGAGTTATGGGTGTGTGAGCAAAAAACAACACTTTCAACCTCCAGGGGGCGTGGCTATTTCATAATCAAAATATTGACATATAGAACTCTGTAGGAGGGGACTGCCATCATATCTAGCAAATGTGGTGCAGAAATGTTGCTTTATGGGGGAGTTATATCCGTTTAAGTTTTCATGGCGAGACATCAAACTTTGAGGCCCCACCCCTCGTAAACTAAGTCTCCTATTAGAAGAAATAACACAACATTTAATCACACATGCCTCCTGAACATCCTGAGCAATTTGTGGCTCAGTGGGATAAAAGCTCTAGGACGAGTTCGTTAAAATGCGAGGTGCTAAAACGCCAAAATATTGACTTTGACCTAAAATGGCCGCCTTCCTGTCGACATTTCACCATGACATTAAGAGGATTTTTTGTTCGCCCTTGCATGTAGATCATGTGTATGAATTTTCATAAAGATTAACGACATGCAGTGGCGGGGCACCTAAAATAGGTGGCGCTCTCATTCAGTTTCGCCCAAACATTCTGGAGCACCTCAAAATATCAAATTTTTCGTATTCCCTTGGGGGGGTACGCAAAATTTGGTGAGTTTTCGAGCACGTTCAGGCCTCCAAAAAAGCACGCGAAGTGTCCGAATAAAAATAATAATAATAATAATAATAATAAACACTGCAATTACAATAGGCCTTCGCACCGCCAAGGTGCTCGGGCCTAATTAAAACCGCAAGCGGTGATATAGGCCCTCGCACCATGGTGCCGCTCGGCATATTGCCACCGCCTCCCCTGGCAACATCCTTCTCATGCCTCTCTCAACCTGAAGTGCAGCCAGACTGCACCTCAGGCCATTTAGGCCTTATGAAGAGTCAATTCCTGTCACCAAGGGGCGGGGCTAACTAATAATCTAATTATTGACATGCAGAAATGTGAAGGATATGACTGACATCATCTGTAGCAAATTTGGTGCAGGTTGGTTGTTTTTTGTGGGAGTTATGTCAGTTTTCCTTTTCATTGCATCATATCTGCTTTGCTGCCCCGCCTCTCCTAAACGATATCCCCTATTAAAAGAAATAGCACAACTTTTAATCACACATGCCTCTTGAGCATCCTGACTCATTTGGGTTAAAGTTGCATAAAATTCTTGGGAGGAGTTGCTCAAAATGCATGGCAAAGAAAATGACAGAAATGACCCCAAATATGTCACCTTTTTCAAAATGGCTGACTTCCTGTTTAATTTAGCCCATATGTCCAAGAGACTTTTTTGAAGGTACTGGAAGGTTCTAAAACTGTGCCGAATCATATCCATGTCAGTCAATGTAGTGGGCGGGGCTGATTGATTGAAATATTGTAGGGGGCGCTATGGAGCCATTTACGATCTTCTCCACTATATTGTAATTTTACTCTATTAAGGACATAACTGTCATGACTCATGGCAAGTATGGTGAAGATCAACAATTTCACGGCTTTGTCACAGGTACTTCCTGGTTCATGATATCAGACACTTGTTGTTGCCAAGGGGTGGGGCTAGTTCATAGTCATATCATTGCATTGTATATTTTGTTCATCATGGGACTGGCATCAAATGGGTCGATTCCTGTGCTGATATGTTTTTTTATGTGGGAGTTTTATCAATAAGTCTTTGTTAATAAGACATAAAACTTTGAGGGCCCGCCCCTCCTAAACTAAATCTTCTATTAGAAGAAATAACACAACTTTAAATCACACATGCCTCCTGAGCATCCTGTGCAAGTTGGGTGTCAGTTGGACAATATCCCTAGGAGGAGTTGTTTAAAATGCATGGCAAAGAAATGACCCCAAAAATGGCACCTTTTTCTAAATGCCCGACTTCCTGTTGAATTTAGCCCATATGTCCAAGAGACTTTTTTGAAGGTACTGGAAGCTTCTACAACTGTGCTGAATTTTATTCATGTCGGTCCATGTAGTGGGCGGGGCTGATTGATTGAAATTTTGTAGGGGGCGCTATGGAGACATGCTCCATTTATTCCATAATGTTTCAATGGGGCTTAGTTCAGGGCCTTACTGTCATCAGTCATGGCAAGTATGGTGGCGGTCCAAGGTTCCATGGCTTGGTCACAGGTACTTCCTGTTTCATGGCGTTGGACCGCCATTCGCCATGTCCCGTTTAGCGTAGCGACTTGAGGTTTTTATTGTGGCATCATGAAAGGGTTTGACATGTTTTGGAGGAGTCTCAAGTGTTTGGGACCATTTGCTTAGAAGCATGACCCTCAAACGTGGAAAAAACCACTTCCTGTTGTAAGTGGGCGGAGCTTAGGTCTACACCAGCAATGGTCACATTAATCTGTTCAGGACTGATCCCTTATTAATCCCTATAAGTTTTAGGGTGATCAGATCAAAATTGACAATTTTATAGTGATTTATGATGTCACGCCGCCGCATGGAACTTCGCCATGGCATCACGGGCACGCCGTGCAGCGCAGAGCAACGTCCTTTATCAGATCTCTTCACCAACATGTTTTGTGATGCCTGAGTGAATTTGGGCCATGTGGTGTCCACCAAGCCAGAGTTATGGGTGTGTGAGCAAAAAACAACACTTTTGACCTCCAGGGGGCGTGGCTATTTCATAATCAAAATATTGGCATATAGAACTCTGTAGGAGGGGACTGCCATCATATCTAGCAAATTTGGTGCAGAAATGTTGCTTTATGTGGGAGTTATAGCTGTTTAATTTTTCCTGGCGAGACATCAAACTTTGAGGCCCCGCCCCTCGTAAACTAAGTCTCCTATTAGAAGAAATAACACAACATTTAATCACACATGTCTCCTGAACATCCTGAGCAATTTGTGGCTCAGTGGGATAAAAGCCCTAGGACGAGTTCGTTAAAATGCGAGGTGCTAAAACGCCAAAATATTGACTTTGACCTAAAATGGCCGCCTTCCTGTCGACATTTCACCATGACATTAAGAGGATTTTTTGTTCGCCCTGTCATGTAGATCATGTGTATGAATTTTCATAAAGATTAACGACATGCAGTGGCGGGGCACCTAAAATAGGTGGCGCTCTCATTCAGTTTCGCCCAAACATTCTGGAGCACCTCAAAATATCAAATTTTTCGCATTCCCTTGGGGGGGTACGCAAAATTTGGTGAGTTTTCGAGCACGTTCAGGCCTCCAAAAAAGCACGCGAAGTGTCCGAATAAAAATAATAATAATAAGAAACGCTGCAATTACAATAGGCCTTCGCACCGCCAAGGTGCTCGGGCCTAATAATTAAAACCGCAAGCGGTGATATAGGCCCTCGCACCATGGCGCCGCTCGGCATAATGCCACCGCCTCCCCTGCCAACATCCTTCCCATGCCTCTCTCTATCTAAAGTGCAGCCAGACTGCACTTCAGACCATTTAGGTTTTATGAAGGGTGACTTCCTGTCACCAAGGGGCGGGGGTAACTTATCATCTAATTATTGACATGCACAAATGTGAAGGATATGACTGGCACGACCTGGAGCAAATTTGGTGCAGGTTGGTTGTTTTTTGTGGGAGTTATGTCAGTTTTCCTTTTCGTTGCATCACATCTGCTTTGCTGCCCCACCTCTCCTAAACGATATCCCCTATTAAAAGAAATAGCACAACGTTTAATCACACATGCCTCTTGAGCATCCTGAATCATTTGGGTTAAAGTTAGATAAAATTCTTAGCAGGACTTCCTCAAAATGCATGGCAAAGCAAATGACAGAAATGACCCCGAAAATGACACCTTTTTCAAAATGGCCGACTTCCTGTTTGATTTGGCCCATATGTCCAAGAGACTTTTTTGAAGGTACTTGAAGGTTCTACAACTGTGCCGAATCATTTCCATGTCAGTCAATGTAGTGGGCGGGGCTGATTGATTGAAATATTGTAGGGGGCGCTATGGAGCCGTTTACCATCTTTTCCACTATATTGTAATTTTACTCTATTAAGGACATAACTGTCATGACTCATGGCAAGTATGGTGAAGATCAAAGGTTTCATGGCTTTGTTACAGGTACTTCCTGGTTCACGATATCAGACACTTGTTGTTGCCAAGGGGTGGTGCTAGTTCATAGTCATATTATTGCATTGTATATTTTGTTCATCATGGGACTGGCATCAAATGTGGTGATTCCTGTGCTGATATGTTGTTTTATGTGGGAGGTTTATCAATAAGTCTTTGTTAATGAGACATAAAACTTTGAAGGGCCGCCCCTCCTAAACTAAATCTTCTATTAGAAGAAATAACACAACTTTAAATCACACATGCCTCCTGAGCATCCTGTGCAAGTTGGGTGTCAGTTGGACAATATCCCTAGGAGGAGTTGTTTAAAATGCATGGCAAAGAAATGACCCCAAAAATGGCACCTTTTTCAAAATGGCCGACTTCCTGTTGAATTTAGCCCATATGTCCAAGAGACTTTTTTGAAGGTACTGGAAGCTTCTACACCTGTGCTGAATTTTATTCATGTCGGTCCATGTAGTGGGCGGGGCTGATTGATTGAAATTTTGTACGGGGCGCTATGGAGACATGCTCCATTTATTCCATAATGTTTCAATGGGGCTTAGTTCAGGGCCTTATTGTCATCAGTCTTGGCAAGTTTGGTGGCGGTCCAAGGTTCCATGGCTTGGTCACAGGTACTTCCTGTTTCATGGCGTTGGACCGCCATTCGCCATGTCCTGTTTAGCGTAGCGACTTGAGGTTTTTATTGTGGCATCATGAAAGGGTTTGACATGTTTTGGAGGAGTCTCAAGTGTTTTGGACCATTTGCTTAGAAGCATGACCCTCGAACGTGGAAAAAAACACTTCCTGTTGTAAGTGGGCGGGGCTTAGGTCTACACCAGCAATGGTCACATTAATCTGTTCAGGACTGATCCCTTATTAATCCCTATAAGTTTTAGGGTGATCAGATCAAAATTGACAATTTTATAGTGATTTATGATGTCACGCCGCCGCATGGAACTTTGCCATGGCGTCACGGGCACGCCGTGCAGCGTAGAGCAACGTCCTTTATCAGATCTCTTCACCAACATGTTTTGTGATGCCTGAGTGAATTTGGGCCATGTGGTGTCCACCAAGCCAGAGTTATGGGTGTGTGAGCAAAAAACAACACTTTTGACCTCCAGGGGGCGTGGCTATTTCATAATCAAAATATTGACATATAGAACTCTGTAGGAGGGGACTGCCATCATATCTAGCAAATTTGGTGCAGAAATGTTGCTTTATGTGGGAGTTATATCCGTTTAATTTTTCATGGCGAGACATCAAACTTTGAGGCCCGGCCCCTCGTAAACTAAGTCTCCTATTAGAAGAAATAACACAACATTTAATCACACATGCCTCCTGAACATCCTGAGCAATTTGTGGCTCAGTGGGATAAAAGCCCTAGGACGAGTTCGTTAAAATGCGAGGTGCTAAAACGCCAAAATATTGACTTTGACCTAAAATGGCCGCCTTCCTGTCGACATTTCACCATGACATTAAGAGGATTTTTTGTTCGCCCTAGCATGTAGATCATGTGTATGAATTTTCATAAAGATTAACGACATGCAGTGGCGGGGCACCTAAAATAGGTGGCGCTCTCATTCAGTTTTGCCCAAACATTCTGGAGCACCTCAAAATATCAAATTTTTCGCATTCCCTTGGGGGGGTACGCAAAATTTGGTGAGTTTTTGAGCATGTTCAGGCCTCCAAAAAAGCAATTCATTTATTAGGAGAATAATAATAATAATAATAATAATAATAATAAACGCTGCAATTACAATAGGCCTTCGCACCGCCAAGGTGCTCGGGCCTAATAATAATAATAAACGCTGCAATTACAATAGGCCTTCGCACCGCCAAGGTGCTCGGGCCTAATTAAAACCGCAAGCGGTGATATAGGCCCTCGCACCATGGCGCCACTCGGCATAATGCCACCGCCTCCCCCGGCAACATCCTTCCCATGCCTCTCTCAACCTAAAGTGCAGCCAGACTGCACTTCAGGCCATTTGGGCCTTATGAAGGGTCACTTCCTGTCACCAAGGGGCGGGGCTAACTTATTATCTAATTATTGACATACAGAAATGTGAAAGATATGACTGGCATCATCTGTATTAAATTTGGTGCAGGTTGGTTCTTTTTTGTGGGAGTTATGTCAGTTTTCCTTTTCATCGCATCACATCTGCTTTGCTGCCCCGCCTCTCCTGAACGATATCCCCTATTAAAAGAAATAGCACAACTTTTAATCACACATGCCTCTTGAGCATCCTGACTCATTTGGGTTAAAGTTGGACAAAATTCTTAGAAGGAACTTCTCAAAATGCATGACAAAGAAAATGACAGAAATTGCCCCAAAAATGACACCTTTTTCAACATGGCCGACTTCCTGTTTGATTTAGCCCATATGTCCAAGAGACTTTTTTGAAGGTGCTGGAATGGTCTACAAGTGTGCTGAATTTTATCCATGTCAGTCAATGTAGTGGGCGGGGCTGATTGATTGAAATATTGTAGGGGGCGCTATGGAGCCATTTACTATCTTTTCCACTATATTTTAATTTTACTCTATTAAGGGCATAACTTTCATGACTCATGGCAAGTATGGTGAAGATCAACAATTTCATGGCTTTGTTACAGGTACATCCTGGTTCATGATATCAGACACTTGTTGTTGCCAAGGGGTGGGGCTAATTCATAGTCATATTATTGCATTGTATATTTTGTTCATCATGGAACCGGCATCAAATGTGTTGATTCCTGTGCTGATATGTTGTTTTATGTGGGAGTTTTAGCAATAAGTCTTTGTTAATGAGACATAAAACTTTGAGGGCCCGCCCCTCCTAAACTAAATCTTCTATTAGAAGAAATAACACAACTTTAAATCACACATGCCTCCTGAGCATCCTTTGCAAGTTGGGTGTCAGTTGGACAATATCCCTAGGAGGAGTTGTTTAAAAGGCATGGCAAAGAAATGACCCCAAAAATGGCACCTTTTTCAAAATGGCCGACTTCCTGTATGATTTAGCCCATATGTCCAAGAGACTTTTTTGAAGGTACTGGAAGCTTCTACAACTGTGCTGAATTTTATCCATGTCGGTCCATGTAGTGGGCGGGGCTGATTGATTGAAATTTTGTAGGGGGCGCTATGGAGGCATGCTCCATTTATTCCATAATGTTTCAATGGGGCTTAGTTCAGGGCCTTACTGTCATCAGTCATGGCAAGTTTGGTGGCGGTCCAAGGTTCCATGGCTTGGTCACAGGTACTTCCTGTTTCATGGCGTTGGACCGCCATTCGCCATGTCCTGTTTAGCGTAGCGACTTGAGGTTTTTATTGTGGCACCATGAAAGGGTTTGACATGTTTTGGAGGAGTCTCAAGTGTTTGGGACCATTTGCTTAGAAGCATGACCCTCAAACGTGGAAAAAACCACTTCCTGTTGTAAGTGGGCGGGGCTTAGGTCTACACCAGCAATGGTCACAGTAATCTGTTCAGGACTGATCCCTTATTAATCCCTATAAGTTTTAGGGTGATCAGATCAAAATTGAGAATTTTATAGTGATTTATGATGTCACGCCGCCGCATGGAACTTCGCCATGGCGTCACGGGCACGCCGTGCAGCGTAGAGCAACGTCCTTTACCAGATCTCTTCACCAACATGTTTTGTGATGCCTGAGTGAATTTGGGCCATGTGGTGTCCACCAAGCCAGAGTTATGGGTGTGTGAGCAAAAAACAACACTTTTGACCTCCAGGGGGCGTGGCTATTTCATAATCAAAATATTGACATATAGAACTCTGTAGGAGGGGACTGCCATCATATCTAGCAAATTTGGTGCAGAAATGTTGCTTTATGTGGGAGTTATATCCGTTTAATTTTTCCTGGCGAGACATCAAACTTTGAGGCCCCGCCCCTCGTAAACTAAGTCTCCTATTAGAAGAAATAACACAACATTTAATCACACATGCCTCCTGAACATCCTCAGCAATTTGTGGCTCAGTGGGATAAAAGCTCTAGGACGAGTTCGTTAAAATGCGAGGTGCTAAAACGCCAAAATATTGACTTTGACCTAAAATGGCCGCCTTCCTGTCGACATTTCACCATGACATTAAGAGGGTTTTTTGTTCGCCCTAGCATGTAGATCATGTGTATGAATTTTCATAAAGATTAATGACATGCAGTGGCAGGGCACCTAAAATAGGTGGCGCTCTCGTTCAGTTTCGCCCAAACATTCTGGAGCACCTCAAAATATCAAATTTTTCGTATTCCCTTGGGGGGGTACGCAAAATTTGGTGAGTTTTCGAGCACGTTCAGGCCTCCAAAAAAGCACGCGAAGTGTCCGAATAAAAATAATAATAATAATTAAAACCGCAAGCGGTGATATAGGCCCTCGCACCATGGCGCCGCTCGGCATAATGCCACCGCCTCCCCTGCCAACATCCTTCCCATGCCTCTCTCAACCTAAAGTGCAGCCAGACTGCACTTCAGGCTGTTAAGGCCTTATGAACGGTCACTTCCTGTCACCAAGGGGCGGGGCTAACTAATAATCTAATTATTGACATGCACAAATGTGAAGGATATGACTGACATCATCTGTAGCAAATTTGGTGCATGTTGGTTGTTTTTTGTGGGAGTTATGTCTGTTTTCCTTTTCATTGCATCACAGCTGCTTTGCTGCCCCGCCTCTCCTAAACGATATCCCCTATTAAAAGAAACAACACAAATTTTAATCACACATGCCTCTTGAGCATCCTGACTCATTTGGGTTAAAGTTAGATAAAATTCTTAGCAGGACTTCCTCAAAATGCATGGCAAAGCAAATGACAGAAATGACCCCGAAAATGACAACTTTTTCAAAATGGCCGACTTCCTGTTGGATTTAGGCCATATGTCCAAGAGACGTTTTTCAAGGTACTGGGAGGGTCTACAAGTTTCCCGAATCATATCCATGTCAGTCGATGTAGTGGGCGGGGCTGATTGATTGAAATATGGTAGGGGGCGCTATGGAGCCATTTACGATCTTCTCCACTATATTGTAATTTTACTCTATTAAGGACATAACTGTCATGACTCATGGCAAGTATGGTGAAGATCAACAATTTCACGGCTTTGTCACAGGTACTTCCTGGTTCATGATATCAGACACTTGTTGTTGCCAAGGGGTGGGGCTAGTTCAGAGTCATATTATTGCATTGTAGATTTTGTTCATCATGGGACTGGCATCAAATGGGTCGATTCCTGTGCTGATATGTTGTTTTATGTGGGAGTTTTAGCAATAAGTCTTTGTTAATAAGACATAAAACTTTGAGGGCCCGCCCCTCCTAAACTAAATCTTCTATTAGAAGAAATAACACAACTTTAAATCACACATGCCTCCTGAGCATCCTGTGCAAGTTGGGTGTCAGTTGGACAATATCCCTAGGAGGAGTTGTTTAAAATGCATGGCAAAGAAATGACCCCAAAAATGGCACCTTTTTCAAAATGGCCGACTTCCTGTTGAATTTAGCCCATATGTCCAAGAGACCTTTTTGAAGGTACTGGAAGCTTCTCCAACTGTGCTGAATTTTATTCATGTCGGTCCATGTAGTGGGCGGGGCTGATTGATTGAAATTTTGTAGGGGGCGCTATGGAGACATGCTCCATTTATTCCATAATGTTTCAATGGGGCTTAGTTCAGGGCCTTACTGTCATCAGTCATGGCAAGTTTGGTGGCGGTCCAAGGTTCCATGGCTTGGTCACAGGTACTTCCTGTTTCATGGCGTTGGACCGCCATTCGCCATGTCCCGTTTAGCGTAGCGACTTGAGGTTTTTATTGTCGCATCATGAAAGGGTTTGACATGTTTTGGAGGAGTCTCAAGTGTTTGGGACCATTTGCTTAGAAGCATGACCCTCAAACGTGGAAAAAAACACTTCCTGTAGTAAGTGGGCGGAGCTTAGGTCTACACCAGCAATGGTCACATTAATCTGTTCAGGACTGATCCCTTATTAATCCCTATAAGTTTTCGGGTGATCAGATCAAAACTGACAATTTTATAGTGATTTATGATGTCACGCCGCCGCATGGAACTTCGCCATGGTGTCACGGGCACGCCGTGCAGCGTAGAGCAACGTCCTTTACCAGATCTCTTCACCAACATGTTTTGTGATGCCTGAGTGAATTTGGGCCATGTGGTGTCCACCAAGCCAGAGTTATGGGTGTGTGAGCAAAAAACAACACTTTTGACCTCCAGGGGGCGTGGCTATTTCATAATCAAAATATTGACATATAGAACTCTGTAGGAGGGGACTGCCATCATATCTAGCAAATTTGGTGCAGAAATGTTGCTTTATGTGGGAGTTATATCCGTTTAATTTTTCATGGCGAGACATCAAACTTTGAGGCCCCGCCCCTCGTAAACTAAGTCTCCTATTAGAAGAAATAACACAACATTTAATCACACATGCCTCCTGAACATCCTCAGCAATTTGTGGCTCAGTGGGATAAAAGCTCTAGGACGAGTTCGTTAAAATGCGAGGTGCTAAAACGCCAAAATATTGACTTTGACCTAAAATGGCCGCCTTCCTGTCGACATTTCACCATGACATTAAGAGGATTTTTTGTTCGCCCTTGCATGTAGCTCATGTGTATGAATTTTCATAAAGATTAACGACATGCAGTGGCGGGGCACCTAAAATAGGTGGCGCTCTCCTTCAGTTTCGCCCAAACATTCTGGAGCACCTCAAAATATCAAATTTTTCATATTCCCTTGGGGGGGTACGCAAAATTTGGTGAGTTTTCGAGCACGTTCAGGCCTCCAAAAAAGCACGCGAAGTGTCCGAATAAAAATAATAATAATAATTAAAACCGCAAGCGGTGATATAGGCCCTCGCACCATGGCGCCGCTCGGCATAATGCCACCGCCTCCCCTGCCAACATCCTTCCCATGCCTCTCTCAACCTAAAGTGCAGCCAGACTGCACTTCAGGCCATTAAGGCCTTATGAAGGGTCACTTCCTGTCACCAAGGGGCGGGGCTAACTTATCATCTAATTATTGACATGCACAAATGTGAAGGATATGACTGGCATCATCTGTAGCAAATTTGGTGCAGGTTGGTTGTTTTTTGTGGGAGTTATGTCAGTTTTCCTTTTCACTGCATCACATCTGCTTTGCTGCCCCGCCTCTCCTAAATGATATCCCCTATTAAAAGAAATAGCACAACTTTTAATCACACATGTCTCTTGAGCATCCTGACTCATTTGGATTAAAGTTAGATAAAATTCTTAGCAGGACTTCATCAAAATGCATGGCAAAGCAAATGACAGAAATGACCCCGAAAATGGCACCTTATTCAAAATGGCCGACTTCCTGTTTTATTTAGCCCATATGTCCAAGAGACTTTTTTGAAGGTACTGGGAGGGTCTACAACTGTGCTGAATCATATCCATGTCAGTCAATGCAGTGGGCGGGGCTGATTGATTGAAATATTGTAGGGGGCGCTATGGAGCCATTTACTATCTTCTCCACTATATTGTAATTTTACTCTATTAAGGACATAACTGTCATGACTCATGGCAAGTATGGTGAAGATCAACAATTTCATGGCTTTGTTACAGGTACTTCCTGGTTCATGATATCAGACACTTGTTGTTGCCAAGGGGTGGGGCTAGTTCATAGTCATATCATTGCATTTTAGATTTTGTTCATCATGGGACTGGCATCAAATGTGTCGATTCCTGTGCTGATATGTTGTTTTATGTGGGAGTTTTAGCAATAAGTCTTTGTTAATGAGACATAAAACTTTGAGGGCCCGCCCCTCCTAAACTAAATCTTCTATTAGAAGAAATAGCACAACTTTAAATCACACATGCCCCCTGAGCATCCTGTGCAAGTTGGGTGTCAGTTGGACAATATCCCTAGGAGGAGTTGTTTAAAATGCATGGCAAAGAAATGACCCCAAAAATGGCACCTTTTTCAAAATGGCCGACTTCCTGTTGGATTTAGCCCATATGTCCAAGAGACTTTTTTGAAGGTACTGGAAGGTTCTCCAACTGTGCTGAATTTTATCCATGTCGGTCCATGTAGTGGGCGGGGCTGATTGATTGAAATTTTGTAGGGGGCGCTATGGAGACATGCTCCATTTATTCCATAATGTTTCAATGGGGCTTAGTTCAGGGCCTTACTGTCATCAGTCATGGCAAGTATGGTGGCGGTCCAAGGTTCCATGGCTTGGTCACAGGTACTTCCTGTTTCATGGCGTTGGGCCGCCATTCGCCATGTCCCGTTTAGCGTAGCGACTTGAGGTTTTTATTGTGGCATCATGAAAGGGTTTGACATGTTTTGGAGGAGGCTCAAGTGTTTGGGACCATTTGCTTAGAAGCATGACCCTCAAACGTGGAAAAAAACACTTCCTGTTGTAAGTGGGCGGGGCTTAGGTCTACACCAGCAATGGTCACATTAATCTGTTCAGGACTGATCCCTTATTAATCCCTATAAGTTTTAGGGTGCTCAGATCAAAATTGACAATTTTATAGTGATTTATGATGTCACGCCGCCGCATGGAACTTCGCCATGGCGTCACGGGCACGCCGTGCAGCGTAGAGCAACGTCCTTTATCAGATCTCTTCACCAACATGTTCTCTGATGCCTGAGTGAATTTGGGCCATGTGGTGTCCACCAAGCCAGAGTTATGGGTGTGTGAGCAAAAAACAACACTTTTGACCTCCAGGGGGCGTGGCTATTTCATAATCAAAATATTGACATATAGAACTCTGTAGGAGGGGACTGCCATCATATCTAGCAAATTTGGTGCAGAAATGTTGCTTTATGTGGGAGTTATATCCGTTTAATTTTTCATGGCGAGACATCAAACTTTGAGGCCCCGCCCCTCGTAAACTAAGTCTCCTATTAGAAGAAATAACACAACATTTAATCACAGATGCCTCCTGAACATCCTGAGCAATTTGTGGCTCAGTGGGATAAAAGCTCTAGGACGAGTTCGTTAAAATGCGAGGTGCTAAAACGCCAAAATATTGACTTTGACCTTAAATGGCCGCCTTCCTGTCGACATTTCACCATGACATTAAGAGGATTTTTTGTTCGCCCTGTCATGTAGGTCATGTGTATGAATGTTCATAAAGATTAATGACATGCAGTGGCGGGGCACCTAAAATAGGTGGCGCTCTCATTCAGTTTCGCCCAAACATTCTGGAGCACCTCAAAATATCAAATTTTTCGTATTCCCTTGGGGGGGTACGCAAAATTTGGTGAGTTTTCGAGCATGTTCAGGCCTCCAAAAAAGCACGCGAAGTGTCCGAATAAAAATAATAATAATAATAATAATTAAAACCGCAGGCGGTGATATAGGCCCTCGCACCATGGCGCCGCTCGGCATAATGCCACCGCCTCCCCTGCCAACATCCTTCCCATGCCTCTCTCAACCTAAAGTGCAGCCAGACTGCACTTCAGGCTGTTAAGGCCTTATGAACGGTCACTTCCTGTCACCAAGGGGCGGGGCTAACTAATAATCTAATTATTGACATGCAGAAATGTGAAGGATATGACTGACATCATCTGTAGCAAATTTGGTGCATGTTGGTTGTTTTTTGTGGGAGTTATGTCAGTTTTCCTTTTCATTGTATCACAGCTGCTTTTCTGCCCCGCCTCTCCTAAACGATATCCCCTATTAAAGAAAATAGCACAACTTTTAATCACACATGCCTCTTGAGCATCCTGACTCATTTGGGTTAAAGTTAGATAAAATTCTTAGCAGGACTTCCTCAAAATGCATGGCAAAGCAAATGACAGAAATGACCCCGAAAATGACAACTTTTTCAAAATGGCTGACTTCCTGTTGGATTTAGGCCATATGTCCAAGAGACGTTTTTCAAGGTACTGGGAGGGTCTACAAGTTTCCCGAATCATATCCATGTCAGTCAATACAGTGGGCGGGGCTGATTGATTGAAATATTGTAGGGGGCGCTATGGAGCCATTTACGATCTTCTCCACTATATTGTAATTTTACTCTATTAAGGACATAACTGTCATGACTCATGGCAAGTATGGTGAAGATCAACAATTTCACGGCTTTGTCACAGGTACTTCCTGGTTCATGATATCAGACACTTGTTGTTGCCAAGGGGTGGGGCTAATTCAGAGTCATATTATTGCATTGTAGATTTTGTTCATCATAGGACTGGCATCAAATGTGTCGATTCCTGTGCTGATATGTTGTTTTATGTGGGAGTTTTAGCAATAAGTCTTTGTTAATAAGACATCAAACTTTGAGGGCCCGCCCCTCCTAAACTAAATCTTCTATTAGAAGAAATAACACAACTTTAAATCACACATGCCTCCTGAGCATCCTGTGCTCTGTGGGTGTCAGTTGGACAATATCCCTAGGAGGAGTTGTTTAAAATGCATGGCAAAGAAATGACCCCAAAAATGGCACCTTTTTCAAAATGGCCGACTTCCTGTTGGATGTGGCCCATATGTCCAAGAGACTTTTTTGAAGGTACTGGAAGGTTCTCCAACTGTGCTGAATTTTATTCATGTCGGTCCATGTAGTGGGCGGGGCTGATTGATTGAAATTTTGTAGGGGGCGCTATGGAGACATGCTCCATTTATTCCATAATGTTTCAATGGGGCTTAGTTCAGGGCCTTACTGTCATCAGTCATGGCAAGTTTGGTGGCGGTCCAAGGTTCCATGGCTTGGTCACAGGTACTTCCTGTTTCATGGCGTTGGACCGCCATTCGCCATGTCCTGTTTAGCGTAGCAACTTGAGGTTTTTATTGTGGCATCATGAAAGGGTTTGACATGTTTTGGAGGAGGCTCAAGTGTTTTGGACCATTTGCTTAGAAGCATGACCCTCAAACGTGGAAAAAACCACTTCCTGTTGTAAGTGGGCGGAGCTTAGGTCTACACCAGCAATGGTCACATTAATCTGTTCAGGACTGATCCCTTATTAATGCCTATAAGTTTTAGGGTGATCAGATCAAAATTGACAATTTTATAGTGATTTATGATGCCACGCCGTCGCACGGAACTTTGCCATGGCGTCACGGGCACGCCGTGCAGTGTAGAGCAACGTCCTTTACCAGATCTCTTCACCAACATGTTTTGTGATGCCTGAGTGAATTTGGGCCATGTGGTGTCCACCAAGCCAGAGTTATGGGTGTGTGAGCAAAAAACAACACTTTTGACCTCCAGGGGGCGTGGCTATTTCATAATCAAAATATTGACATATAGAACTCTGTAGGAGGGGACTGCCATCATATCTAGCAAATTTGGTGCAGAAATGTTGCTTTATGTGGGAGTTATATCCGTTTAATTTTTCCTGGCGAGACATCAAACTTTGAGGCCCCGCCCCTCGTAAACTAAGTCTCCTATTAGAAGAAATAACACAACATTTAATCACACATGCCTCCTGAACATCCTCAGCAATTTGTGGCTCAGTGGGATAAAAGCTCTAGGACGAGTTCGTTAAAATGCGAGGTGCTAAAACGCCAAAATATTGACTTTGACCTAAAATGGCCGCCTTCCTGTCGACATTTCACCATGACATTAAGAGGATTTTTTGTTCGCCCTAGCATGTAGATCATGTGTATGAATTTTCATAAAGATTAACGACATGCACTGGCGGGGCACCTAAAATAGGTGGCGCTCTCATTCAGTTTCACCCAAACATTCTGGAGCACCTCAAAATATCAAATTTTTCACATTCCCTTGGGGGGGTACGCAAAATTTGGTGAGTTTTTGAGCATGTTCAGGCCTCCAAAAAAGCAATTCATTTATTAGGAGAATAATAATAATAATAATAATAATAATAATAATAAACGCTGCAATTACAATAGGCCTTCGCACCGCCAAGGTGCTCGGGCCTAATAATAAACACTGCAATTACAATAGGCCTTCGCACCGCCAAGGTGCTCGGGCCTAATAATAATAATTAAAACCGCAAGCGGTGATATAGGCCCTCGCACCATGGCGCCGCTCGGCAGAATGCCACCGCCTCCCCTGGCAACATCCTTCCCATGCCTCTCTCAACCTAAAGTGCAGCCAGACTGCACTTCAGGCCATTTAGGCCTTATGAACGGTCACTTCCTGTCACCAAGGGACGGGGCTAACTTATCATCTAATTATTGACATGCACAAATGTGAAGGATATGACTGACATCATCTGTAGCAAATTTGGTGCAGGTTGGTTGTTTTTTGTGGGAGTTATGTCTGTTTTCCTTTTCATTGCATCACATCTGCTTTGCTGCCCCGCCTCTCCTAAACGATATCCCCTATTAAAAGAAATAGCACAACTTTTAATCACACATGCTTCTTGAGCATCCTGACTCATTTGGGTTAAAGTTGGACAAAATTCTTAGGACAAGTTCCTCAAAATGCATGGCAAAGAAAATGACAGAAATGACCCCAAAAATGGCACCCTTTTCAAAATGGCCGACTTCCTGTTGGATTTAGCCCATATATCCAAGAGACTTTTTTGAAGGTACTGGGAGGGTCTATAAGTGTGCTGAATTTTATCCATGTCAGTCAATGTAGTGGGCGGGGCTGATTGATTGAAATATTGTAGGGGGCGCTATGGAGCCATTTACTATCTTTTCCACTATATTGTAATTTTACTCTATTAAGGACATAACTGTCATGACTCATGGCAAGTATGGTGAAGATCAACAATTTCATGGCTTTGTTACAGGTACTTCCTGGTTCATGATATCAGACACGTGTTGTTGCCAAGGGGCGGGGCTAGTTCATAGTCATGTTATTGCATTGTAGATTTTGTTCATCATGGAACTGGCATCAAATGGGTCGATTCCTGTGCTGATATGTTGTTTTATGTGGGAGTTTTAGCAATAAGTCTTTGTTAATAAGACATCAAACTTTGAGGGCCCGCTCCTCCTAAACTAAATCTTCTATTAGAAGAAATAACACAACTTTAAATCACACATGCCTCCTGAGCATCCTGTGCAAGTTGGGTGTCAGTTGGACAATATCCCTAGGAGGAGTTGTTTAAAATGCATGGCAAAGAAATGACCCCAAAAATGGCACCTTTTTCAAAATGGCCGACTTCCTGTTGAATTTAGCCCATATGTCCAAGAGACTTTTTTGAAGGTACTGGAAGGTTCTCCAACTGTGCTGAATTTTATTCATGTCGGTCCATGTAGTGGGCGGGGCTGATTGATTGAAATTTTGTAGGGGGCGCTATGGAGACATGCTCCATTTATTCCATAATGTTTCAATGGGGCTTAGTTCAGGGCCTTACTGTCATCAGTCATGACAAGTATGGTGGCGGTCCAAGGTTCCATGGCTTGGTCACAGGTACTTCCTGTTTCATGGCGTTGGACCGCCATTCGCCATGTCCCGTTTAGCGTAGCGACTTGAGGTTTTTATTGTGGCATCATGAAAGGGTTTGACATGTTTTGGAGGAGGCTCAAGTGTTTTGGACCATTTGCTTAGAAGCATGACCCTCAAACGTGGAAAAAACCACTTCCTATTGTAAGTGGGCGGGGCTTAGGTCTACACCAGCAATGGTCACATTAATCTGTTCAGGACTGATCCCTTATTAATCCCTATAAGTTTTAGGGTGATCAGATCAAAATTGACAATTTTATAGTGATTTATGATGTCACGCCGCCGCATGGAACTTCGCCATGGCGTCACGGGCACGCCGTGCAGCGTAGAGCAATGTCCTTTATCAGATCTCTTCACCAACATGTTTTGTGATGCCTGAGTGAATTTGGGCCACTGCATCTTATAATTATTTCCATAAGTGTAATGAACAAAAAAGTTTACAAATGTGTATGAAGTCAGCAGCGAGGGTGCAACACATAAAACATGAACAGGAATTATTGACCTTCTATTGTGGAATCTAAACTTCACATCTTTTGTATATAGTTGTGTCTTCTGTTTGTGGATCATAGACTTTTCTCTGTGGGATTTGTGGTGTGTTTATACACTGTTAGATCTGTATTTATTACAGTCATAAATTGTAATAAACTTTTATCTTGTTCCTGTATGATCACATCCTACTGCAGTTATTTAGATGACTTGAATGGATTGAATAAATGGGGAAAAGCATTTAAATTTCTTTATTTTAAAAACGCTTCAAAGTGTACAAAGTAGCTCAAATTACTTAATTAGTAACACAAAGTTATAAGTAAGAAACAATACAATCAACGAACATGTAAACAATAGATTCCACAGAAATGCTATTAAATTGTGGTTTACTAGGAAAAAAAAAAAGAATCAAACACCAAAAATAAAACCAATGTTGTGTCTGTGCAGATCAGGAAACTGCTCTTCAGTAGCCACACAGCAACTGGGAATCAAGCCTTGTTTCCTTCTGAGGAGCTGGGATGTGAGTCTTCTTAGGTCCTTCACATTTATGTCATCAAGACGTCTCTGCAAAATTATACAAAAGATTGGTTAGATAAATAGAGCCACATTTTACTAACTGATGGAAAACAAAGTGAAAAGTGAAAGATCAGATTTTTTAGTGAAGGTCTGTGTCTACCAACTTTGTTCAGAGACTAAGTTAATATATTACTGTAATATCTAAAACTAATGTCTGGATGCCAAAGCAACAAGTAACATATGGAAGACAGAGCAGTAGGTAACAAGCTCAAATATAAAATTACATTTATGTTACAACAACAAATAATACATAAAACAGTTACCATTGACGAGGCTGAAGTTAGCTTCCGATCAGCAGCTTATGGCTGCAATATGTGTAAAGGGCAATTACACTGAATTTTTTGGAAACACCACCACATTAGACCAGGTACTGACAAAAAACTGGTATAGTATGTGGAATATTTTAGCCCACATTTGAAGAGTCTAAGTGTTTTAGTTTTTTGTCAGGACCTGATGTAATGTGGTCCAGATGCCAAAAAAGTCATGAAATGACCCTTATTTGCATTTTCACAAATAGAATAAAGATTTCACAAATCAGACACTATGTTTTATTGAATCTGCATAGTATGTGGAATATTTTAACCCAGGTTTTAAGAGTCCAAGTGTTGTAGTTTTTTGTCAGGACCTGGTCTAATGTGGTGTTTCCGAAAAATTCAGTGGAATTGCCCTTTACACATATTGCGAATCGGAAGCTAACTTCAGCCTCGTTTACCATTGTTGGTTATTGGAATACTGTGGAATTCCTGTAATAAATGTTTTTTATCAGTAATATCTTGAGACAAAACAGTGAACATGAAACTGCATTTTACCTGTACTACAGCTAGCCAGTCACATCTCTGGAAGCTGCAGCTCGTCTTCCTCAGACTGACCCGCTTGTCCTCGGACCGTCCACCAGCCCTGCCTCGGCCTTCCTGGCAACCTTAACATGTCATATTCATCACTGAAAACAAGTGTGTACACGGATCATCGCTGTAACAACATTCAAACATGTAAATTCTGCATTATGTCAGTGTCTGACTGCCTGTGTTAGGCTGATTCAGTCTAACATCAGCTGAATATATGCAGAAATATTAATAAAGTTAGAATTAGCCTAACAACTATAGCTAGCTTAGCACGTAGCTTAGCCTCTTCTTAGTACCACCGTTTATTCCATACGCGATATTGTCATTTTTACGTACTACTTTGCAAAAAAAACACCATAAGAGAGTATCATTTTCAGCATGACGAAGAGCCTGTTGTGTTAACAGTTACTTACCGGTTCATGTCGAGCTGAAATACTGGATGTCATCACACAGTTTGTAAATAAACTTTGAGTCTTGTGGACGGTGACGGTTCCGCTGTATTTAGAGGATGGGAGGGGTGAGGAGCATGTTTAGCTCACTACTTCCGCCCTGTGGTGGTTTGTAGAGGTAGCAGTTGTGTGGTTTTGCTCACTACATGGCGTTTGCCACCTAGTGTTGGAAAGAATCGCTTTGAAATCTTACATACTCTGGCTTCAATACATTGAAAAAAATAATCTAAAAGTGGATCAAATATGCCACAGTGTTTAATGAAATTGAAAAAAAAAAATCCCACCAGTTTTCCATAAATGGATGTTACATTATTTTTACTTTATTCAAAACAAGAATTAGCTGCTCATTCTCAGAACCAAAGCCTCAGATTTTTTCTTTTTCATGTAATCCCCCACAGTACAGACAAAGACCAACAGGGAGGAATAATACATAAATGCTTCAAGTTTAGTTTTAATTCATTATGCTTATTAACATGCCTGTGACATTTGTTAAAAACTGTTAACATCATTTACATAAATATAGTTTTCAGTAACTTATTGTTGTAAGTATTAGCCGCACTGGATGTTTTAATCAATCCATCAACAGAGCTGATCCAATACCACTCTATCCAAGAATCTGAACAAATGTCTATAAATCAAAGAGCAATCAGTCTGCTTCTAAACAATAAAACACATATGAAACTGATTCACATAATTAATAATTCCTTCAGATGGACCTGCATGTTCATCTGTACATACATGTCTATAAATATGGTTGGTTGTTTTTTGTGGGAGTTATGTCAGTTTTCCTTTTCATTGCATCACATCTGCTTCGCTGCCCCGCCTCTCCTAAACGATATCCCCTATTAAAAGAAATAACACAACTTTTAATCAGATATGCAGCTTGAGCATCCTGACTCATTTGGGTTACAGTTGGAGAAAATTCTTTGGAGGACCTTCTCAAAATGCATGGCAAAGAAAATGACAGAAATGACCCCAAAAATGGCACCTTTTTCAACATGGCCGACTTCCTGTTTGATTTAGCCCATATGTCCAAGAGACTTTTTTGAAGGTACGGGAAGGGGCTACAAGTGTGCTGAATTTGATCCATGTCGATCAATGTAGTGGGCGGGGCTGATTGATTGAAATATTGGAGGGGGCGCTATGGAGCCATTTACTATCTTTTCAACTATATTGTAATTTTACTCTATTAAGGACATAACTGTCATGACTCTTGGCAAGTATGGTGAAGATCAAAGGTTTCATGGCTTTGTTACAGGTACTTCCTGGTTCACGGTATCAGACACTTGTTGTTGCCAAGGGGTGGAGCTAGTTCAGAGTCATATCATTGCATTGTAGATTTTGTTCATCATGGGACTGGCATTAAATGTGTCGATTCCTGTGCTGATATGTTGTTTTATATGGGAGTTTTGGCAATAAGTCTTTGTTAATGAGACATAAAACTTTGAGGGCCCGCCCCTCCTAAACTAAATCTTCTATTAGAAGAAATAACACAACTTTAAATCACACATGCCTCCTGAGCATCCTGTGCAAGTTGGGTGTCAGTTGGACAATATCCCTAGGAGGAGTTGTTTAAAATGCATGGCAAAGAAATGACCCCAAAAATGGCACCTTTTTCAAAATGGCCGACTTCCTGTTGGATTTAGCCCATATGTCCAAGAGACTTTTTTGAAGGTACTGGCAGGTTCTCCAACTGTGCTGAATTTTATCCATGTCGGTCCATGTAGTGGGCGGGGCTGATTGATTGAAATTTTGTAGGGGGCGCTATGGAGACATGCTCCATTTATTCCATAATGTTTCAATGGGGCTTAGTTCAGGGCCTTACTGTCATCAGTCATGGCAAGTTTGGTGGCGGTCCAAGGTTCCATGGCTTGGTCACAGGTACTTCCTGTTTCATGGCGTTGGACCGCCATTCGCCATGTCCCGTTTAGCGTAGCGACTTGAGGTTTTTATTGTGGCATCATGAAAGGGTTTGACATGTTTTGGAGGAGGCTCAAGTGTTTGGGACCATTTCCTTAGAAGCATGACCCTCAAACGTGGAAAAAACCACTTCCTGTTGTAAGTGGGCGGGGCTTAGGTATACACCAGCAATGGTCACATTAATCTGTTCAGGACTGATCACTTATTAATCCCTATAAGTTTTAGGGTGATCAGATCAAAATTGACAATTTTATAGTGATTTATGATGTCACGCCGCCGCATGGAACTTCGCCATGGCGTCACGGGCACGCCGTGCAGCGTAGAGTAACGTCCTTTATAAGATCTCTTCACCAACATGTTTTGTGATGCCTGAGTGAATTTGGGCCATGTGGTGTCCACCAAGCCAGAGTTATGGGTGTGTGAGCAAAAAACAACACTTTTGACCTCCAGGGGGCGTGGCTATTTCATAATCAAAATATTGGCATATAGAACTCTGTAGGAGGGGACTGCCATCATATCTAGCAAATTTGGTGCAGAAAAGTTGCTTTATGTGGGAGTTATATCCGTTTAATTTTTCATGGCGAGACATCAAACTTTGAGGCCCCGCCCCTCGTAAACTAAGTCTCCTATTAGAAGAAATAACACAACATTTAATCACACATGCCTCCTGAACATCCTGAGCAATTTGTGGCTCAGTGGGATAAAAGCTCTAGGACGAGTTCGTTAAAATGCGAGGCGCTAAAACGCCAAAATATTGACTTTGACCTAAAATGGCCGCCTTCCTGTCGACATTTCACCATGACATTAAGAGGATTTTTTGTTCACCCTAGCATGTAGATCATGCGTATGAATTTTCATAAAGATTAACGACATGCAGTGGCAGGGCACCTAAAATAGGTGGCGCTCTCGTTCAGTTTCGCCCAAACATTCTGGAGCACCTCAAAATATCAAATTTTTCGTATTCCCTTGGGGGGGTACGCAAAATTTGGTGAGTTTTCGAGCACGTTCAGGCCTCCAAAAAAGCACGCGAAGTGTCCGAATAAAAATAATAATAATAATAATAATAATAATTAAAACCGCAAGCGGTGATATAGGCCCTCGCACCATGGCGCCGCTCGGCATAATGCCACCGCCTCCCCTGCCAACATCCTTCCCATGCCTCTCTCAACCTAAAGTGCAGCCAGACTGCACTTCAGACCATTTAGGCCTTATGAAGGGTCACTTCCTGTCACCAAGGGGCGGGGCTAATTTATAATCTAATTATTGACATACAGAAATGTGAAGGATATGACTGGCATCATCTGTAGCAAATTTGGTGCAGGTTGGTTGTTTTTTGTGGGAGTTATGTCAGTTTTCTTTTTCATTGCATCACGATCTGCTTTGCTGCCCCGCCTCTCCTAAATGATATCCCCTATTAAAAGAAATAGCACAACTTTTAATCACACATGTCTCTTGAGCATCCTGACTCATTTGGGTTAAAGTTGGACAAAATTCTTAGAAGGAACTTCTAGAAATGCATGACAAAGAAAATGACAGAAATTGCCCCAAAAATGACACCTTTTTCAAAATGGCCGACTTCCTGTTTGATTTAGCCCATATGTCCAAGAGACTTTTTTGAAGGTACTGGGAGCGTCTACAAGTTTCCCGAATCATATCCATGTCAGTCAATGTAGTGGGCGGGGCTGATTGATTGAAATTTTGTAGGGGGCGCTATGGAGACATGCTCCATTTATTCCATAATGTTTCAATGGGGCTTAGTTCAGGGCCTTACTGTCATCAGTCATGACAAGTTTGGTGGTGGTCCAAGGTTCCATGGCTTGGTCACAGGTACTTCCTGTTTCATGGCGTTGGACCGCTATTCGCCATGTCCCGTTTAGCGTAGCGACTTGAGGTTTTTATTGTGGCATCATGAAAGGGTTTGACATGTTTTGGAGGAGGCTCAAGTGTTTTGGACCATTTGCTTAGAAGCATGACCCTCAAACGTGGAAAAAACCACTTCCTGTTGTAAGTGGGCGGGGCTTAGGTCTAGACCAGCAATGGTCACATTAATCTGTTCAGGACTGATCCCTTATTAATCCCTATAAGTTTTAGGGTGATCAGATCAAAATTGACAATTTTATAGTGATTTATGATGTCACGCCGCCGCATGGAACTTTGCCATGGCGTCACGGGCACGCCGTGCAGCGTAGAGCAACGTCCTTTACCAGATCTCTTCACCAACATGTTTTGTGATGCCTGAGTGAATTTGGGCCACTGCATCTTATAATTATTTCCATAAGTGTAATGAACAAAAAAGTTTACAAATGTGTATGAAGTCAGCAGCGAGGGTGCAACACATAAAACATGAACAGGAATTATTGACCTTCTATTGTGGAATCTAAACTTCACATCTTTTGTATATAGTTGTGTCTTCTGTTTGTGGATCATAGACTTTTCTCTGTGGGATTTGTGCTGTGTTTATACACTGTTAGATCTGTATTTATTACAGTCATAAATTGTAATAAACTTTTATCTTGTTCCTGTATGATCACATCCTACTGCAGTTATTTAGATGACTTGAATGGATTGAATAAATGGGGAAAAGCATTTAAATTTCTTTATTTTAAAAACGCTTCAAAGTGTACAAAGTAGCTCAAATTACTTAATTAGTAACACAAAGTTATAAGTAAGAAACAATACAATCAACGAACATGTAAACAATAGATTCCACAGAAATGCTATTAAATTGTGGTTTACTAGAAAAAAAAAAAAGAATCAAACACCAAAAATAAAACCAATGTTGTGTCTGTGCAGATCAGGAAACTGCTCTTCAGTAGCCACACAGCAACTGGGAATCAAGCCTTGTTTCCTTCTGAGGAGCTGGGATGTGAGTCTTCTTAGGTCCTTCACATTTATGTCATCAAGACGTCTCTGCAAAATTATACAAAAGATTGGTTAGATAAATAGAGCCACATTTTACTAACTGATGGAAAACAAAGTGAAAAGTGAAAGATCAGATTTTTTAGTGAAGGTCTGTGTCTACCAACTTTGTTCAGAGACTAAGTTAATCTATTACTGTAATATCTAAAACTAATGTCTGGATGCCAAAGCAACAAGTAACATATGGAAGACAGAGCAGTAGGTAACAAGCTCAAATATAAAATTACATTTATGTTACAACAACAAATAATACATAAAACAGTTACCATTGACGAGGCTGAAGTTAGCTTCCGATCCGCAGCTTATGGCTGCAATATGTGTAAAGGGCAATTACACTGAATTTTTTGGAAACACCACCACATTAGACCAGGTACTGACAAAAAACTGGTATAGTATGTGGAATATTTTAGCCCACATTTGAAGAGTCTAAGTGTTTTAGTTTTTTGTCAGGACCTGATGTAATGTGGTCCAGATGCCAAAAAAGTCATGAAATGACCCTTATTTGCATTTTCACAAATAGAATAAAGATTTCACAAATCAGACACTATGTTTTATTGAATCTGCATAGTATGTGGAATATTTTAACCCAGGTTTTAAGAGTCCAAGTGTTGTAGTTTTTTGTCAGGACCTGGTCTAATGTGGTGTTTCCGAAAAATTCAGTGGAATTGCCCTTTACACATATTGCGAATCGGAAGCTAACTTCAGCCTCGTTTACCATTGTTGGTTATTGGAATACTGTGGAATTCCTGTAATAAATGTTTTTTATCAGTAATATCTTGAGACAAAACAGTGAACATGAAACTGCATTTTACCTGTACTACAGCTAGCCAGTCACATCTCTGGAAGCTGCAGCTCGTCTTCCTCAGACTGACCCGCTTGTCCTCGGACCGTCCACCAGCCCTGCCTCGGCCTTCCTGGCAACCTTAACATGTCATATTCATCACTGAAAACAAGTGTGTACACGGATCATCGCTGTAACAACATTCAAACATGTAAATTCTGCATTATGTCAGTGTCTGACTGCCTGTGTTAGGCTGATTCAGTCTAACATCAGCTGAATATATGCAGAAATATTAATAAAGTTAGAATTAGCCTAACAACTATAGCTAGCTTAGCACGTAGCTTAGCCTCTTCTTAGTACCACCGTTTATTCCATACGCGATATTGTCATTTTTACGTACTACTTTGCAAAAAAAACACCATAAGAGAGTATCATTTTCAGCATGACGAAGAGCCTGTTGTGTTAACAGTTACTTACCGGTTCATGTGTAGCTGAAATACTGGATGGAAATAAACTTTGAGTCTTGTGGACGGTGACGGTTCCGCTGTATTTAGAGGATGGGAGGGGTGAGGAGCATGTTTAGCTCACTACTTCCGCCCTGTGGTGGTTTGTAGAGGTAGCAGTTGTGTGGTTTTGCTCACTACATGGCGTTTGCCACCTAGTGTTGGAAAGAATCGCTTTGAAATCTTACATACTCTGGCTTCAATACATTGAAAAAAATAATCTAAAAGTGGATCAAATATGCCACAGTGTTTAATGAAATTGAAAAAAAAAAAATCCCACCAGTTTTCCATAAATGGATGTTACATTATTTTTACTTTATTCAAAACAAGAATTAGCTGCTCATTCTCAGAACCAAAGCCTCAGATTTTTTCTTTTTCATGTAATCCCCCACAGTACAGACAAAGAGCAACAGGGAGGAATAATACATAAATGCTTCAAGTTTAGTTTTAATTCATTATGCTTATTAACATGCCTGTGACATTTGTTAAAAACTGTTAACATCATTTACATAAATATAGTTTTCAGTAACTTATTGTTGTAAGTATTAGCCGCACTGGATGTTTTAATCAATCCATCAACAGAGCTGATCCAATACCACTCTATCCAAGAATCTGAACAAATGTCTATAAATCAAAGAGCAATCAGTCTGCTTCTAAACAATAAAACACATATGAAACTGATTCACATAATTAATAATTCCTTCAGATGGACCTGCATGTTCATCTGTACATACATGTCTATAAATATGGTTGGTTGTTTTTTGTGGGAGTTATGTCAGTTTTCCTTTTCATTGCATCACATCTGCTTCGCTGCCCCGCCTCTCCTAAACGATATCCCCTATTAAAAGAAATAACACAACTTTTAATCAGATATGCAGCTTGAGCATCCGGACTCATTTGGGTTACAGTTGGAGAAAATTCTTTGGAGGACCTTCTCAAAATGCATGGCAAAGAAAATGACAGAAATGACCCCAAAAATGGCACCTTTTTCAACATGGCCGACTTCCTGTTTGATTTAGCCCATATGTCCAAGAGACTTTTTTGAAGGTACGGGAAGGGGCTACAAGTGTGCTGAATTTGATCCATGTCGATCAATGTAGTGGGCGGGGCTGATTGATTGAAATATTGGAGGGGGCGCTATGGAGCCATTTACTATCTTTTCCACTATATTGTAATTTTACTCTATTAAGGACATAACTGTCATGACTCATGGCAAGTATGGTGAAGATCAAAGGTTTCATGGCTTTGTTACAGGTACTTCCTGGTTCACGGTATCAGACACTTGTTGTTGCCAAGGGGTGGAGCTAGTTCAGAGTCATATCATTGCATTGTAGATTTTGTTTATCATGGGACTGGCATCAAATGTGTCGATTCCTGTGCTGATATGTTGTTTTATATGGGAGTTTTGGCAATAAGTCTTTGTTAATGAGACATCAAACTTTGAGGGCCCGCCCCTCCTAAACTAAATCTTCTATTAGAAGAAATAACACAACTTTAAATCACACATGCCTCCTGAGGATCCTGTGCAAGTTGGGTGTCAGTTGGACAATATCCCTAGGAGGAGTTGTTTAAAATGCATGGCAAAGAAATGACCCCAAAAATGGCACCATTTTCAAAATGGCCGACTTCCTGTTGGATTTAGCCCATATGTCCAAGAGACTTTTTTGAAGGTACTGGAAGGTTCTCCAACTGTGCTGAATTTTATTCATGTCGGTCCATGTAGTGGGCGGGGCTGATTGATTGAAATTTTGTAGGGGGCGCTATGGAGACATGCTCCATTTATTCCATAATGTTTCAATGGGGCTTAGTTCAGGGCCTTACTGTCATCAGTCATGGCAAGTATGGTGGCGGTCCAAGGTTCCATGGCTTGGTCACAGGTACTTCCTGTTTCATGGCGTTGGACCGCCATTCACCATGTCCCGTTTAGCGTAGCGACTTGAGGTTTTTATTGTGGCATCATGAAAGGGTTTGACATGTTTTGGAGGAGTCTCAAGTGTTTGGGACCATTTCCTTAGAAGCATGACCCTCAAATGTGGAAAAAACCACTTCCTGTTGTAAGTGGGCGGGGCTTAGGTCTAGACCAGCAATGGTCACATGAATCTGTTCAGGACTGATCCCTTATTAATCCCTATAAGTTTTAGGGTGATCAGATCAAAATTGACAATTTTATAGTGATTTATGATGTCACGCCGCCGCATGGAACTTCGCCATGGCGTCACGGGCACGCCGTGTGGAGTAGAGCAACATCCTTTATCAGATCTCTTCACCAACATGTTTTGTGATGCCTGAGTGAATTTGGGCCATGTGGTGTCCACCAAGCCAGAGTTATGGGTGTGTGAGCAAAAAACAACACTTTTGACCTCCAGGGGGCGTGGCTATTTCATAATCAAAATATTGACATATAGAACTCTGTAGGAGGGGACTGCCATCATATCTAGCAAATTTGGTGCAGAAATGTTGCTTTATGTGGGAGTTATATCCGTTTAATTTTTCATGGCGAGACATCAAACTTTGAGGCCCCGCCCCTCGTAAACTAAGTCTCCTATTAGAAGAAATAACACAACATTTAATCACACATGCCTCCTGAACATCCTGAGCAATTTGTGGCTCAGTGGGATAAAAGCTCTTGGACGAGTTCGTTAAAATGCGAGGTGCTAAAACGCCAAAATATTGACTTTGACCTAAAATGGCCGTCTTCCTGTCGACATTTCACCATGACATTAAGAGGATTTTTTGTTCGCCCTAGCATGTAGATCATGTGTATGAATTTTCATAAAGATTAACGACATGCAGTGGCGGGGCACCTAAAATAGGTGGCGCTCTCGTTCAGTTTCGCCCAAACATTCTGGAGCACCTCAAAATATCAAATTTTTCGTATTCCCTTGGGGGGGTACGCAAAATTTGGTGAGTTTTCGAGCACGTTCAGGCCTCCAAAAAAGCACGCGAAGTGTCCGAATAAAAATAATAATAATAATAATAATAATAATAAACACTGCAATTACAATAGGCCTTCGCACCGCCAAGGTGCTCGGGCCTAATTAAAACCGCAAGCGGTGATATAGGCCCTCGCACCATGGCGCCGCTCGGCATAATGCCACCGCCTCCCCTGCCAACATCCTTCCCATGCCTCTCTCAACCTAAAGTGCAGCCAGACTGCACTTCAGGCCATTTAGGCCTTATGAAGGGTCACTTCCTGTCACCAAGGGGCGGGGCTAACTTATCATCTAATTATTGACATGCACAAATGTGAAGAATATGACTGGCATCATCTGTAGTGAATTTGGTGCAGGTTGGTTGTTTTTTGTGGGAGTTATGTCAGTTTTCCTTTTCGTTGCATCACATCTGCTTTGCTGCCCCGCCTCTCCTAAATGATATCCCCTATTAAAAGAAATAGCACAACTTTTAATCACACATGCCTCTTGAGCATCCTAACTCATTTGGGTTAAAGTTGGACAAAATACTTAGAAGGAACTTCTCAAAATGCATGACAAAAAAATGACAGAAATGACCCCAAAAATGACACCTTTTTCAAAATGGCCGACTTCCTGTTTGATTTAGCCCATATGTCCAAGAGACTTTTTTGAAGGTGCTGGAATGGTCTATGAGTGTGCTGAATTTTATCCATGTCAGTCAATGTAGTGGGCGGGGCTGATTGATTGAAATATTGGAGGGGGCGCTATGGAGCCATTTACTATCTTTTCCACTATATTATAATTTTACTCTATTAAGGACATAACTGTCATGACTCATGGCAAGTATGGTGAAGATCAAAGGTTTCATGGCTTTGTTACAGGTACTTCCTGGTTCACGATATCAGACACTTGTTATTGCCAAGGGGTGGGGCTAGTTCATAGTCATATTATTGCATTGTATATTTTGTTCATCATGGGACTGGCATCAAATGTGGTGATTCCTGTGCTGATATGTTGTTTTATGTGGGAGTTTTAGCAATAAGTCTTTGTTAATGAGACATAAAACTTTGAAGGGCCGCCCCTCCTAAACTAAATCTTCTATTAGAAGAAATAACACAACTTTAAATCACACATGCCTCCTGAGCATCCTGTGCAAGTTGGGTGTCAGTTGGACAATATCCCTAGGAGGAGTTGTTTAAAATGCATGGCAAAGAAATGACCCCAAAAATGGCACCTTTTTCAAAATGGCCGACTTCCTGTTGAATTTAGCCCATATGTCCAAGAGACTTTTTTGAAGGTACTGGAACGTTCTCCAACTGTGCAGAATTTTATCCATGTCGGTCCATGTAGTGGGCGGGGCTGATTGATTGAAATTTTGTAGGGGGCGCTATGGAGACATGCTCCATTTATTCCATAATGTTTCAATGGGGCTTAGTTCAGGGCCTTACTGTCATCAGTCATGGCAAGTTTGGTGGCGGTCCAAGGTTCCATGGCTTGGTCACAGGTACTTCCTGTTTCATGGCGTTGGAACGCTATTCGCCATGTCCTGTTTAGCGTAGCAACTTGAGGTTTTTATTGTGGCATCATGAAAGGGTTTGACATGTTTTGGAGGAGTCTCAAGTGTTTTGGACCATTTGCTTAGAAGCATGACCCTCGAACGTGGAAAAAAACACTTCCTGCTGTAAGTGGGCGGGGCTTAGGTCTACACCAGCAATGGTCACATTAATCTGTTCAGGACTGATCCCTTATTAATCCCTATAAGTTTTAGGGTGATCAGATCAAAATTGACAATTTTATAGTGATTTATGATGTCACGCCGCCGCATGGAACTTCGCCATGGCGTCACGGGCACGCCGTGCAGCGTAGAGCAACGTCCTTTATAAGATCTCTTCACCAACATGATTTGTGATGCCTGAGTGAATTTGGGCCATGTGGTGTCCACCAAGCCAGAGTTATGGGTGTGTGAGCAAAAAACAACACTTTTGACCTCCAGGGGGCGTGGCTATTTCATAATCAAAATATTGGCATATAGAACTCTGTAGGAGGGGACTGTCATCATATCTAGCAAATTTGGTGCAGAAATGTTGCTTTATGTGGGAGTTATATCCGTTTAATTTTTCCTGGCGAGACATCAAACTTTGAGGCCCCGCCCCTCGTAAACTAAGTCTCCTATTAGAAGAAATAACACAACATTTAATCACACATGCCTCCTGAACATCCTGAGCAATTTGTGGCTCAGTGGGATAAAAGCTCTAGGACGAGTTCGTTAAAATGCGAGGTGCTAAAACGCCAAAATATTGACTTTGACCTAAAATGGCCGCCTTCCTGTCGACATTTCACCATGACATTAAGAGGATTTTTTGTTCGCCCTAGCATGTAGATCATGTGTATGAATTTTCATAAAGATTAACGACATGCAGTGGCGGGGCACCTAAAATAGGTGGCGCTCTCATTCAGTTTTGCCCAAACATTCTGGAGCACCTCAAAATATCAAATTTTTCGCATTCCCTTGGGGGGGTACGCAAAATTTGGTGAGTTTTTGAGCATGTTCAGGCCTCCAAAAAAGCAATTCATTTATTAGGAGAATAATAATAATAATAATAATAATAATAATAATTAAAACCGCAAGCGGTGATATAGGCCCTCGCACCATGGCGCCGCTCGGCATAATGCCACCGCCTCCCCTGGCAACATCCTTCCCATGCCTCTCTCAACCTAAAGTGCAGCCAGACTGTACTTCAGGCCATTTAGGCCTTGTGAAGGGTGACTTCCGGTCACCAAGGGGCGGGGCTAACTTATCATCTAATTATTGACATGCACAAATGTGAAGGATATGACTGGCATCATCTGTATCAAATTTGTTGCAGGTTGGTTGTTTTTTGTGGGAGTTATGTCAGTTTTCCTTTTCATTGCATCACATCTGCTTTGCTGCCCCGCCTCTCCTAAATGATATCCCTATTAAAAGAAATAGCACAACTTTTAATCACACATGCCTCTTGAGCATCCTGACTCATTTGGGTTAAAGTTGGACAAAATTCTTAGGAGAAGTTCCTCAAAATGCATGGCAAAGAAAATGACAGAAATGACCCCAAAAATGGCACCCTTTTCAAAATGGCCGACTTCCTGTTGGATTTAGGCCATATGTCCAAGAGACGTTTTTCAAGGTACTGGGAGGGTCTACAAGTGTCCCGAATCATATCCATGTCAGTCAATGTAGTGGGCGGGGCTGATTGATTGAAATTTTGTAGGGGGCGCTATGTAGCCATTTACTATCTTTTCCATTATATGGTAATTTTATTTTATTAAGGACATAACTGTCATGACTCATGGCAAGTATGGTGAAGATCAACAATTTCATGGCTTTGTTACAGGTACTTCCTGGTTCATGATATCAGACACTTGTTGTTGCCAAGGGGTGGGGCTAATTCATAGTCATATTATTGCATTGTATATTTTGTTCATCATGGGACTGGCATCAAATGTGGCGATTCCTGTGCTGATATGTTGTTTTATGTGGGAGTATTAGGAATAAGTCTTTGTTAATGAGACATAAAACTTTGAGGGCCCGCCCCTCCTAAACTAAATCTTCTATTAGAAGAAATAACACAACTTTAAATCACACATGCCTCCTGAGCATCCTGTGCAAGTTGGGTGTCAGTTGGACAATATCCCTAGGAGGAGTTGTTTAAAATGCATGGCAAAGAAATGACCCCAAAAATGGCGCCTTTTTCAAAATGGCTGACTTCCTGTTGAATTTAGCCCATATGTCCAAGAGACTTTTTTGAAGGTACTGGAGGGTTCTCCAAGTGTGCTGAATTTTATCCATGTCGATCAATGTAGTGGGCGGGGCTGATTGATTGAAATTTTGTAGGGGGCGCTATGGAGACATGCTCCATTTGTTCCATAATGTTTCAATGGGGCTTAGTTCAGGGCCTTACTGTCATCAGTCATGGCAAGTATGGTTGCGGTCCAAGGTTCCATGGCTTGGTCACAGGTACTTCCTGTTTCATGGCGTTGGACCGCCATTCGCCATGTCCCGTTTAGCGTAGCGACTTGAGGTTTTTATTGTGGCATCATGAAAGGGTTTGACATGTTTTGGAGGAGGCTCAAGTGTTTTGGACCATTTGCTTAGAAGCATGACCCTCAAACGTGCAAAAAAACACTTCCTGTTGTAAGTGGGCGGAGTTTAGGTCTACACCAGCAATGGTCACAGTAATCTGTTCAGGACTGATCCCTTATTAATCCCTATAAGTTTTAGGGTGATCAGATCAAAATTGACAATTTTATAGTGATTTATGATGTCACGCCGCCGCATGGAACTTCGCCATGGCGTCACGGGCACGCCGTGCAGCGTAGAGCAACGTCCTTTATAAGATCTCTTCACCAACATGTTTTGTGATGCCTGAGTGAATTTGGGCCATGTGGTGTCCACCAAGCCAGAGTTATGGGTGTGTGAGCAAAAAACAACACTTTTGACCTCCAGGGGGCGTGGCTATTTCATAATCAAAATATTGACATATAGAACTCTGTAGGAGGGGACTGCCATCATATCTAGCAAATTTGGTGCAGAAATGTTGCTTTATGTGGGAGTTATATCCGTTTAATTTTTCCTGGCGAGACATCAAACTTTGAGGCCCCGCCCCTCGTAAACTAAGTCTCCTATTAGAAGAAATAACACAACATTTAATCACACATGCCTCCTGAACATCCTGAGCAATTTGTGGCTCAGTGGGATAAAAGCTCTAGGACGAGTTCGTTAAAATGCGAGGTGCTAAAACGCCAAAATATTGACTTTGACCTTAAATGGCCGCCTTCCTGTCGACATTTCACCATGACATTAAGAGGATTTTTTGTTTGTCCTGTCATGTAGATCATGTGTATGAATTTTCATAAAGATTAATGACATGCATTGGCGGGGCACCTAAAATAGGTGGCGCTCTCATTCAGTTTCGCCCAAACATTCTGGAGCACCTCAAAATATCAAATTTTTCGCATTCCCTTGGGGGGGTACGCAAAATTTGGTGAGTTTTTGAGCATGTTCAGGCCTCCAAAAAAGCAATTCATTTATTAGGAGAATAATAATAATAATAATAATAATAATAATAATAATAATAATAAACGCTGCAATTACAATAGGCCTTCGCACCGCCAAGGTGCTCGGGCCTAATAATAATAAACGCTGCAATTACAATAGGCCTTCGCACCGCCAAGGTGCTCGGGCCTAATTAAAACCGCAAGCGGTGATATAGGCCCTCGCACCATGGCGCCGCTCGGCATATTGCCACCGCCTCCCCTGCCAACATCCTTCCCATGCCTCTCTCAACCTAAAGTGCAGCCAGACTGCACTTCAGGCCGTTTAGGCCTTATGAACGGTCACTTCCTGTCACCAAGGGGCGGGGCTAATTTATATTCTAATTATTGACATACAGAAATGTGAAGGATATGACTGGCATCATCTGTAGCAAATTTGGTGCAGGTTGGTTGTTTTTTGTGGGAGTTATGTCAGTTTTCCTTTTCATTGCATCACATCTGCTTTGCTGCCCCGCCTCTCCTAAACGATATCCCCTATTAAAAGAAATAGTACAACTTTTAATCACACATGCCTCTTGAGCATCCTGACTCATTTGGGTTAAAGTTAGACAAAATTCTTTGGAGAAGTTCCTCAAAATGCATGGCAAAGAAAATGACAGAAATGACCCCAAAAATGGCACCTTTTTCAAAATGGCCGACTTCCTGTTTGATTTAGCCCATATGTCCAAGAGACTTTTTTGAAGGTACTGGGAGGGTCTACAAATTTCCCGAATCATATCCATGTCAGTCAATGTAGTGGGCGGGGCTGATTGATTGAAATATTGTAGGGGGCGCTATGGAGCCATTTACTATCTTTTCCACTATATTGTAATTTTACTCTATTAAGGACATAACTGTCATGACTCATGGCAAGTATGGTGAAGATCAAAGGTTTCATGGCTTTGTTACAGGTACTTCCTGGTTCACGATATCAGACACTTGTTGTTGCCAAGGGGTGGGGCTAGTTCATAGTCATATTATTGCATTGTATATTTTGTTCATCATGGGACTGGCATCAAATGTGGTGATTCCTGTGCTGATATGTTGTTTTATGTGGGAGTTTTATCAATAAGTCTTTGTTAATGAGACATAAAACTTTGAAGGCCCGCCCCTCCTAAACTAAATCTTCTATTAGAAGAAATAACACAACTTTAAATCACACATGCCTCCTTAGCATCCTGTGCAAGTTGGGTGTCAGTTGGACAATATCCCTAGGAGGAGTTGTTTAAAATGCATGGCAAAGAAATGACCCCAAAAATGGCACCTTTTTCAAAATGGCCGACTTCCTGTTGAATTTAGCCCATATGTCCAAGAGACTTTTTTGAAGGTACTGGAACGTTCTCCAACTGTGCTGAATTTTATTCATGTCGGTCCATGTAGTGGGCGGGGCTGATTGATTGAAATTTTGTAGGGGGCGCTATGGAGACATGCTCCATTTATTCCATAATGTTTCAATGGGGCTTAGTTCAGGGCCTTACTGTCATCAGTCATGGCAAGTTTGGTGGCGGTCCAAGGTTCCATGGCTTGGTCACAGGTACTTCCTGTTTCATGGCGTTGGACCGCCATTTGCCATGTCCTGTTTAGCGTAGCAACTTGAGGTTTTTATTGTGGCATCATGAAAGGGTTTGACATGTTTTGGAGGAGTCTCAAGTGTTTGGGACCATTTGCTTAGAAGCATGACCCTCGAACGTGGAAAAAACCACTTCCTGTTGTAAGTGGGCGGGGCTTAGGTCTACACCAGCAATGGTCACATTAATCTGTTCAGGACTGATCCCTTATTAATCCCTATAAGTTTTAGGGTGATCAGATCAAAATTGACAATTTTATAGTGATTTATGATGTCACGCCGCCGCATGGAACTTCGCCATGGCGTCACGGGCACGCCGTGCAGCGTAGAGCAACGTCCTTTATAAGATCTCTTCACCAACATGTTTTGTGATGCCTGAGTGAATTTGGGCCATGTGGTGTCCACCAAGCCAGAGTTATGGGTGTGTGAGCAAAAAACAACACTTTTGACCTCCAGGGGGCGTGGCTATTTCATAATCAAAATATTGACATATAGAACTCTGTAGGAGGGGACTGCCATCATATCTAGCAAATTTGGTGCAGAAATGTTGCTTTATGTGGGAGTTATATCCGTTTAATTTTTCATGGCGAGACATCAAACTTTGAGGCCCCGCCCCTCGTAAACTAAGTCTCCTATTAGAAGAAATAACACAACATTTAATCACACATGCCTCCTGAACATCCTGAGCAATTTGTGGCTCAGTGGGATAAAAGCTCTAGGACGAGTTCGTTAAAATGCGAGGTGCTAAAACGCCAAAATATTGACTTTGACCTAAAATGGCCGCCTTCCTGTCGACATTTCACCATGACATTAAGAGGATTTTTTGTTTGCCCTAGCATGTAGATCATGTGTATGAATTTTCATAAAGATTAACGACATGCAGTGGCGGGGCACCTAAAATAGGTGGCGCTCTCATTCAGTTTTGCCCAAACATTCTGGAGCACCTCAAAATATCAAATTTTTCGCATTCCCTTGGGGGGGTACGCAAAATTTGGTGAGTTTTTGAGCATGTTCAGGCCTCCAAAAAAGCAATTCATTTATTAGGAGAATAATAATAATAATAATAATAATTAAAACCGCAAGCGGTGATATAGGCCCTCGCACCATGGCGCCGCTCGGCATAATGCCACCGCCTCCCCTGGCAACATCCTTCCCATGCCTCTCTCAACCTAAAGTGCAGCCAGACTGCACTTCAGGCCATTTAGACCTTATGAACGGTCACTTCCTGTCACCAAGGGGCGGGGCTAATTTATAATCTAATTATTGACATACAGAAATGTGAAGGATATGACTGGCATCATCTGTAGCAAATTTGGTGCAGGTTGGTTGTTTTTTGTGGGAGTTATGTCAGTTTTCCTTTTCATTGCATCACATCTGCTTTGCTGCCCCGCCTCTCCTAAACGATATCCCCTATTAAAAGAAATAGCACAACTTTTAATCACACATGCCTCTTGAGCATCCTGACTCATTTGGGTTAAAGTTGGACAAAATTCTTAGGACAAGTTCCTCCAAATGCATGACAAAGAAAATGACAGAAATGACCCCAAAAATGGCACCCTTTTCAAAATGGCCGACTTCCTGTTGGATTTAGCCCATATGTCCAAGAGACTTTTTTGAAGGTACTGGGAGGGTCTACAAGTTTCCCGAATCATATCCATGTCAGTCAATGTAGTGGGCGGGGCTGATTAATTAAAATATTGTAGGGGGCGCTATGGAGCCATTTACTATCTTCTCCACTATATTTTAATTTTACTCTATTAAGAGCATAACTTTCATGACTCATGGCAAGTATGGTGAAGATCAAAGGTTTCATGGCTTTGTTACAGGTACTTCCTGGTTCATGATATCAGACACTTCTTGTTGCCAAGGGGTGGGGCTAATTCATAGTCATATTATTGCATTGTAGATTTTGTTCATCATGGAACTGGTATCAAATGTGGCGATTCCTGTGCTGATATGTTGTTTTATGTGGGAGTTTTAGCAATAAGTTTTTGTTAATGAGACATCAAACTTTGAGGGCCCGCCCCTCCTAAACTAAATCTTCTATTAGAAGAAATAACACAACTTTACATCACACATGCCTCCTGAGCATCCTGTGCAAGTTGGGTGTCAGTTGGACAATATCCCTAGGAGGAGTTGTTTAAAATGCATGGCAAAGAAATGACCCCAAAAATGGCACCTTTTTCAAAATGGCCGACTTCCTGTTGAATTTAGCCCACATGTCCAAGAGACTTTTTTGAAGGTACTGGCAGGTTCTCCAACTGTGCTGAATTTTATCCATGTCGTTCCATGTAGTGGGCGGGGCTGATTGATTGAAATTTTGTAGGGGGCGCTATGGAGACATGCTCCATTTATTCCATTATGTTTCAATGGGGCTTAGTTCAGGGCCTTACTGTCATCAGTCATGGTAAGTTTGGTGGCAGTCCAAGGTTCCATGGCTTGGTCACAGGTACTTCCTGTTTCATGGCGTTGGACCGCCATTCGCCATGTACCGTTTAGCGTAGCAACTTGAGGCTTTTATTGTGGCATCATGAAAGGGTTTGACATGTTTTGGAGGAGTCTCAAGTGTTTGGGACCATTTCCTTAGAAGCATGACCCTCAAATGTGGAAAAAACCACTTCCTGTTGTAAGTGGGCGGGGCTTAGGTCTAGACCAGCAATGGTCACATTAATCTGTTCAGGACTGATCCCTTATTAATCCCTATAAGTTTTAGGGTGATCAGATCAAAATTGAGAATTTTATAGTGATTTATGATGTCACGCCGCCGCATGGAACTTCGCCATGGCGTCACGGGCACGCCGTGCAGTGTAGAGCAACGTCCTTTATCAGATCTCTTCACCAACATGTTTTGTGATGCCTGAGTGAATTTGGGCCATGTGGTGTCCACCAAGCCAGAGTTATGGGTGTGTGAGCAAAAAACAACACTTTTGACCTCCAGGGGGCGTGGCTCTTTCATAATCAAAATATTGACATATAGAACTCTGTAGGAGGGGACTGCCATCATATCTAGCAAATGTGGTGCAGAAATGTTGCTTTATGTGGGAGTTATATCCGTTTAATTTTTCATGGCGAGACATCAAACTTTGAGGCCCCGCCCCTCGTAAACTAAGTCTCCTATTAGAAGAAATAACACAACATTGAATCACACATGCCTCCTGAACATCCTGAGCAATTTGTGGCTCAGTGGGATAAAAGCCCTAGGACGAGTTTGTTAAAATGCGAGGTGCTAAAACGCCAAAATATTGACTTTGACCTAAAATGGCCGCCTTCCTGTCGACATTTCACCATGACATTAAGAGGATTTTTTGTTTGTCCTGTCATGTAGATCATGTGTATGAATTTTCATAAAGATTAACGACATGCAGTGGCGGGGCACCTAAAATAGGTGGCGCTCTCCTTCAGTTTCGCCCAAACATTCTGGAGCACCTCAAAATATCAAATTTTTCGTATTCCCTTGGGGGGGTACGCAAAATTTGGTAAGTTTTCGAGCACGTTCAGGCCTCCAAAAAAGCACGCGAAGTGTCCGAATAAAAATAATAAACACTGCAAATACAATAGGCCTTCGCACCGCCAAGGTGCTCGGGCCTAATAATTAAAACCGCAGGCGGTGATATAGGCCCTCGCACCATGGCACCGCTCGGCATCATGCCACCGCCTCCCCTGGCAACATCCTTCCCATGCCTCTCTCAACCTTAAGTGCAGCCAGACTGCACTTCAGACCATTTAGGTTTTATGAAGGGTCACTTCCTGTCACCAAGGGGCGGGGCTAACTTATCATCTAATTATTGACATGCACAAATGTGAAGGATATGACTGGCATCATCTGTAGCAAATTTGGTGCAGGTTGGTTGTTTTTTGTGGGATTTATGTCAGTTTTTCTTTTTGTTGCATCACATCTGCTTTGCTGCCCCGCCTCTCCTAAACGATATCCCCTATTAAAAGAAATAGCACAACTTCTAATCACACATGCCTCTTGAGCATCCTGACTCATTTGGGTTAAAGTTGGACAAAATTCTTAGGAGAAGTTCCTCAAAATGCATGGCAAAGAAAATGACAGAAATGACCCCAAAAATGGCACCTTTTTCAAAATGGCCGACTCCCTGTTTGATTTAGCCCATATGTCCAAGAGACTTTTTTGAAGGTACTGGGAGCGTCTACAAGTTTCCCGAATCATAACCATGTCAGTCAATGTAGTGGGCGGGGCTAATTAATGAAAATATTGTAGGGGGCGCTATGGAGCCATTTACTATCTTCTCCACTATATTTTAATTTTACTCCATTAAGGGCATAACTTTCATGACTCATGGCAAGTATGGTGAAGATCAAAGGTTTCATGGCTTTGTTACAGGTACTTCCTGGTTCATGATATCAGACACTTCTTGTTGCCAAGGGGTGGGGCTCGTTCATAGTCATCTTATTGCATTGCAGATTTTGTTCATCATGGGACTGGCATCAAATGTGTCGATTCCTGTGCTGATATGTTGTTTTATGTGGGAGTTTTAGCAATAAGTCTTTGTTAATGAGACATAAAACTTTGAGGGCCCGCCCCTCCTAAACTAAATCTTCTATTAGAAGAAATAACACAACTTTACATCACACATGCCTCCTGAGCATCCTGTGCAAGTTGGGTGTCAGTTGGACAATATCCCTAGGAGGAGTTGTTTAAAATGCATGGCAAAGAAATGACCCCAAAAATGGCACCTTTTTCAAAATGCCCGACTTCCTGTTGAATTTAGCCCATATGTCCAAGAGACTTTTTTGAAGGTACTGGAAGGTTCTCCAACTGTGCTGAATTTTATTCATGTCGGTCCATGTAGTGGGCGGGGCTGATTGATTGAAATTTTGTAGGGGGCGCTATGGAGACATGCTCCATGTATTCCATAATGTTTCAATGGGGCTTATTTCAGGGCCTTACTGTCATCAGTCATGACAAGTATGGTGGCGGTCCAAGGTTCCATGGCTTGGTCACAGGTACTTCCTGTTTCATGGCATTGGACCGCCATTCGCCATGTCCCGTTTAGCGTAGCGACTTGAGGTTTTTATTGTGGCATCATGAAAGGGTTTGACATGTTTTGGAGGAGGCTCAAGTGTTTGGGACCATTTGCTTAGAAGCATGACCCTCAAACGTGGAAAAAACCACTTCCTGTTGTAAGTGGGCGGGGCTTAGGTCTACACCAGCAATGGTCACATTAATCTGTTCAGGACTGATCCCTTATTAATCCCTATAAGTTTTAGGGTGATCAGATCAAAATTGACAATTTTATAGTGATTTATGATGTCACGCCGCCGCATGGAACTTCGCCATGGCGTCACGGGCACGCCGTGCAGCGTAGAGCAACGTCCTTTACCAGATCTCTTCACCAACATGTTTTGCGATGCCTGAGTGAATTTGGGCCATGTGGTGTCCACCAAGCCAGAGTTATGGGTGTGTGAGCAAAAAACAACACTTTTGACCTCCAGGGGGCGTGGCTATTTCATAATCAAAATATTGGCATATAGAACTCTGCAGGAGGGGACTGCCATCATATCTAGCAAATTTGGTGCAGAAATGTTGCTTTATGTGGGAGTTATATCCGTTTAATTTTTCATGGCGAGACATCAAACTTTGAGGCCCCGCCCTTCGTAAACTAAGTCTCCTATTAGAAGAAATAACACAACATTTAATCACACATGCCTCCTGAACATCCTGAGCAATTTGTGGCTCAGTGGGATAAAAGCTCTAGGACGAGTTCGTTAAAATGCGAGGTGCTAAAACGCCAAAATATTGACTTTGACCTAAAATGGCCGCCTTCCTGTCGACATTTCACCATGACATTAAGAGGATTTTTTGTTCAGCCTAGCATGTAGATCATGTGTATAAATTTTCATAAAGATTAACGACATGCAGTGGCGGGGCACCTAAAATAGGTGGCGCTCTCATTCAGTTTCGCCCAAACATTCTGGAGCACCTCAAAATATCAAATTTTTCGTATTCCCTTGGGGGGGTACGCAAAATTTGGTGAGTTTTCGAGCACGTTCAGGCCTCCAAAAAAGCACGCGAAGTGTCCGAATAAAAATAATAATAATAATAATAATAATAATAATAATTAAAACCGCAAGCGGTGATATAGGCCCTCGCACCATGGCGCCACTCGGCATAATGCCACCGCCTCCCCTGCCAACATCCTTCCCATGCCTCTCTCTATCTAAAGTGCAGCCAGACTGCACTTCAGGCCATTTAGGCCTTATAAAGGGTCACTTCCTGTCACCAAGGGGCGGGGCTAACGAATAATACTATTATTGACATACAGAAATGTGAAGGATATTACTGCCATCTTATCTAGCAAATTTGGTGCAGGTTGGTTCCTTTTTGTGGGAGTTATGTCAGTTTTCCTTTTCGTTGCATCACATCTGCTTTGCTGCCCCGCCTCTCCTAAATGATATCCCCTATTAAAAGAACTAACACAACTTTTAATCACACATGCCTTTTGAGCATCCTAACTCATTTGGGTTAAAGTTGGATAAAATTCTCAGGAGAAGAGTTCCTCAAAATGCATGGCAAAGATAATGACAGAAATGACCCCAAAAATGGCACCTTTTTCAAAATGGCCGACTTCCTGTTTGATTTAGCCCATATGTCCAAGAGGCTTTTTTGAAGGTGCTGGAAGGGTCTACAAGTGTGCTGAACTTGATCCATGTCAGTCAATATAGTGGGCGGGGCTAATTGATTGAAATATTGGAGGGGGCGCTATAGAGCCATTTACTATCTTTTCCATTATATTGTAATTTTATTTTATTAAGGACATAACTGTCATGACTCATGGCAAGTATGGTGAAGATCAAAGGTTTCATGGCTTTGTTACAGGTACTTCCTGGTTCATGATATCAGACACTTCTTGTTGCCAAAGGGTGGGGCTAATTCATAGGCATATTATTGCATTGTATATTTTGTTCATCATGGGACTGGCATCAAATGTGGTGATTCCTGTGCTGATATGTTGTTTTATGTGGGAGTTTTAGCAATAAGTCTTTGTTAATGAGACATAAAACTTTGAGGGCCCACCCCTCCTAAACTAAATCTTCTATTAGAAGAAATAACACAACTTTAAATCACAAATGCCTCCTGAGCATCCTGTGCAAGTTGGGTGTCAGTTGGACAATGTCCCTAGGAGGAGTTGTTTAAAATGCATGGCAAAGAAATGACCCCAAAAATGGCACCTTTTTCAAAATGGCCAATTTCCTGTATGATTTAGCCCATATGTCCAAGAGACTTTTTTGAAGGTACTGGTAGCTTCTACAACTTTGCTGAATTTTATCCATGTCGGTCAATGTAGTGGGCGGGGCTGATTGATTGAAATTTGGTAGGGGGCGCTATGGAGGCATGCTGCATTTATTCCATAATGTTTCAATGGGGCTTAGTTCAGGGCCTTACTGTCATCAGTCATGGCAAGTATGGTGGCGGTCCAAGGTTCCATGGCTTGGTCACAGGTACTTCCTGTTTCATGGCGTTGGACCGCCATTCGCCATGTCCCGTTTAGCGTAGCGACTTGAGGTTTTTATTGTGGCATCATGAAAGGGTTTGACATGTTTTGGAGGAGTCTCAAGTGTTTGGGACCATTTGCTTAGAAGCATGACCCTCAAACGTGGAAAAAACCACTTCCTGTTGTAAGTGGGCGGGGCTTAGGTCTACACCAGCAATGGTCACATTAATCTGTTCAGGATTGATCCCTTATTAATCCCTATAAGTTTTAGGGTGATCAGATCAAAATGGACAATTTTATAGTGATTTATGATGTCACGCCGCCGCATGGAACTTCGCCATGGCGTCACGGGCACGCCGTGCAGCGTAGAGCAACGTCCTTTATCAGATCTATTCACCAACATGTTTTGTGATGCCTGAGTGAATTTGGGCCATGTGGTGTCCACCAAGCCAGAGTTATGGGTGTGTGAGCAAAAAACAACACTTTTGACCTCCAGGGGGCGTGGCTATTTCATAATCAAAATATTGACATATAGAACTCTGTAGGAGGGGACTGCCATCATATCTAGCAAATTTGGTGCAGAAATGTTGCTTTATGTGGGAGTTATATCCGTTTAATTTTTCATGGCGAGACATCAAACTTTGAGGCCCCGCCCCTCGTAAACTAAGTCTCCTATTAGAAGAAATAACACAACATTTAATCACACATGCCTCCTGAACATCCTCAGCAATTTGTGGCTCAGTGGGATAAAAGCTCTAGGACGAGTTCGTTAAAATGCGAGGTGCTAAAACGCCAAAATATTGACTTTGACCTAAAATGGCCGCCTTACTGTCGACATTTCACCATGACATTAAGAGGATTTTTTGTTCGCCCTAGCACGTAGATCATGCGTATGAATTTTCATAAAGATTAACGACATGCAGTGGCGGGGCACCTTAAATAGGTGGCGCTCTCATTCAGTTTCGCCCAAACATTCTGGAGCACCTCAAAATATCAAATTTTTCGCATTCCCTTGGGGGGGTTCGCAAAATTTGGTGAGTTTTCGAGCACGTTCAGGCCTCCAAAAAAGCACGCGAAGTGTCCGAATAAAAACAATAAACACTGCAATTACAATAGGCCTTCGCACCGCCAAGGTGCTCGGGCCTAATAATAATAATAAACACTGCAATTACAATAGGCCTTCGCACCGCCAAGGTGCTCGGGCCTAATAATAATAATAATAATAATAAACACTGCAATTACAATAGGCCTTCGCACCGCCAAGGTGCTCGGGCCTAATAATAAACATTGCAATTACAATAGGCCTTCGCACCGCCAAGGTGCTCGGGCCTAATAATAATAATAAACGCTGCAATTACAATAGGCCTTCGCACCGCCAAGGTGCTCGGGCCTAATAAACACTGCAATTACAATAGGCCTTCGCACTGCCAAGGTGCTCGGGCCTAATAATAATAATAATAATAATAATAATAATAATAAACACTGCAATTACAATAGGCCTTCGCACCGCCAAGGTGCTCGGGCCTAATTACAATAGGCCTTCGCACCGCCAAGGTGCTCGGGCCTAACAAGCATAAAAGAAAACACAAATAGCAAAACCACAATAAAATCATAAATTATGATAAAATGATTAAAAGAAGAATTAATTAAAAGTTGCTGTGCAGATTTCATGCATAGGCGCATGAGAAAAGATATGTTTTTAACCTGGATTTAAAAGTTTCCACATTTGGTGAGAGTTCAGTCTCCACTGACAGTTTATTCCACTTGTTTGCAGCGTAACAGCTAAATGCTGCTTCTCCATGTTAAGTCTGGACTCTGGATCTGGACTGGTTGACCTGAGTCTTTGAATCTAAGAGCTCTGCTTGGTTTATATTCTCTGAACATATCACAGATATACATCTTTATGAAGCTGACACTGATTCCTGTTAAATCAAGGTGTCGAGCAAGTATTTGGTTTATGGTGCTTATAATGGATCAAGTCCACCTATATAATGGTGCTTCATTGTTGCTCACATTGGTTTAGTCACCCATATTCCAGCTTTTGCTCTAAAGCAAAGGCTGAACTGGAAGCTTAAAATCTATATGTAAATTAATATTTATTCCCAAAGAAATATGTTTATGGATTTTTCCGGAAGTGTTTGGTACTCTCAGAAGCTGATAAAGTGTGTGTGAACAACAGTCATTATGCAATATTACCTCAGTCTAAGTCAAAGATTTAAAACTTCAGGCCTCAAGAGCCACTGTCTTCTGTGTTTTAGATCTATCTCTTCAAAACAGCTGAAGCAGACTAATGCGCTGAACTTGACAAGAAGCTGTAGGATCCATTTAATTTGATTCAGGCCTGTTGGAGCAGGGAAGCACCTAAAACCTGCAGAACAGTTGCCTTTCAAGACAGGAGTTGGTCCCTGGTGCTGGTCCAAGTCTACATGAAGACTTTTTATTTACTTACTTTTGACACACATTAGTTTAGATACTTTAAAACTAATACTAACAACTTACAGTCACTAGACAACTCTCACTGGGACTTGTGTGTCTATCAGTTTCCAAAGTTCATATCAGAGTGACCTGTTCTCTAGCAGAGCTGCCTGAGGGACAAACATAAACGTTTCCTTTTAATGTCGCTGTTCATGGTGCTGAACTCTGCCTGTGGACTGAGATTTTTTTGGAGTTGTGGTTTATGGTTGAATGAAACTCCTTTTTTTTTAATCACCTACTTTATATAACAGGATATCACAGGAATAAATCCTAAGAAATAACTCTTTCTTTCACTGGTCTTCATTCTGCTGTGCTCCCTTGGTTTAATCACACGGTTCTCTGTTAGGCTTATCTGTAGTGTTACAAGTCTTGTAGTTAGAAACAAAGCTGTATCTGTACTATTACAGAATAAATAGAGAAGAAACATAGACTTTAACCTCAAAATCCATTTTTAAATCTATGTTGAAGATAAACAAGTAAACATGCATTTTAAAGGCAGCATGTTTTGCAGCTGACGCTTTTAACTGAGTTCATTTCGGTTCTACCAGAAGAACTTAATCTGTAAATTATAGAAGTAGTTCAAATGAAGGGAAACTCTCTCTGCTGAACAAATGAACATATGTTTTCCCAAAGAGGTTACATTATGAAATGATTTTTTAAAAAGAGTGAATGATTGATTCAGGCCATACAATGCAGTAGTGTCAGAGCTGTGAGGAATATAATAACATAGTACCTCATCTGAAATGCCACTCTGGTCTTCTATAGTTGGGATATTAATCGAACCTTTAAGCTGAATCTGAAAGTCAACTTCAGTGGTGTGTGCAGGCTGCTTTCCTTGCTCACAAATGAGATTTTTTTTTTTGCAGATGAGGATGGCAAATGACCAATTCCAGCTCCACTTGACCTTTAGAGTCGTGTCTCTTGTTCTCTTCAGAATCATAAAGACTGCAGGGGTTTCACACAGTGTGTCACAAGTGCAACTTAATCATTTTGTTGTTATTTTTGCTTCATCTCTAATAGCTGAGTGTTTCATTGTTCAAAATAAAATAATAAATCGGGAATGCACACTTTGGTGCTCTGATGCATTTTAATGGAGAGTTGAATCTTGTTGATTTTGAGCTGGTCCAATCTGTAAGGGCTGAAATCAATAGAGTTGTGACAAATCATATAATTCTAAAGTTTGCAACAGAGGTGCAAAAAATGTATGATATCTTAACTTTACTGGATGTTTTTCAGATATATTTATCATCATCATTATTCATTCTCTTTTTCTGTAGGGGCTTGAATTTCAGGATGAATGTGAATTTAATGCAGATTTATTTAGATGATTTATGACACTCGAAAGCCAAGACATCCATTTTTCCCTTGAACAATAATCTAATCCTAATATTGATCAGTTAGTTGTTTCTTGTGTGTAAATTAATTATACGTATAGCTATGTGTTCTCATATCTGAATAATATTTCATAGCTGAGATTATTTGTCATAGTTGGGATAATATCAGATAAGTACCTCTTAGTGTTATTTGTTAGCTTTGTGATATTTGGTCTTGTGCTATGATTAATTTAAGGTAAGATTGATCTTTTATAATGATTCACAATAAAGAAATATTAAAGTTATGAATGTTTAGGAACAAATAATTTGTTGTGTAAGCCAAAGCATGTCACCAAGGAGTCAACGCTGAGCCAACATTCCCATGTCCTCACCTTTTTACTTCTTATTTGTTTTGTTTTTGTTTGTTTTTTTATCATCAGCTATGCTACGGCGGATCCCTGGAATGAGCCACAACTTTGTTTTCTGCCTGACAGCCCAACACAATGAATGAGGCCAATGTTGGCCAGTATTGTCTTTGCATTTCATGCTTATTAGACCTTCACTGATTTAATTTCATTCAGTGAAATGATTTATGCAATGATAATAATAACCACACTGCTGTTTTTGTAGCTGTTAATGACAAAGATGATTATGGCTATTAATGTGTTTAAATGTTATGACTGCATAGTGTGTTTGCTGATCTAGACTGAATGAGGCAGAGGGAATGCAAACAGATATGAATACACATCATGAATAGATTAAGAGTATTCTAAAAAGAAATGAAGATGAAAGGTTATGCATGGATTGTTTGGTTAATCCCATACTGTAGCTTAACATAAAGCACATTCATTACAGTTGTTTAAAACATGTTAGTTTTTTGTTTTTTCTTATTTTACATTTAATGGGTTCTTACAGCCATCTCCTGGTTTGAGTGAAGAATTACATGGATGATAGCTCTGATGTTGATTGTAAGGTTTCAGACAAAAGGAGATGGAGGGAAAATAACATCCTTTTTACATCATTTTCAGAATATCTAAAAATGTATCCCAGATTTTACCATATTTAAAGTAGGAGTGGTGCCTTCTAGTGTATGTGCTTGGTTCTTTTCATTTGTTTTAAGTCATATTTTGATTTTCTCTGCTGTAAGTGATTACTTATAACTGTATTTCCTTTATGTGCTGTTTGATTTATATATCCTATATATCTTTATGTTAACCTTTGAGTGAAATTTTGAGACGTTGATGTGTAGTTGAACATCTGTGTTCAACTACTATAACATCTGTGTTATGGGTCATTTTGACCCAGATACTTTAGTGTGGGTAAGTCGCTACTAAGAGTAAAAAAAAGTGTCTTGAATGTACTTAAATTTGATTGCTTATTTATGTTTTTAATGCTTTAGAATAGACATTCATACACAGACACTCTTATGTTCGAACATGGTGTGTCTTGGGGATAAACTTTCTCTCCCCTGTATTGTAAGTCTGTGGGATGAAGATGTTTCCAGCAACAATGTCTCTGGAGACATTTGACATAAAATCTCAATGACAATCGTGATACCAGAATGAATTGACATAAAAGAGACAAGCTAGCTGCGATCACATGTATGGGATAAATGGGTTGAAATTCTACCTTTCTTGTACAATCTTGGTTTGCATGTTACTGTCGATGAGCGCCTTATTTCATTCAGGTGGTGCTGTCCTTTCCGACAGAACATGCCAACAAGCCTGCCAAGTATGGCTTTAAAATATGGATAGCCTGTGAATTCAAAATCTAGCTATGCATAAAATATGTAAGTGTACACTGGAAAGCCACCTGGGGGTGTATAACCTCACATGTGACAACTTCTTTACATCCTACTGCCTTGGAGATGAACTTCTAAAGAGAAAGCTATATGTTTGTAACAGTCAGAAAAACACAGACCAGTACTTGCAAGAATTACATCTGCAGAAAACACACAGTTATTGTCTGTCCATCATCTGGAGGACATTGGAAATGTTCAAACTGAGAAAATCAGAGAAAATGGGGCAAGTTAAAAGTGTTTGTGAAGAGGGAAAAACAAAAATAGTTCTTAAATATGGTGTTGTAGTTAAAAGATTGTATTGAATGTCTCTTTTTTAAATGTTAACATGATCTGAAAAAAGTTGTTAAGGTTGAAGCAGATTCTTTTTTTAATGTTGTAAGGAGATTTACACAGTGTGGGTCAAAATGACCCGCACATAATCAATGTGATTATTTTTCAACATAAGACATAACATAAGACAAGGGTTAAGGCAAATAAAGAAACAGCTAAGATTTGTCTTAGAAGAGAAACTTAAAGAATCATAGCTATAAATGTGGTGGAATAAATTTGCATTGCTTGTTTGTTCTTTCTTTAAAAAAAACTTTTTTTTCTCAGCCTTCTTGAGCAATTAAAAGTCTGTGACATACTTTGATGCAATCCATCTTTTGTCCCAATTTGATACTTTTTAAAATGTGTCTCTGACTTGAAGTATTGTTGCAGTTAGTATGTCTGTAAGTGAGATTTAAATTTTTTTTCTTGTGATAATCAAAATTCATACCGTTGCTTCTCTGTTTTTTTAGAGTAAGGGTTGGATCTACTAAAAGTTTGCATGTAGTAAAGCGTGTGCAAACTCATTGCACATGAAAAAAACTGCAAACTGACCCACCACCTGTTTTTATTTAAGACAGTTAAATATGCTGTACTGTGAGCACTTGACAGAGAGACTCAAAAGTTGGATACAGATAAGGTGGTAGTTAAGCTGAGATTTAATGAATGCTTCCAAAATGACTGAATGTCCTGAAAAAAAGAGGACGTATTGGCAGAAAAACCAGCAGAGAGGAGTCATTCCTGAAAAGAAAAGGAATAAAGAAAAGAAAAAGGAGACCAAGGTGAGTAAGGCGGAACAAGATTTAGTAAAACATGTTGTTTTGTGAAATAACTGATATCGTTTTGTTGTTGTTGACCAGACTGGGCACTGACGTGATCCGGGATGAGTGGCGATGAAATGAGTGAATATACTTCAGGTTGGTGGGAGGTGAGGAGGGTCAGCTGTCAGGAGCTTGAGGCAATGCTTTCTGGACAAACAGTGAGTGAAAGACAGAAAGGACAAAGACAAATGATACACAAAAGGGGACAAAGAAAAGAAAACAAATATAGGAAATCATTAATATTCTATTAATTCTGAAGGGAGATTGCTTCATAAAGCACTAAGTTATACATTAAAAAAAATAAGTGGAACAAGATGACAAATAAAAAAAAAAAACAGATTAAATTTACAATATAGATGTTTAAATTGTAACAAAAGCTCTACTGTACAGAGTCATGGAGTTTGATGATCATGGGAAGGGATGATTTTCTGCAGCCTGTTGCTGAAAATACACCTGACACTGTCCAGTACATTAATGAGAAGATGTAAAGGTTCAGTATAGTCTTAACTTTGACAGCATTCCTCTCTGACACCACTGTCAGAGACTCCAACACCCACATCATGTCTGGAGAAGTACAGCTCATTGTCAGGAAATACCTCAAGGTATTAATAATCCTGTACAGTGTCCACTTTTACTGCACTGATGGAAACAGGACACAACGGTGAAGTTGACCTCTGCATGTCAACAACCAGTTCTTCAGTTTATACCAAGTTGAGTTGCAGTTGGTTCCACTCGCATCACATGACAAATCTGCCAAATACAGATCTATATTCTTCTTCATTATCCTTTGCAGTGAATTCAAGTACTTCTGAAGGTGGCAGGTCACCGTGCATAAAGTCAACTAATTATACTTTCATGTGTTTATTGCTTCATTAAAAAAGTTTTGTGTTGAAATAGGAGAAAAATAAAGAAGAAAATCTTTTATTTGACTTAATAAACAAACTTAAAAGCACATGGAGTAACTTTCTTTCTTTCTTGCCTAACGGCATTGAATGAGGCTGTTTAAAGAGCCCTTCTAGGGAACAGCTTTTTTCTTTTGTCTCAGATCCTTTCATCATCGGAATGTAATCCAGACTGAGAAAGACTGGTTGTGTGAAGTTGGGTCATCTGGTGAACACGTCCGTCCCACATCTTGCTGAGCTGATGGACATTTGCTTCCCTAAACTGCTGCTCAGTCTGATGGACGATGAGGTCTGTGCGTCCTTGCCAAAATCCTTTAGAGCTTTTGCAGTGAACTGTACTGTATCAAACCAATGAGATGGTCATCACGATTATGTATTCCCTTCCCTCACAGCTTACTGTCTTTGACAACTCCAAAGTAAAAGATTTTTGCGAAATTAGAATAGAAGACTTATCATATCAGTGTGAAGGTATTGAACGCAAACCCTCTGTCAGGGTTCTGGTTGTCAAGATGGACTAAAGTTTTTGGCACAGGATCATCTGCAGTCTGCAGTCTGCAATTGTCTGCAGTCATGTACAAAGCTCCAATTGACAAATGAGAAGGTGAACTATACTGAAGGATTCTTCATGGGGAAATAACTACTGGCACATCTCTATTCTGGCATAGAGGGTTGCTCACTTTGTTTAGGACAGGAAAACTTACACAATCTGTTTGTGCAATGTTTATTTCTCTTTTGATTGTTTGGTTTCTTGGAGCTTATCTTTAAAACACTTGGAAAGTAGTTTTTTCCTGAGCCACTGAATTAATGGTTCAAAATACTTTGCAAATAAAACAAAATATTTGTATACTATTAAATTTTGTTCCAAATTGGACAAATATTATCAAAAGGGTGGGATCATAGAATGTTAAACTTAAGGAGCATTATATCTTAAAGTACACTGAGTTTAGGGATGCACCGGTATCGGCTAAATACCAAGCGTGTGTACTCGTACTTGGTATTAATAAGTGTGCCGATACCTGATACCACAATAGTCAAGCCAGCGCAGATGTGTTTGATAACATGCTTCGAACATGTTTTAAAAGAAATAAAAATGCTTTGAATGTTAAAATGTGACATTTTTTGTTACACTAAAAGCTAGATCTTTGTTTCAAAACCACACATTTACAGTTGTATTTAGGTAAAATGTGCCAAATCAAAATAATACTTGTTGAAATGGTTAGATCTGTAATGTTATTATATTTGTATTGGCGAGGTAACTTCCGAAATTATGGGTAATTTATTACAACCTAATGAAATTTTGCACAGTTATAACAGCAATAATAACCATAGTCACAATAATGTTAATATAAACAGATTTGGTATTGGTAGTTATCGGTATCAGCACATATTCAAATTTCAGATAGGATTGGAACTCCCAGAAAGTGGATCGGTGCATTGAATTTAACAAATCCACATCGAGGGTGGCAAGGTTTTTTTTTGTATGTGGCTAAAAAGAAGGAATTTCCTTTTTTTCTTTCTCTTTCGTTTCCAGCACACCTTCCTTTGAACTGAATATATACCTGTACTGCTATCCTGAACGACCAATAACTTGTCTCCACATTTGATTTTGAAAAATTCTGTCGGAAGAACTGCACGAGCCTTGACGTCAGTGTGTGTGTGTGTGTGTGTGTGTGTGTGTGTGTGTGTGTGTGTGTGTGTGTGTGTTTCTTTTCATTGGTTACAGCAATTCACCTCACGTGTCACGGGCCATTAAAACACACACACTCTCCGACGGAAGAAGAGCGAAAGTTGTACAAGGTAGGAAAACTCTGAACATGTCAGTGTTTGTTCTTGTTGGTTCAAGCAGCTGCGCCAAATGACAAACAAACAAGACTCAAAAACTGACGTCACACCGGCGACTGCGGTTCAGGCCTGGAAAAGTTCGCATTTTATAAAACGCAGCTATGATCAGTAATCTGTTTAAAGCAATATAACACACACATTGATCTCTAAGTGGAAGGAATATAACTTGATATAGTTTGTTTATTGTTTATTTATTTATACTAAAGCGTAGCCCTTGTGTAATAGCCACAGGCAGCCCAAAAGTTCATTGTCAGAACTGAACCGGTTTGCTTTATAGCTGGGAAAAATATTTGTTTATTTTTTAATTATGTGGAAAATTGAGACAGAAAATAGCTATAAAAGCATTTGTGTGCTTTTGAAGATCTTTGCAATGGACACAATAAAACAGAGACATGTTTAAAACTATTAAAAGTGGGTCATTTAAGCCTGGCAGAGAAGGAAAGCTAAGATATCTGTTGATAAGTGGCATCCTGGTCAAGTGTCAAAGTTCACTTTTGAACTTGGTGTCAGCAGCCCAACCTGCAGGTTTAACCATGACCTTGAGGCAAAAACTGCAAGTCCACATGCTTAAAACATGGCATACATCTGGCTAGATGCTAACATTATTCTTCTGATCTACTGTCTGCACGATTCCACTGTGTATATTTCCTGTAGGAACATGTCAGCAGTTCTGGTTGTGCATGGTGGGGCGTGGGCCATACCAGATGAACTGGCTACAGCTTCTGTTGAAGGAGTGAAAACTGCAGCACGTGAAGGGTTCTCTGTGCTTAAAGGTGGCGGAAATGCACTTGATGCTGTGGAGGCAGCCGTGAGGTCTATGGAGGATAACACAGTATTTAATGCTGGTATGCAAAGTTATAAGTTCTATCAGCTCTCTTTTTATAGAAATACTCCAATGAAATCTGGATAGCAACACTGTAAATTGGCAACAATCCTTCTGAAAATTTAGCAACATTACAGAAGTCAGGACTTCCAGGCTCTTATTAATGATCACATATACTTACATAGTAATTAGCTAGATTTGTCCTACATCTTCTAAAATATAAGTCCAACTCCCTCCTGGTACACTCTAAAAATAAAATAAACCAAAATAGTTCTTCAACACAGAAGCACAACACTGGTGACAGACTTTCTTCATAAGGTCTACTCAAACAGGCGTTTATCAGTACACTGTCTCCATCTGCTGGTAGTGATACTGACATTCAGCTGTGCAACACAGAGCCTTCAATCAGAGCATCCTGTCATCCTGTCAGAGGTACTGATGTTGAGTTGGCCTGGTCATGATAGTCAGATATTCAGAATCTTTCTTTAATAGTCCATCATTTTAATATGATTATCAAGATGACAGAAAAACACTACTAACGAGAAATTAATGTTCGAAACATGGACAAAGAAAGAATATGTTTTTTTTTTTGTTTATCCTGTTTTTTGTAATAGGAAAAAAGAGGCATTGGTCTGTGACCGTCCATCTAATGCCACATTCACTCTGCATGTACTAGTCTGATAAGAATTCTGTTCCTTAACATCGCTGAAGCAATTTACAACTAATTAATACATTATTCGAGAATTGCAACCCTTAAACTGGATTGATACTATTTCCAGTGCCAGGCAAGAAAGACCCTCGTGTTTATTTTCAAGACACATCACTTGAGTGACTGCTGACCTGATAGACTGTAACCCATCTACTGCTTTTTTGCATTATTTACTTGTGTAACCTTTTTATCAGCAAAAACATTGAGAACTGGTTTTTATTTACAACGTTGGCCTGGCAAGTGGTCGAAATAACTTGTGGCTCAACTGAGGACATGGAATAAACTGAAATGTATAAATAATAACAATATGAATCTAAGTACAACAGAGATCATTTGACTAAAACTACACTGTGGGCTGAGAAGTTGGCAGGTCTAAAGTAAAACGGAACTTTGGGAAACTTTTCAGCACTGTCTTGAGCACAGCATACAAATATGAAGAAAAATCACAGGACAAAACTGTTACTCTCTCCAGGACATGGAGCAACATTAAACATTGATGGAGATGTGGAGCTTGATGCCATTATCATGGATGGAAGGACACTTGCCAGTGGTGCTGTTTCCTCAGTAAAAAACATCACCAATCCGGTATCACTGGCTCGGGCAGTGATGGAAAAGGTGTTCTATATTTCATTATTATTATTATTATTATTTGCTTTATTATTTATATTTTTGGCAGAAATTGTCACTTTGGTGCCCCAAAATGAAGACTTGCATTCTGTCTTTTATCTCAGCTCTTTGCAGCCAACCCATTGTTGACTATTGCCATATCTCTTGCTCTATCTTTCCCTGACTTCCTCCAGTAATGTCCACTTGCATTTCCTTTCTGAATCAGCCATGGTACATGTCCAAAACTGTCAGTGTGTTGCTAACGGTCATGTGATGCTCACACAGCCCATTACACACAAAGTTGTGAAGTGCAGTTTCTCAGCTCTGATACGCTGCAGGGTATGATGGTGCCAGCGATGTGTATAATGAATGTCAAAGTGCTATCAACAAGTCAGAAGCACAGAGGTTTAATGTTGGAAACTTGTTTTGTTTAAAATGCTAGCTGAGCCCTGATTTGGATTGTTTTTATTTTTTTTTAACATTGCATTGTGTTGTTCCCTGTTTGCTTCTTTAGTTACCATTTAAAAATGTTTTTGAACTATATAATCAATAAGAACGTCAAACTGTTCAAAAACAATATGGAACTTTGGAGAGGTATGCATGTTCTCACACAAACAATCAATAGTCACAAATATTGTGCATCATCTCATTTTAAAAATGTTGCTTTAATCTCTGGTTTTCATTGTTCTCTTAGTGCTTATTGATATCAACAAGCACCTTTTGATAGTGTATACTATCAAATATATATGTACTATAACTATATATACTATATATATACACATACTATCAACTATAGTATATATATATATATATATATATATATATATATATATATATATATATATATATATATATATATATATATATTGTAGCGGAATAGCCTCTACAAATTATGAATTTATTAATTACCTCGGAGCACCACTCATCACCTTTAATTAACTTAAAATTCAGGCGGATGAGACACCTGAAATAAACTCAATTCAATAAACAGTCTCACTTCAAAGGAGTAAATCCTAAGAACGAATGAACCAGAAATCGTGCATTCAGAAATTATGACAATAACGGATGAATTGATTATACATATTTATTTACAATGATGGTAAACATACAGCAGTGAAAATGAGCAATGATGGAGAGATGTTATTGGTGAGATGGTATGATGAATTTGTCAATATGGAATTTCATTTATAACATTAATAAAGAACGCTGAGATTAATTAAATGAGATGGAGCAGGAAGAAACTGGTTGGAATTAAGCAAATAAATCGGGATGATTATCTTACTTAAATCTTTGACAAGAACGTGTTCAATAATTCTAAATTTGGATAAGAATTCGAATTTAATTATTTAATTAGAATTGGATGTACTGGTTTGGGACATCACAAATGTCAGAGCGCTATCAGATCCTACTTTGAACGCTGAATCCGGAGTGTGGGTCGAAGCGGGTGGTTGGTCCCCTATTCGGCGCGTTTCCGGGGGAATTGGATCCCTGGAGCGTCAGAAGATGTAGGTCTACGCAGCTACTCTGGGCTTCTGGGTCCGTTCAGCGGAGTTCCAGAGCGGTGTGATGATGATCCAGATTGTCCCAAAAATAGATAGTTCCAGATTTTACGTGTAAAGACGTAATGGAAAAAGTTGGAGCTACGGTTCTAGTTAATTACTGATCTCGGGAAAAATACTGGTTACAAATAAACACTTGTTGTACTTTCTCCCGTTCGGAAGAACGGAGAGGTAAAAACTTATAATGAAATAACAAAAGAAAAGAAGACGAAAGGCTAAAGACAAAAGCTAAGGACAAGAAAGAAACTTAGAGGAGACAAAAAGCTTAAACGAAGACAAAAAGCTCTGGAGGAGAAAAAGCTAGGAAGTTGGTCTGCCAGTCTAATTTAAACAGACCCGCCTTTCGAACTTCCAGCCAATCATGAGTTGCTTCTGTCAGAGGCTGACCAACCTTATCCAATCAGGTCAGCTCTAGTTCCTTCCCTCTGCATCTCATTAATGTGAACAGGATACTTTCAATTCCTTGCTTTGTCTGCCGCAATACACTTCAAATCACATTCTTTCAGAGTTATGCAGATTCCTCGTTTGCTGGGGAAGGAAATCATTTTATAGTATTACTTTCACACATGAAAAGATTGGCTACATGTAATTTTTATTAAAGGTGGATTAATTAATTGTCATGACTCGTCCTCATTGGGTGATCCTAAAAAGAAAACTCACATTTTATTCATTCACATTAGTAACTTAAGAGAAGTCTGAAGCTTGGAAAACATAATCAACAATTATTTACTGCAGTGTTTATGATTAATGTGTGTGTGTGATCAGTTCAAAGAATTAAATCACATATCAAGATAAAATAATGGAAAAGAAGAGATTCAACCAAAACAATTAACCACAGTCTTTTAGACTAAGTTAGATCAGTTCCTTCAATTGGGGAAAGAAGTTTGGATTCCTTCTGTCTCCTTCTCCGTCAGGGGAGGGGTTGTTCTGGCGCCATGGAGTCTCGTCTTTTGGCTTAGAAGTGTCATTTCTGACCAGAACCAGGGTTTGGTCAGATGCGACTCTCGGCATTTCCCCCGACCTGCGACCATAAATTGTTAGATGTGCTTTAATCCTTTGTGTTGACACAGCTGCATTCTGTAGGGAGTAAAGGTGTAAATCTCTGAGTGTCACCACGCCTCTTGGGTCAAATGGTCACTCTCTCTTCGTCCTGTGTGGACCAATCTTACTGCAGAGAAAGAAATACAACTATTGTTTAATCCAGTCGAATGTTTTTAATCCTGGGAGGCCAAGATCACTACAAATCCCCCCTTTGCGGACGAATTTCTTTTAGACCAAGAAGAATTTCGGCTGCAGAAGAAAAAGACTTCCAGGAGTCATCCATCTCGGGGTAGATGGCAGGATCTGATTTCAGACCATTCGGATGTCTTCCAGTACATCAAAGTTTTAATGTTTAACAACTAACTTTACTCTGGTTATATGGATAAAGCTTCATTACTTCTGCCTGGCTGATCTGTGATCAGTAGTGGATGGCTGTGTGTGTGTTAGAGCACGTCCCCCCCTCTGGCTCAGGGGAATCACGCACTCAAGTGGCGTGGGTGACTGTGAGACAGTACTCAGCACATCATTTAGCATTGGCTGTGAGTATCGGTCAGACTCCAAGTTCGGTTTGTCATCACACCTTTTTGGAAAATGCTCAGCTGGGATCTCTGGCTTCTGCTCAGCCATCTGACCGGTATCTGGTGATGTCATGCCCTGCTGGGTTGTCATGGTGACAGCAAAACAACTGAACTCTTTTGGATGAGGGTCCAAGAAGGGCAGAGGTTGTGTGACCTGAGCAAATAAGTTCATGCCTTTAAGGTCAATCAATGGTTCAAACCTCTTCAGCAGGTCATTACCAATCAACAATGGAAATGTATTCACGGCGGATACATACACAGGATGGGTTACAGTCATGGGCCCAATTCTCATTTGGATCATCACTCGTGAGGACAGAGTGGTTGTTCTTTTAGCATATGGTCTGATTTCCAACTCGCAGGGTTGAAGTTTTAGCCGTCTGCTGGTTTGCTTGGCTGCTAACTTCAGTTCCTTGAAAAGTGAGCTTGACATGAGGCTAACATCAGCCGCTGTGTCCATCAAAGCGTCGCTTTCCAAAACGGACTCCAGTATTATTGGGAGATATGGTTTCTTACTCAGTCCCCTTTCAGTAAGACTACAGAGAAACTGTGGACCTGGCCTCTTTGCAGCTTCATTCTGCATCTGGTCACTCTGCATTACCATGACAGCTGTGGGGGAATCATCGACCCCCCCCTTTGCAGCATTCACACCTGGAGCTTGGACAGAAACTGTGTGACTGTCATTTCCAGGGTTTACTCTGTTGTGGGTTATTTTCACCTTTGGCTTTTCAGGAGAAAGAATCAACTCAGGTGGATTCTTGATCTCATTTTTCACACCGCCGACTGCTGACACATTTTGAACTTTTTCCTCAGATGTCATTGTAAGTTTTCGTATAAGTGTCTTTAAGTTCTCAAGGTCTTCTGCATTAACTACTTGCTTCCTTTTAGAGACTCTGTGTGCAGGTCTCTGGAAATCCTGACCATATTTCTTCTGGTCTTTACCTGGGAAGTCATCTGGAAGTGGTGGAAAGCTGTCTGAGTTAAGAAATCCTTGCATGCGTGGGTTTCTGTGGCCACCTCTGTGACTTCTGGATCGATTCTGCCCAGATTGCTGTGGGAAGAATTTATTCCTGCCTGAGGGTTTCTGAGCTTCCTTTTGGGGTGGATTTCGGTTAGTGCATCTAGGCTGAGACCCTGTTTGTCTCTGACTGTACCGAGGAGATCTCTTCCCTTTTCCTCTTCTCCTGTTATCATGCCAAGGAGTGTAGCTCTGTGTTCCCTCAAGTTCACGTGTGGTGTGTCGAGTGTCTAGGCTGAGTACTGCTGTTTGTTCAGGTCCTCTCATTTGACTCTGCTTCTGGAAGGCCATGGCCGCCCATTCCCGTAATTGACGGGTTGTGGACGTGGCTGGATTTCCCAGTACACCTAGGTGTCTACTGGTTCCTGGGTGTAGGTTCTGTACAAAGATTGTACGGAAAGACAAATCAGATTCCATATCTGGGTAATTTTGACACCCAAAATACGCTTTTCTTAGCCGGTGGTAATACTCCTGCGGAGCTTCTGTCCTACCCTGCTTTATTAACATGGCTGCAGCAAGTCCAGCTATTGGTAAATCACTAGAGTACTCCTGTTCCATGGCTTTACACAGCATCTCATAATTAGTCATAACAGAATCTGGCTGCCTGTCCAGGAACTGACTGACTTCTCTGCTGGCTGACAGTCTGATCAGATATATTCTGTCATTAATGGAAGCATGAGGAAATTTTCTCAGATGGAATTCAATTTCTCGTAAGAAGGAGTGTGTCTCATTAGCAGTTTGAGGCTTTGGATCAAACTTATGAATGTTTTTGGCTATCTTAGCTAGTTCAGCGTCTGAGGGACCCAAAGGATCATCCATGGGTAAATGTCTTGGTAAGGCATTTCCTCTGATTGCACCAGAGATTCTGCCTTCACTTCTGAGTGGATTACCCGGGCTTAATCTGTCAGGGCCTGGACCAGAGGGTTGGTCTTTCCACCCTTCAAACTCCTCCAGTCTCGCTATTCGTTGGGAGTCTATTTCTGCTTTGACGCGGTTTAGTTCGCGGTTTAGCGCCTGGGATTGATTCTGAGCACTTCTGCACATCACCCTGGCTTCACTTAGCTGTTCTTCCAGAACACGAATCCTAGTTTCTTTTGACCCTAGATGTTCTTCATAAGCAGTTAAGTCTGCACTTAGCTCTTTAATTTTCTGGGTGGACTCCAGAATGGTGTATTTTCCTTCATCATGAGCTCTGAGTTGGGTTTCTAAGTCCTGGTTGTCACCTTCCAAAGTAGCAAGTTCAGTAGTTATCTGCTGGATCTGGACTTTGTTCTGCTGTCCTGACATATCAGTAAAGTCTAGCTTCTGCTGAAGAGAGGATTTTTCCTCCTTCAATTGTGAAATTTCTTGCTTCTGAGCAGTGAGTTTCACTGAAGCCTGATTGATCAGGTTTTGAGCATGTTTCAATTGGCTGAAGAGCACAACTGAAAAATTTGCAAGAGTTTCAGTAAGTGCCTTGCCATTAGGTACTTTTTCCTCCACCTTATCAATTAATCCATTCAGGATTGTTTGGAGGTTGGTGGGTTCTGTGTCCAAGATTGTTGTCATGTATCCTGGCACAACTTCCTCGGTTAGCATCAACAAGGCCCTTTTCTCTACCTCTAGAGATTCGCTTTGACCTGCTAAGCTACCTGTCAAACTCATGTTGGTAGATCTACTGATATCTAAGTTTAACCTATTAGTGTTACAATCTTCGCAGTGGTTTACAAACTGAGAGGTATGCCACAGTAATAAGGTACAACTATGCTGATCTCAGTTATCTAAGCAAAAGAAATAAAATCACAAAATTTACTTGATACACAAGCCACAAGGTTAAATCAAACAAACTTATTGCTGCAATCATTTGAGAAGCAAATTTACATATTCTTAATGTGGGCTTACTAATAGTAAACAACTAATAATAAACTTCCGACAAGGGGTTAAATGCACTTGTGTTTTCTTAAACACTATGTATGATTGAAAATTCAATAACAAAATTAAGCTAGAAAAATGCAAAACAGTTTGAAAAAGGCAATTCCTCTTTTTACTTTTGACTCCACTCAATTCCACTTATGACTATTTTACCACCCATGTGATAAGAAAACATAAGCAAAGCACAGGAGTTAAATGGATTAATCTGTTTAAATGCTTATCTGTACAATCATTCACCATTTGCTATTATAGTTGAGGATAAACATTGAACACAGAGCTTAGCAGCTCTTGCTAAAAACACAAGCTACAGCAGCGTAGCCGCTATTGCTAAGAACACAAGTTACAACAGCTTAGCAGCTATTGCTAAAAACACAAGCTTCCTTTAGC
>NC_136629.1:24025255-24100255 GCF_933228915.1 Telmatherina bonti | reverse complement strand
GTAAAGAAAGTTAAACATGTGTGAATGTGTTTTTATGTATTTATTTTTCTATGATCAGGAAAAATAACTTTATCAAGTCCTATGTAATGACACATCCACATACTAATTTCATGAATGTGTTTTCTTAGTTCCATATTTCTTTCTCTTGTCTCAGGTAAGTCAGCAGCTGAAGCCTCGGCACTGTCTCTGCAGATGATGGCTGACCGTGTCCAAGGTGCAGGAGGTGCAGTTGTAGTTTCTCCATCGGGGCAGTGGGCTGCTACATTTACTACTCAGCGCATGGCTTGGGCTGCCGTGGAGCAGGATGTGCTGTGGTTTGGATTAGACCCCAGTGTAAAACAAAAGGAGAAGTTGCATCAGTAACTTTTTCCCCTGATTTTCAAATGTTATCCATCCTTTTTTAATTTACTAAGGTTTGAATAAGATTGTTTAAGGCAGTTATTACTCATTTTTATACTACTTTAAAACTCATTCACAATTCTAGCAGGCAAAGGAAATGCTAATAACCCTTTCCCGAAGTGTCATTTAAATGCATTTGTACAGTGAAGTGGAATGAAAGCTATTGCAAATTAAAATTAACAGCATTTACAGAAACATTTCAGTTTTTCTCCATGTCAGCTGCAAAACACAGACTCAACATTTCTGAAAGATGAGCTCAAATGTATGTAAAATAAATCATAATACTGTAATAAAAGATATATTAAGTTCACCATGTTTTTATCAATATGCTGGCTAGTTTTCAAAAGTATTTTTACATTGTTACTGTTACTTTTGTTTTAATTATCCATTTTAAAAAGAAGTTGATTTGTGTTTTGTTCTCTCTACCACCTTACTAGAGCATGACTGAAAATTTTTTAAGTAAAAGTTTGGATTCATGATTCATTTTCTCAACAAGCATCTGCTGAAAAGATACAATATCAACACATCTTTTAATCTGAATTATAATGTGTCGAGGAGGCAGAAAGAAAAAGGTGATAAATGTTCACTAAAGTGTGAAGTATCAGCTGCTACGCTACGCATAAACAGAAACCACGTGACACGCAGTCCTGTCAGTGGCTTTGCAGCAGCGGGACGATTGACGGCCGAGTTGGAGGAAGTTACTGGGAGCAGCTGTGCTAGTATGTAACCTTACACGAGTGGGACAGAAACACAGTAACTGAGAGGTGAGAATTGTGGATATCGTAAGATAAATATCTCTTACTATCTGATCTGCAAGTGCGGCAACAGATGCATGTGGGTGTCACCATCTAAAGCTAACAGCACGCAGGCTACAAAACAAACTTGGTATCTAGGGCCTGTGCTAAAGCTACCTAGCTTGCCCGTTTCACACACTTAGCATGGAATTCTCTGGCTTAATATTTACACATTTTGTTCAGCATATTTACATTTCTGTGTCCAGATGATCGTGGCTGCTAATTTTATTTTTAGATGTGACAGTTGTATTTAAAAGAGGGCGTTACCTTGTAGAGTAAGTTCCTTCCTAAGTTAGTGTTAGCATGCTACCATACATGATGGCGTTCTGCAGCAGTTGTTAGCAGGCTTACAACGCTAGCATTAGCACTAGCTATTTCCCCTGGAAAAACCTCCACTCAAAAAATCCTAGCGTTTCGTATGCTAATATATGAGCTGATTTTACATAATCCTACACATGTAGTACAGAGGCATCAAACTACCAGTTTTCCCATTCATTTTGTGTTTTGATTCGTGTTATTTCGTGTAGGTTGTTTACTTTTGGCCTGTTTTAGGTCGTGAAGTCGTTGCGACAATTTGATTAAAGCAGAGTGGGCCAACTTAGTTTTCCAGTTTTGCTGTAGGAATAGTTCACGTGTACTTGCACAGAAACATTTGAAAGTTTGGCTTTACAAACATGAGCCACTAACGGAAATGGCAAGAATGCTAGCTATGTCGGCAGCACAGCCAGTCCGCTGATAGAGGCATCCCAGAGGAAAAAAGTTTTGATGATATCAAAGAATCACTTTATTTATAATAATTATATTTACAATTTTTTTTGACAACAAAATTCCAAGCCTCGTCAAATAAACAGTGTGATCGTGATGTTTGATAATTACTTTGAAGGAGTATTGGACGGCTTTCCTCCATTAATGATGGGTTATTTTGCTACCCCTCCATTCTGTCCGTGTTGTTGTGATTCAGGAAGGCAGCAGCATTCATGGATATTGTGGACACCTTTAACCATTTAATACCCAGTGACCAGTTGGACGACTCCCTGATAATTGGTCAGAACTTGGAATGTGAAGCCAGTAATGAGGCTGGGACAGGACTCAAGCTGGAAGATTCACTGAAGAACATGCTCAGTGACAAAGATCCCATGTTTGGATGTGCTCAGTTCAATCTGTTGGACAATGAAGACCCTGCTTTTCAGATGGCTGGATCGGCAAGTATGTTTTCAGATAGAAAACTGGACCATAATGTCAGTGTAGTTTTTTTTTTTTTTTTGTTAGATTGGAATAAAAGCTAATAAATCATTTGTTAATATTACATGAGGCTGTCCAATGAAGATGATAAAAAAAATTACACTTTACAGAAATTTGTTATTAGTGGAGCATTTTCTTAATGCTGTTTTTGCTTAGTTGAATTTTGACTCGGTAGATCTCCTTACACCAGGAAACGCAGAGAAAATTCTCATCTGGAACAGCTGTATACTCAAACCTTGTAACACCAGGATGTACAGTACCCAATGTTACATTCAGAGAACCTCTTCAGTATTTCAGTCTTGGCTTTTTTTTTTTTTTTTTTTTTTTTTTTTTTTTTTACTATTATTAATTACAAAGTGATAGCAGACAGGAAATAAACATCTTTGTCTGAGTGCCAATGTAAACAATAAGCTGTTTGGTAATCTTGAAGAACTCAGTGTTTAGGATTATTATTATTATTATTATTTATTTATTTTTTTAAAATCTGCAACTTACGTTGTCTTAAAGATAAATTGTTATTATTTTTTCTTGGTTTTTGCAGGTCCAGAAAGTGGTTCAGCACCGACAGACGTCAACAGCGAAGTGAGTCCTTCAGAGACTTCACAAGTTAAGCGAATCATTGGCAAGCAAAAGAAGTATCGAGGCAGTTTAGGCTACCGTAAGTGGGTGCTCATTTAATATACATTAGGGCTGACATAGTTAAAGAAATAACAATAAACGCATTTTCCTATAATATGTCTTAAAAAAAATTAAATAGCAAGTGTGTGGATAGTTAAACTTATAATGCACTGGCTGGTGTAACAAACCACAGCATCGTTTGACTATAATACAAATTGGGAAAGTATTTTTCCCTCCTATCTCATATGTCGTTTTCACAATTATTCACAAAAAAGAAAGGGTAGGCTTGCCATTAAAAAGTTTTATATTTGTATTCAAAGTATTTACATTAACATTAAAATCTAAAATTTTTATAAAATTTCTTGTTTTGCTCTTTCTGAACAGAATGTAAGCCTAAGATGGCCACAAACACTTTAATCCGAGGACGACCAGGAAGGAAACCAGCCAACAGACTAAGCAGATCATTTCTTATTGAGAAAGGTGTTACAGGTGTACAGCTGAAGAAAGAATTGACTCTAGGAGGGCGGATTAACATTAATGATCTCGATGGTGGACTATGGCTGAACCCTACAGTTGTGCTTAGACGACTGACTGTCACCATCGGAGGATTTAAGATAGAGTTGCTTCCGGGACCCTCTTACATGCAAGGCATCAGTGCGAGCCAGTCGGTGTGCTTTGATAACAGTCTTTTGTATGGTGGCGATATCGGTTTGGCCATCTTGCCAGATGATGGTGTCCCTGTAGAGAATCCCACACCAGAAAGCGCGGCAGAGATGGATGGAATTGAGAATAACTCGGCTGATGATGCAGCTCATGGACTTGGACCTTATGTGAATCCTAATGATGTGCAGACCTCCAATGGGACTTTAACGGAGATGTGCGGTATGCAAGAAACAAAACACGATGGTCAGAATGTCCCAGGAAAGCCAGTCGGTGAAGAAAACGATGGTGTGAAACATGCACATGAAAATGAGAATAACTCTGTTACTGTTAGTAATAACACTGATGGCAAAGAAAAGCAACCAACTGTAGCGAAAACACAGATCAAGTCTAAACAGGGAGGGACACCAAGCAAGAGCAAGGAATTGGTTACATGTAAAACAAGCAACATGATTAAGGAGCATAAAGTATCCCAAAACAAGCCATCCAAAGTCCTACATAGTAGAGACCCACACAAGATGAAATCTCTAAAGGACAACCAAGATGTTTCACCTTTGAAAAGACCTGCAGAGAACACTCAAAGTGAGCACGCTGCTAAAGTGCAGAAGTTGCATAGTGCAGGGGATGTAAAACTGAACCCAAAGTCACCAAGTAGGCCAAGCTCTGCGGCGAAAAAAGTCCTGTCTCCTGGCAACCGTGCTGGTGATCAGCAGGGACCAACCAAACAAAATAATCCTCATCACAGCTCCAAAGTTGAACCCGCTCACCAGGCACAAAGTCATCCAAGTAATTCTTTAAAAGGTCCTCAGGAGGGAGCGCAGGAAAAGTTCAAACTGAAAAAACCTGAGAAGATTCTTCAAAGGCAGAAAAGTAAAAATGCACGAAGCATCTCCGTGGATGAGCCGCAGCTGTTTGTTCCAGATAACGCTCCCGCTGCGAAGAAAGAAACTACTGAGGAGCAACCTGGTAACACTGACAGCGTGTGGGATGGAAACAATTGTTGTGGTCTCTGCAAAAAACACCACAACAACATGTAAGTGTTTCTCTCCAGCTCCATGTTTTTGCTGAAAAAAAGGAACTATATTTCCATCACATCTTGTTTTTATGACAAAATGCACCTTTTAACGATGGACATGTCTTGTTAAGGTTCATGGTGGGCTGTGGCCGCTGTGACGACTGGTTCCACGGTGACTGCGTTGGTCTCGACCTGGCTAAAGTACGTGAAATGGAGGAGGAGGACCAGATGTACGTTTGCTTAAAATGCTGTGATGAGGAAAGCAAGAAGGTGGAACCTGAGCCCCCCGCTGCAGCCAAACCAGAAGCTCACGAAAAGCCTGAGGTTCAAGATTATAAGCAGCATCAAAAGCCCCGTCCTGGATCCTCCCAGACACTTGCCTCAGGGGGTGTCAGACCAGTAAGAAAGGTGAGTGGGGGGTCTTGTTTCTTAATTAAAATGTTAATTTTTCACAGCAAATGCCTGTTAATTTTTCCACAAACACAGAATATATTTGTTACCTCAGCTTTTTCATCTTCTGATATTAAGTGTTTCCATTGTACAATGGTTTGTTCTGTTTTTGTTTTCATGTGTGCAAGAGGTGTGCACATGGGTGTGTGGTTAGCATGATGCACTTATACTCATTTTCACTGAAAAAGAACACAAAACATCAGAACTTGTTTTCAGTGGCTGGGAAGTTGTAACAACTTTTGACTTTGAAATTGTACTTTCTTTTGTTACTTTCTGCCTTAATGATGAGTAAATTAATACACTTCTTTTTACTTTTAATCTTCAATAGGATCAAGAAAGGACGGACTCCACAGATGGCAAAGAAGCAGTTCATAAAACAGGTATTTTTAGCAGCAGTTAATGTAAAAAAAAAATATGTTTACTGTTGTGTTCTTTTTAAGATTAGACTGGGTTCAGTGTCCTCAGATTACCTTAGAAACAGTCATGTCACAACTCTCCAGCAGTTTGTGCGTGCTGCCTCTTCACATGAGAAATATAGTATGCCGCCACAAATGCACAGGGAGGCTTAGAAAAGCCACTGGTTATGTATTTCTACTGCCACATAATGTTGTAAACAAGTTTCACTTCTGGGAGTTACATATATGGCTGAGCATTAGGGAGAGAAAAAAACACCCAACACTCACATAGTGTAACTTAAATTGGGTGGTAAAGGTTTTTCTTGTGCCCACCAAATGCCTTTTGTTTTTTTTTTAGTCTAAAAGAGGAGAAAATGGCCTCTGTCATCTCTTACAAACAGGATAAAAACTTAATTATTTGCAACCATCTTATGGAGTATTTATTTGCAGCATGTCTGTTATCACACAACTGTTTGCTGTGTTGTTCCGTCGTCACAGGCAATCATCCAAGACATGAGGCGAAAAGTAAGACTCCCTCTGTGGCTTCAAAAAAACCTGTTTCTGTGGATGCAATCAGACGAAATGTGCGCGATTCTCTCAAAGAAATCCTCATACAAAGGTCAGCATTTCACGGGTAAAGGCAATTAGTTGCTGTGTGGACAATATTTAACTCCAAGTGCGATGCTTTGCTGCGTTCTAGATTGAAGGAGTCTGACTTGAACGTCTCCGTAGAGAGGGCTTCTGAAGTTGCCAAGAAAACAGAGAGAGAGCTGTTTCATCTCTATAAAGACACTGACAACAAATACAAGAACAAGTACAGAAGCTTAATGTTTAACCTCAAAGATACAAAAAATAATGTAAGTGTTTTGTTTTTTTTAATATCATGATTGATATTCCTGAATTTTTTTATGGTAAACAATGTTTAATTTGCTGTATTTTGTATTTATATGTCACAGATTCTCTTTAAGAGGGTTCTCAAGGGGGAAATTTCTCCCAGTAACCTCATTCGCATGAGTCCTGAGGAGCTGGCCTCTAAAGAGTTGGCTGCTTGGCGACAGAGAGAGAACAGACATGTAAGTGTTGCTAAAAGGTTTCCATGAAAAGCAAGTAGAAGTTACACCTCATTTAAAATATTTTGCATAAACTGAAATAAGGGAAGCTGCTTCCTTCCAGCTTTTCTACTCTGATTGGTCAGCCACGGTAGCCACATCAGACTCCTCCCACCGTCTCTTATCAACTGTGTGGATGTGAAATATTTAAATTTGAAAGCTTGTATGACTAGTCGTCTTTTCAACACCGTGAAGAATTCTCTCTCTCTCTTTTTTTTTTTAACTCTTTACCGGTTTGGATAAATACTGCCGTTTTAATGTCACACTGGGAACATGTTAGAGAAAAATCTCTCAAAGAAAGACAGACACTCAGATCAGTGAGAAGGTACAACTGTTTTACTTGCAAGGAGTTCACACAAACCAACAGATAAAGTGGCACCAGCCAGTGGACATTCGGCTTAAAATGAAGTTCCTTTCCCCAACCCCATCTGGGAGCATTGTTATCTCAGTTCATGGTGTAGGACCCCAGAGTGAGGTTTACAATGAGGATTTCCTGCAGGGGGGTTGTAATGTCCTTTTGTAGTTCTTCTTAATCCAGACACACTTTGAAGCAGGAGATAAGAACTTCTACGGCTGCTGAAGCCATTCTGACCATATATCCCGACAGCAGCTCACAATATCATAATTCCAAGATTTTTCCATCAGCACAGATGATCATTTAAACCCAACAAGGACGACGCTTTGTTTTATTTCCAAATATTCATTGCAGCTCACATAATGACTCATCTTTGGATGAAACTGGAATGTCTACTTAATATTCAGACATTTCTGTTTATTTTAACAGTTTATTCGAGGATTGATGTATTTTAGAGTATGAAATTTTAAGTTGTCCTCTGAAAACGAATGAATTCCTCATTTTCCAGACAATTGAGATGATTGAAAAAGAGCAGCGGGAGGCAGAGAGACGACCCATCACTAAGATCACACACAAAGGTGAAATTGAAATTGAGAGCCAGGAACCAGTGAAAGCACCAGACCCAATAGAGGTAAGGTTCAGCTCATGTATTCTTCTGTTTTTATTTGTTTTGCTTTTCTTTTTAATGACAGATATGATGCTTTTAAGAAAGAAATTGGAAGGGAAACTGCATGAGCGTCTGTGTTTTTCCTTCTTGTAGCTTGAGCCTCCTCCTAGAGTGACTGAACTCCCAGCAGAACCTCCAAAAACCCCAGAGAAGAAAGAAGAGAATACAAAGATGGTAAAGGACACTACAAGCCAACACAAATCTCACCTGTTCGACCTGAACTGCAAAATCTGCACAGGTAAACCCCAGTGTGAGGACAAAAAGCATCTGTTCTCTCAGTTAACGATTGTCCATAAATACCGACATGTGACTTTTATTCTTCTTTCCCATAAGGTCGTATGGCACCACCTGTGGAAGAAGCACCAACCAAAGTGGTCAAAGTTGCTACCACAGTGGTTCGGAGGCAGTCCACCAAAACAGAAGAGACAAAGAGCACGACGCCACCTGCAGTCGACGATGACCTGCACATTACAGTATTAGAGGAGAGCTTCCGAAATGCCCAATCTGGCTACGAAGCACGGCAAGAAAATATTTCAAAAACTCTGTGACTTCTTTGTTCAGCTATTTTTTTTTCCCCGTTTCTTCACTCCTTTTTGTTTGTTTTGTCACAGGGCGGATCACATAGCTGGAAGAGACGAAGAAGCCACTTTCCTTTCCAACTTGAAGTTCCTGTGGCGAGGATTCATTCACATGCATTCTGTGGCCAAACTTGTCACAAAAGCCTTTCCTGTTTCAGGCATTTTGGACAACTTGACTGAGGTAAGAGCCTGAATAAATGAGAAAGGTTTGCTTTAGCTGTTGCAGCATAATGATGCAGGTGCCAGAATCATAAACACACAAGCACGAATCAGACTTGAGAACCATAATGATGTTGTAGTTTATTAGTTACAGCATTTACATTCACAAGGGTTCAGTTAGACCTAATCAGGTTAGAGATCTGCTCATGCTGAAGCAGAAACACCGAAATCCAGATTCTGTGTTTTTACTTCAGAACTCTTTATCCCTCACAAACAGGACCTTCCAGACAGCATCCAGGTTGGCGGCAGGATAAGTCCACAGACGGTGTGGGACTACTTGGAGAAGATTCGGGCAACTGGAACAAAAGTATGCAGCTTTTTCTCAGACAACTAAACAGTTTTTTGTCTTTTTTTTTTGTGGATATGAAAAAAAACCTGTAAGAATTATTCCTCAGGGCAGCTGGAAATGAATGTTAAACAGTTGATTCTTTTTTCCCCTTCAGTTTACAACCTTTTTCAGACTTCTTGTATGCAAGTTTCTGATTTTACTGACACATGCTTTTTGTTTTATTAAAGGAGGTGTGCCTGGTTCGCTTCTCCCCTGAGACAGAAGAAGATGAGATCTCCTATACTCTTCTTTATGCCTACTTCAGCAGTCGTAGGCGTTTCGGGGTGGTGTCCAATAACCGGAAACAAGTGAAGGACATGTATCTCATTCCCTTAGGTGCTACGGAAAAAGTTCCCCATCAGCTTGTTCCCTTTGATGGGCCAGGTAATCCCAGTAAAAAAACCTTTTCTTCTCTTTTTTTTATATCTTAATTATTTTCTCACTGTAAGGTACACAAACATCTCCAATCTTTGAAACTTAATCAGTGTTTCAATTTGACAGGTTTAGAAAACAACCGTGCCAACCTTCTGCTTGGGCTCATTATTCGCCAGAGACCGAAACAGGATTTTCTTCCTGTGGACGTGAACGAATCTACGAGGATTGTACACGTAAAGCACACTGTTATTTCAACAAAAGCTACCACAACAACGGAGGAGGATGAGAAGTTATACCTGTCTACGTTGACGCCTTTGCACAAAAAAGAGGCAAACAAACCACTGGACACTACGGAAGATGACCCAGTTTTAGAGCCTTACGAGGAACCGTCGACTACAGAGGGGCCCGGCAATCAGGAGCCGCAAAAACCTCTTCGCTTTCTTCCAGGTGTGTTAGTGGGCTGGGGTGGAGAGTTGCCGCCTCTGCCTCATTTTGGAGACAAACCTACGACGATGGTAAACGATGCCCCAAAGAGCCAGGCGGCTCCCAAAACAGACGCATCATCTGGTAACTCCAAAGGTTCAACAGCTGCTGCTGCTCCACGTTTTGTCATCAAGAAGAAAGAAGTTAAACCCGTTAAAGCTGAACTGGAGCCATCCAGTCCAGCTAATGCATCTGCTTCTAACAATTTACTGGGAAAAGACACTGCAGTGGCGGCTCATCGTGCATCAGTCACACTGAAAGATAAGCCCCCAGATGTGTCGACTGAAGCGTTCCTGGCGAGCTTGTCGGCAGCTCCGGCTGGTACTGAACCCAGTAATGCTGCCACCGCAAACAAAGGCGATGCCGGCCTTTTGTCTGAAACTGAAAAAGGAACATCTGAGGGGAATCCTTCGCTGCAGTCAGAATCCCAAGCTGCTTCAGATCACACAAATGGCTCAAAACCGCCTTTAAGTGGAATATTGAAAAAGTCTTCAGTATATTCCACTGGGAATGAAGATAAAACAATGGTGCTACAGAAGGATAAAACCAGCCTCCCAGATGCTTCAAACACTAAACCACTTCCTGTGTTGAGCAGCGCCAGAAAGGATCTGGTCTTACCATTTCACCAAGGATATTTACAGCTCTCTCAGGCCCGGCACAAGCTGGAAGAACAAAATCAAACTGCGATTCAGTCATTTTCCGATAAACAGAGCGATCCTGGGTCGGGCCAAACTGATGCTGCAGTAACTCACACGCTTTATTCTCCTGAAGCTACATGTAATGTCGAATCCTCTGAGCTCCAGCAGGATTCTGTAGAGGTGCCAGCTGTCCCTGAACACAACAGCTCAACACCTTCTCCTTTGCAGCAACAGCCTCAGGTATCTGGCAGCCATGATGTCCCAGTTGCCCTGCCTCCAAACACTTTGTCCTCCCTAAACACAGAAGATCAGAGTTCTGGTCCTGAAACATCTCAGGAGAGTTCTTCACTTACTCCTCCTGGACTTCAATCCCAGTACCCCGAGAGTCACTCAGAACCGTCTGGCCAAGTGTCATTCCTGGCCAAAGACTACACGCGCATCGATGAGCGATACTGTGACCCTTGGGAGAGGCCGCGAAACTCCGAGGACAGAGATCACCACGGGAAGCACAGCCACCACAGGGAGGCCCATCGCGGTAAAAAGAGCCGACACCATGACGACAAGTACAGGGAGAGGCGCAGGCACCACGGACACTCAGACGACCGGCATGGCGAGAGGAGGAAAGAGAGGCACCACAGCGACGATCACAGTAGCCGACACAAGGACAGACACAGACATCGACGAGATTCCGATTATGAAAATGGACGGAGAAGTTCTAAAGACAGTTATTCTTAATTTTTTTATTTTTTTAAATGAATGCCCATCTAGAGACCATTTGGTGCTCTTTTAGCTTGTTTGATCAGTGGCTGGCGGTGAATTCATTAATTTTTTGCATCTGTTTATGCCAGGCCTCTTCCAGGTTATTTTCATGTTCTCAACAGTACAGCCAAAAATCAGGCATCATTTCAGTGAAATTATTAATTCAGACAAGTTTAATTGTGACCAAGAAATGATAATATTTGAACGTTTTCCCATGTTAAACTATTTTAATGTGTACATACAGTGTTTATACTGAGCTGTTTTACTGACATAAAGCATCCAGTGTTTAGGTCACAAAGAGCGTGGACCATTTGGTAAAATATTGAAAGTAAGCTTCAAAATCTTGGCTTTAATGTAAAAGATGAATATTTAATTTAGCAGCTCTATACAGCAGTTTTTTTTGTTCATTTTAATTTCTTTTAAATGACTTAAGTATTTTATAAACATTTATGTTAAGACAATGTACATTTTGGCTTGTAATATACATTAGAGATGTGTGCCTTTGCACTGTGTGTTTATGTACAGTTGGTAATAAAACTAATCCTTTCTTTTTTAATTGTTGATTATAAAAACAATGGTTGTGTTTTGTTTTGTAAATGAAAAAAAATTGCAGCCTGGGAGACGAAGATTGCTTGAACCTGATAAGACCCGTTTTAGCAGATGCATTTTTTTTTAACCAATATGGGCTTGGAAATGTTCCTGCAATAATTATAATTCCTATAAAATATTATTGCTGATGAAGGTTTAATCCCTCAAATAATTACCTCAGTTGAATATTAATTCATAGTTTAAGGACTAATGAGTCACAAAGAGAAAAAACAGCTCTGTTAAATAACTATGATCCATTAGACAAAAAGATGTTGACTATTAATGCTGTACAAATGATTAATAAACTCAAAGCGTCCTATAAATATCACAAATCCTGCCAAACATATTTATTCTAACAGTTTGCCATATCACAAAATGTCACCTTTACATATCACATGAGGAATTTTCAGCTTTTGTCAAGGCCAAGAATCACATCTACATCACTTTATGTTGCCCTCATAAATATTAAAACCCTCACTATTTTTAAGAAACGGCACCGGTCTGGTATCTCCAAACAAATAAACATTTCGTAGACTTCCTTCAAAGCCCTTTGAAAACATACCAGAGGTGACAACTGACACATTTCTGTGTAATTCAAACCCTCCAAAGTACACCACTCCTCCATAGTTTAAGGCTACGTATCGCTCAAATGGATCCACATCTTCAAACAGAATCCTTTTACCGTTCAGGAACACCTGAATAATTGTGCTGTTTAGAGATAAAGACACGTTGTGCCACAAATTGCAGCACAGTGTGAGATTTTTGAAAGTTATTGGAAGAGAGAGCCTCTCGCCAAGATTGACGATGATTTTCAAATGGTTCCTCTCGAGACCAACTGCAAGGTAGTCATCGTCCTCGTGCTCAGCCTTCCCTATCCACACGATCAAACCATCACGGGAGCTTGTGTAAAGGCTAAAAGAAACCTGTGTGTATTTTAGGCTTCTTACGTTGAACCTTGGGTCCCTGTATTTAACATAAGAATTTCCAACAAACTTTAAAGTGTCTGCGGATATTTCCTTGTCACAGTAAGTCCCTCCCCATCCTAATGGGCATATGCAGCTGTAAGAGTTGTCTGGAGATGGAACACAGAGGGAGCCATGTCTGCAGGTGTTGTTCACACAGCTTACAGACTGGTTACACACAGAGCCAGTCCACAACTGTGGGCATATACATATGTATGAGTCGCTTCCTGTTACCCTGCAGCGACCTCCGTTTTGGCACACCTTGTACCCACAGGCTGTTCCATCCCAGTCTCCTATGTTTGCTCCGCTAACAGCTCCCATCTCTGTGAGTTCAAGTTCATGACCGTTGATTACGAGTTCTCTCAGGCCACCGGTGAAGCTCATTGGCTCCCCTTGAATTGCATCTGGGGAGACTAAGCTCAGAGTGGACACGCCTCCTACAAAGATGTCTGTGGCGGCGTCAAGAGTCGTCATTCCTTCTGTCACGTACTCTCTCACTTCTTTGTCATCCAGAGTGAGGAAACCTTGACGACCGGTTCGTCCAGCCTTCACCGTGTGCCAGGTCCTGCTGAGCAAGTCCACTTTCTCAACTGACTGCAGGATGTGGGTGCCGTTCCCTAAGTTGTATCGTAGCTGGACAAACCCAGATGTCAGGGAGAGACAGAAGAAGTCTCCTGTTGAAAGAATACAGATACATTTAATTAATACACATTTTTTTCTTGTAAATTCCGTTTAGTTGGTGACAGCAGTGATAATCTACTAATTTGACAACAATTATATGTATATCATGGTCGAGTGGCATAACTGTAATGGTTTAATATTCTGAATGAAACTGGAAACTGGCAGAGAAAAGAATAATTAATGCTGCTTTTTCTGCCTGTCTGAATTCTGTGTGGTCCAGTGGCAGAATGAACTGGACAGATTTACCAAATACTGTTGCTAAATATTAATCATAGGTACTTGTACTAAAATGGACTCTTTAATTGTTCCATTTTCTCAAACTTTACCTTCAGAATTCTACTCCAAAGCATATCAAAGACTATTTATATGCCCTCCACTCCCCTACATTTGTTTAAGAGGTAAATAAGCACTTCATTTTACTATAAAATAATTAGGTTTCTTCACATCTCTCCTGAATTTGAGACCATTATTAATAAACCAAAAGATTAGACGTTTCTTTATGAGTTTGGAGTGTTCCCCTGCTGTTACATAATTCGACTTATGTGGAGGAACTCACACAGGTTAAAATGATAATTAAATGTTAATAGATCTATAATATCCCAATGGATGCATCCTCCACAGTTTCTGAATTTAAGTCCAATTCAGTTTCAATCTTTAGAACAAAGTGTTTGTAAAAATGATAACAGTAAAAAAAGAGTATTATGAATTAATTTGAGAGACAAATGCATGACAGCTAATAATCAGCTGACAGGAAAGCAAACTACACACAAGGCAGGCATTTGGGAAGCGTGTGTTATGGTGGTGGCTACTGATGAGGCGTTTAAAGCTGGTCAGAGGAAGGAAAGAGGACAAATGTGTTTTGTGCAAACTTTGGCCTTTCCAGCTCTCAAAGTATTTTTACATCAACCAAAAGTTACATATATTGGCAGGTAAAACGAGATGACTACTACCTACTCAGCACCGAATAAGCTCCGTGTACTTAAGCACAAGATGATTTTGTGTGATGAAATTGTGTTCTTGCAGTTCAAAAAAGGGACTATTGTAGAAACAGGGAAGAGAACAACAACAAAAAACAGCCTCTAGCGCTACACTGCAGCACCTATGTCCAGCTGGACTCACAGCAGTCTGACTACCACATATTTATGATGTCCCATCCTGTTTGGTTTATTGCTGTGTTGTTCTCACTCTCAGATGTAAGTCGCTTTGGAAATAAGTGTCTGCTAAATGACTGTAGTGGTAGTAGTAGTAATAGTAGTAGTAGTACCCCTAAAAAGACTAACTTTTAAAAGCTTTCAAAAGCTTAAACCTTGTTTGTAAGATGTTTCAAATTGGATTATTTGAGCAAAATGTCCTCACATATAAAGCTCTCCTTGACCAAGCTCCATTGTACATAGAAGATCTCATAGTTCCATATATTCCAAAAAGAGCACTTTGCTCTCAGACTGCAGGTTTACTGGTGGTTCCCAGTCTCAAAGAGTACTATGGGAGGAAGAGCTTGGATCGAAGTCATGACTCGATGCAATCAGTTGATCCGTGTATGTAAAGTGCCCTCTAACAACATTGTTGTGAAGTGGCTTTATACAAACAAAGCTGAATTTAATTGAATATTAAATTACAAACTACAGAAAATACATGACTACATGGTCAATAGCAACTAATAAATAGTTTTGGTTATAGCTACTGCCCATTCCAAGCTAAACATGATGGTGTTATTTGTGACACATTTTCACGATATTGAGAAATAGTTGCATAGTTTCATTAGATAAATAAAGCTATGGGCTTAAATGTCCTCACCTGCCCTTGCACTGAGACGCTGTGCAGTGTAGACAAGGATGCCATCAGGCGATAACGGCTGGAACTGCAGCTGTACAACAATCCTGTGTCTCACACTGATGGGTGGGAATGACATCCATGAAGACTGGTTAGCACTGAAGAATGGATCACTAATGGTCACAGCTGAACAGGGAAAAAAAAACAGTGTAGCAGTTGAATAATTGAATAGTGAGGATTGTGTCTTCTTGAATAAATAAACAACATACAGAGATACAGTTAGAGCTGACAGGCTCAGCAATGCAACCTTTCTCGCAGTGGAGTCCTGCTGTCCCCAGAGGGCAGTGGCAGGTATATCCAGTTGGCAGAGGGATGCAGGTGGAGCCGTGGGCACAGAGAGGAGGAGGGACGTGCTCTACATCACACACAGACACGGTCTCAGTACAGAGCGCTCCTTTCCATCCAAATGGGCACTGGCAACTGCAGATGGGAAAAGTCAAGCAGTGTAAAGCTTGCAAATGCAATTATCTCCTTGCGACATTACTAGAACTGAGTAAGCTGATTGATGTCTTGTCACAACACACGGTGAGATGCACAAGTCACAGAGGTATGCTGGACAAATCAATCCAAAGATTTTTCACTTACTAGACAGATGAGCCAGAGTCCACACACTTCCCTCCATTCCTGCAGTGCACATGAACACAGGGGTCTACTCCACATTGACCCACACTGCGCCCGAAGGCTGGGTGACCCGCCGGCTGTCCCAGTGCCTGAAACTTTCGGTCCAATTTAGTCCGAAACTGCACATCAAAAATACACCCTTTGGGAAGATCAAACACAGAAGTCAGTGGGAAATCTTTTACGTCTCTGATACACTCCTCTGTGGATGGAAAATGGTCAAACACAGACTTAACGGAGATCTGGATTGTTTGTCCATCTCTCACAATGTGTATAAAGCTTGAAATGAAAGTAGCTTATGGTTGTTTACTGCAACACACGAAGCCCCAGACTTTATAAACTTAAATCCACCAGCCTGAATCAAATGCTAACTTTTCAATTTGATGAATTTAAAAACTCTGCAGTTTCTATAGTTCCCAACCAAGATGCTTAAGTTTTCAAATCCAAATCCCCCCCCCCCCCCCCCATCTGTTATCCAGCATCTCCCTCATCATATTTGCTTTCTGCTATCGTAATTCAATTTTATCAAGACAATATTTGCTTTGGCCTGCACTTCCAGAGCACCGGGCCTTCTATAAATATAAGGCCTGAACACAACCCTCGCAGTCATCTGCACATGCAGACGCCCCTCTCTCCGCTGCATTAGTCATTGGCATAAACAGGATGCAGGGGAAATGTCAAGCTCATTCATGAATATTCATGGCATGATGGTGTCTACTTGGCAGACTCAAATGATGGTTGTGCTGCAAACACAGACCGTCAAAAAGCAGATTCACAAAGAATATTAGAGAAGATGGTTCATTTTGATCTAGCTGTGTGTGCCCACATAAAGTCAGGCAGGAGAACCAAGAAACTCAAGGAGCTAATTTGGCAATTACATAGGATATATATATATATATTTTTTTCAATTAACAAACATTTTTCTTGCAAAATTAGCTATTTATTTAAAAAAAAAAAAAAAAAAAGTAATGTATTCTGCCATTTTCTTGTTGTAATCTTTAAAAAGCATTCCCACCCAAAAAAAAAAAAAAAAAGGAATGAGGCTCTTAGGGAAAATTACCCTCTAGATGTTTTAGCAAATCAGAGTCATTTTATCAACAAGATCAATAAACACAAACTTCCCCGTTTCTGGTTATGTGATCAACAGCCTCAATTGAGCGAGTGATTTATTTTTTTTTTTTTCCCGCCCTGTAGCCACACAGCTACCTTTTCCACCTTTCCACAGGGGAGTGTGGATCTGTTGATAGCTGGGACTGAAGTGTATTATCAGTGTGTTCACTGCCAGCCATCATGATTAGGGCTCGAGGAAGGTCACACAGATCTGATTAGACGCTCATGAGTTCTCATTACACCCAGAGTAGAAAGGTTATGGTTCCACCAGTGTGGCCCCGCGCAGGTAGTGCTTACCAGTACAGGTGGCTGTGACAGTCTGATATGGTGTGAACAAACTAATACTTTAGCGTGACTGATTTGATTTTTGAAGGTTTATTTGGTGAGCCGAAAAATGAATTCTTGATGATATATAAGCAAACACACAAATCACTCTAGTCCTTATGAATAAAAAGCTTTTGTTCACCTCAAATGGATCTGCCATGACATTTTATAATAACAAGCTTCATTGCTGTGGTGCACAGACTGCCGAATATGGTTATGATGATATTCATAGCTGTTGTCATCATTATGGTTGTGACATTTTTTTTTTTTTTTTTTCCCCGCACAGCTCTACACATTAGCAGGCACAATGAATGCTCTCCAAAATTCATTCCTACATGAGGTCACCTGGGAGAAAGCATAAATGATGTTGATGATGACAAAGATTATTTGGATAGCACTCTTGTTCGAGAGACTTATCAGCGGTGGAATGAATTTACACACAACACACTGTATAGTGTGTGAGGCAATTACAGAGTGCAGATACAATCAACCTCAAAGCCTGTAACTCCCTTTTCATTACACACCTTCCCCTTTGCTTGCAAAAGAAAAAAAAAAAAAAAAAAAAAGAAAATCAGGGATCCTGGGAGGAACTCCAAGCCTCAGTGCTCTTCCTCAGATAGCAGTGTTTGGCTGTAATAAAGCTGTAGCAGTCTTACCCTCAAAGCCATGACGGAACCTGGAGCCAAGTGGCAGTAGTTCAGGGGTGTACTCGTTATATCCACCTGCAAAAAGCTGGTTGAAAACATTGAGGCCCACCAGAGGTCCAGGAGAAAATCCTGTTCTGTTACGTTGGCCGTCAACCTGAGGAAGACATAGTAAAACGTCAATACTCAAGCCTGAATCTTCCTTTTGTAGGCGTCAGAGTGGGAGCACAGTTTATTTAACAACCTGCCAAAGCTTGAACAAAATGCACAACCTCGGATTTATCCCAGATATTCAGTCTGTGCTCACTCATTACTCAGAGAATTTAACATTCGTACGTGCTTTTGCGTCTAAACAGACTTCTGTAGGTGCTGAAGTCATCAGGAATCCCCACCCTTTTCCCATCAGAATCTCACTGTGGCAGGCTTTTTTTAAATTTTTTTTTTATTATCCACTCAGATGATGGAAACATCCTGTTCTACCCGTCAGCTGAACTGAAACAATCTCTTGGTACAAGGAACCTGGTGTATTTCAAGAAAGCTTGCACCTCAAATGTCACTATACAGCAGTCTTTCTTATCAACAGAATGATGGATGCATTTATAATTTATTGAGTTTATTTGCAAAGTATACACTAAGTTTGTGCCTTCTTCAGTAAAGTCACATATTAAATTGGCTGGAAAAAGTTGGTCTATTATTCAACCTTAAATACTTTATGTATGCAGTTTTGTTAGTGTCTGTTTGCATGGATTGTTACTTCTTTGTATTTGGCTGTACTTGTCCTCAATTCATAAAGTGACCAAAAACGAGTCCTGTTCAATCTAAAAGTGATTGCTGACATGAGCTGTTGCTGGGCATCAGGCAGTGGCACCTCATCACATCTTTAGAGCGGAGCGTGACAAGAAAGTTCAGTTTTCATTTGAGAGCGTTTCATGCCAGAGGTTTTTAGAAGCCTGAAGACAAGCAATCATTTTAGTCCCAAGAAAAAGGCTGAAAGCAAAAGAAAAAAAAAATCTGTTTCACACAATTTTGTCTAAACGACATGTATCTTTGTAGTTTGAGGAGGTTATAACTGGGCCTGTGGGCAGTTGGCTTTCGAGCTCAGATTTAATACTTAATCCTTGCGTGCATGGATCGGACTGACAGGGGCTTTTTTTAGTGAGGACACCAGGAAGTAGATGCAGCCTGCTTAAGTTGCTGGTGACCTTAATGCGTCCTGCTTGTCAGCAGTTTCCCTCCACAACTATGAAACAGACCTTTCTGTGACCTGATGCCCCTCAAACTTTGAGTATGGACTAAGTAAATAAACATTCGCATAACAATACATGGGAATAAAACCTCATAGGTGACAAGTTTAGAAAGTAAAGAGAAGCAACTCATTTGAGGAAATATTTAATTTAGATTTATAAATAAGTGTTAAAATATGTTTTATTCATCCTTCACATTTATTTATTTACTTATCCTTTAACAGATTATTCTTTGTAATTCCTTATTTATTGCCTCGTCTGTAAATAACTAATGGTGGTCCCATAAGCCCCCCCCGTTGATAAGGATAGGGAATTTTTGGAAATCTTTTAACCACCTTAAGCCATCCGGTTTTCTTGGATCTTCCAAAGGTGACACTGTGGATGTGGAGGCGATAGTTGAGTCGGTCGCTTACGATGGTCGCTACCCCAGATCCCAGGTTGAATCTATGCACAACCCTCCCGCTTCGTAGTCCCAAAACAAGGAAGTCATCACCATCACTGCCTGGAAAAATATATGGAAAGTCAGCTATCAGTACAAGCAGACTCAAAATATGTAGCCATACTTTGAGCTAAACACCCTGAGATGTGTTAAGATGTGTATACCACTTTTATAATGAATACATTTTATAGCTGAGGAGCTGATAAGTTGCCTTTGTGCTTGTTTTATTCTGTGTAACTTGATCACAGCAATTGAATTATTGACACTGCTACATTCCTTGATAGCTGTGGTCAAAGATGTCACTTTTTATCAAGCAATTATCGTGTGAATTATCCATATTTAATCTATTCTTAGATTGTGCCTTTGTACTATCCGTACAGCGCCGCTCACACTCCTGACAAGTGTTTCATTATCCACGTTGCTCTTGTTTTTGTTTTGCCTCCACCTTGATGAACTGCACTCTCAAGAGAAAACAAGTGCAGAGAGATCTATGAGATCCCGCATTTTATTATTTTTTTCTCCTCCTTTTGATGAAATATGCAGCTGACAATAGCACAGCAGATACCTGCTTCTTAATATGGCCTCTGAAAGGAAATCCTAATTTAACATGATAGCAGCTGACAGTTTAACTGTGCACACCTTAACCTCAAAGTCTGTTTAATACAATTAATGTCAATACTTTTAGGATGCTTAGCTCATGTGTTGTACTTTATGTTGGTGATGCAACATGCACCTTTTGAAAGTCAGGAACAATGAAAATGAAAATTAAGCGCTGGACGGTGATAAAAACTCATAATCCTCGTGATGAATGGATCTCAAAGGAAGATGGAAATCCATTAGATGACACATAACCATACACAGCAGGTTAAGAAAATAGCACTTCTTTTAAAATCCTCAACTGAGCTGTACATCTTTAACTCAACTAAGATGATATCTGTAAATATATATACAATATGTGCAGTACATATGTGTATATTCTCTTTCAACTTGACAGTTTTTGTTATTTTAAATTGCTCTGCAGGTATCAGGATAGAGCTCACCTTGTCCTCTCTGTCCAGCAAACAGCACCAGGTTGTCTTTGACAGCTGATGAATTATTTGCGAGCGTGAACTTCAGTTTGAACTCATAGAAGAAACTGAGGCTGGGAATGGAGGAATAAGCTGCAAAGGATGTGTAACCGAACTCATCACTCCCGGTGAATCTGGCACGAGTTATATTGATGGCTGCAAAACAAACACATTGACATCACATTTATAGATCCTATACATGTGCAGAGCAGCTGCTGTGGGCTCTACTGTGTCTATGAGGTAATCTTGTGTACACCGTGAGGTCTGATTCGTCATCTGCCTCACACCTCGCCAAAAGATGGCACTATTGCCACACATTTCCTGGGCTTGGTGATATACATGTGTTTTCTTTTCTGACGCTATTAGATGATGACCTGTTTTCAAATACTACCACCTCCTCACTCCTATTCTATTTTCATCAGTGGCTGTTTAGGAGAGATTCTGGCAAGCAGGCTTCACTTCATATAAAATGTTCACAAGTGTGGCACGATAATTCCAATGATATTCAATTACAATCTAAAGTTTACTTATTCCGAACGCATGGTTGATTCAATAATGCTCCTGTTTCTATTCCGTCTTGAGCATACCCATCGACTTGATTTTACAAAGAGGACTCAATGTTAATTTGCCCACGCTCATTCAAAATTACATGCTGCCATGTTTGGTTTTTGCTCTCTTCACAGCAGAGAGAACTAAAACAACATTGTTGTTCTTCGTCATCCGGAAGCTGCTTGCATATTCTTCTGCAGCCCCAGGCGATGGCTAAGAGGGGATCAGAGTACCCCCCCTCTCTCCATCTGCAACTGCCCTCAGCTTTGTTTGGCTGATCAATTATTAATATAGCAGCAAATGATTCTCTTATTGTCTGTTAGAACTGTATTTGCTTATTGCCCTCAGTGACTGGCCTCACAGTGTTTACATCTCATTTCTTGCTCTGCATGATTTTTATGCATTGCAGTAAGTTATGTGCATTCTTGTCTCTCATTCAGACCAGACAACTGAACAAATAAATCTAAATAAATCTTTCCTAGAACATACAATTATTTGTCAACCAATATTTCATGTTTGTTGTCATATAATTTGATCAGAACCTTAAAAAAAAATCTAATTTACTTTAATACTAAGCTTTTGATGTTGGTGCATGGCTTTGGGAAAGTAATCATTTTTCTTGTATTAAGTAATTGACAAGTCATAAATGTTATTGATATAGACCAACAAGAAAAACCGCTCTTCTTTAGTTAAAATGAACATTACTCTTTACTCTTTATGACATATTGTCTGTCATGCAAGTGTTAAAACTTGACTATTCAAAGGAGAAACTGGAATTAATCAGCACCTCTTTCGAGAGAAAAACAGAATATTTTACAGAGAAGCTGCATCTCAACCTGCATTTTCTTTGATTTGCCATGTGCTCTAATTGATGAAGTCAATTTGCGCATCTGTGGCTGCTTCGCGGGACAATGCAAATTCTGATAATTCTGTTTTTTCTTTTTTCTCCAAAGACTAGATTTGTGAAAAATGTTGAATTAGCTCTTATTTAGGAGTGAATGTGCTAAAAACATTCAGCTTTCACTACCACAGAACCTCCTAAGTGCAGGGGATGATGATATTTGAATACACAGTAAAAACAGTAAAGGTTTTGGTGTCCATTGGCAACGACACAGTTTAGTATTGAATATGCACACAGTACATATGTACAAAGTATATGTTAGCGCAGAATATCAGCGGCTGGTATGCAGTTTTCTGCTCCCATGTTCATGTTAGCAAACTCTCTAAATACTGTTGAGCAACGAAGAAGGAAACTGCTGCTTACAGGAATATGCCCCTGGTCTGCCTCCATGAAATGCATCCATCTACGGATTGTTACACCATACCATGTCAGATAATATTATATATCATTTCCACTTTGCTGTGTATTTGTGTAATATGGTGCAAACCAACAGGAGCTGCAGAAGAAAAACAGAGTGACACGCAGCACTGGATTGTGAAATGAATTCTGACATAAAACTGCGTGTACATGGTGTGCATCTTTGCTGCTGCAGAGAAGCTGTGAAAACAGCATTTCTCTTGAGTTTGATCCAAATACTGGATACGGAACACTGTGTTTAAGTCTCAGTACAGCGAAAGGTTAACAAAAAATGCTCTAAATCAATACTAAATTTAAGAGCTCATGCTGAATAATGCTGCCCAATGTTTAAGCATAAACAATGGAGCCCTTGTAAATGGATGGTTTGAAAGGCACAAGTTTAGGCACCCCTGAGAAGAGGATGCATTTTGTTCAGCTATTGAGTAAAAGAGGTGAAGCACTGCAGCAAAAATACACGCTTATATAAGCCATTTCTTGAACGTTAACACCGTGTAATTATGCTTCATTTTGTGAACACTTCTCAGAATATGGTAGATTTAAACTGACTTTCAGACTTTGAGCAGACAGGTGAAATTATTGTTGTCTCATGACAACTTCATTTTCTGACTTTTCAAACCTTGTGGCAACACTCAGCAACCATGGATTACACCATGCACCCAATGGGGCATCTAAAAACTCAACTAATTGATGACTACAAGACACAGGAAGGCTATTAAAAAAAAGTCAAAGTGCTTCCAGCTACAAATCTCATGGTTTGTAAAGGTTGCTGAAAGTCAAAAGATCTGGAAGAGTCAAAAGAAGAACCGAACTCTTCATATGCCTGCGAAACATTCGTAAGAAGGTTCAGCTGATGTATTGTAGTGTTGAGGCACATGGAGTTGTCACCTGATAGGAAAATCTATGATGCCATTAAAAGTGACTGAAGTGCTTTCAGCAGCTGAAATTCATTTTGAGCTTATTGTCACAATCGCTGACCGAATTACCCTAACTTTCAGCTGACTCTGATTAAAGTCAAACTGAAAATATGCTTACTGACACAACATGATAATTACCCAAAGCAAAGCTGAAAATCCTCCATGAATTGCATTGAGGAAGACAAGCTGTTTTAATGTTACTTGACTTGTGTTTCACTAAAAAGTCTGTGGGCAGACTTTCAAACATACCGTGCATGTGAGGGTCTAAAAATATTTCAAATTTGGAAATAAGCTGCATTAACATATGATGAAACACTCATCTAATAAAAATAAAGAAAAGAAAAAAGAGAAAAAAGAGAAAAAAGAGAAAAAAAAAGAAAAAAATGTGTTTGTGCATACTTTTAAAATACAAAAAGATATGTACGCTTGTCAAAAAAAAAAAAATCCTAGAATTATTGCATAACTGTGTATCTGATTAGTTGTTTTTATTGTGTTTTTATTGTGTGACAGTGTTACGGCTTGCAGAGACGTTCTTCTTTTTGCACGCACTCCTTTCATCCACATTTGAAATTAAAGTCACACTCAAGGCTAATTGGTGTGTCATTTTTGAACAAAACTTAGATCCACCAGAAACTTGAGGACAAGATGTGAGGAAAATCAGGACATTCAGCTGCGCGGCATCTCTCATATGCAGCATTTAGTTTCCAGCTTTTTTTTTAAATCTCTATTAATTCTAAACATGACTCTTCAACGGTGGCTATGACCAATTGTGTACAAAGGTAGATCATTAATAATTCTGAGGGAAGACGTCTTTAATTATCATCAACGTTTCGTGAACTGAACTCTCAAGGCATTTCAGCATCAATTCCTCCTTTTCCTCTTTGTTCACAGCTTGCCTTATCTATTAAGTGCACATGGGAACCAAGAGCTGAAAATATTACATTTAGAAAAAAACACATATAGCCGTTTCATGTGTCCTGGCAGACAGATGACTTGAACTTTTTTCTCCAATGTTGAGAAAGAGAAAAGACAATCGGACTGCCTTGCAGCAACTGTTACTATATTGTTAAGGTGCTGCATAAGAATTGCTGCAAGTACAAAGAACAAAAACGCCCCAGGAAGCAGGGGGAGTGATCAGCTTTGACTCTGATCTAATCTGATGTTTTCAGGATTAAAACTCAAATGTCAGCTATGTACTTAGAGTAAAACTGGAAGGTTAGCTTTCTCTATTTGGCACGTAGGTGCTGGGACCCTGACAGGGCCTGTGGCATGGCTGAGCGACTTATATGCCAAGCACCCTGCTGCTACAACAGTCAGTTCAGTCAAGCAAAACCTCGTGTTCTGAAAGCCACGACCTGTGAAGCCCCTTTCTTTATGACACCGCTGTTTCAGGAAGAAAGCACCTTAAATAATAAATATTAGAATGTTAGAATTAAAAGTTACATTTAGCTAATATTTTTAGGTAATTCTGTATCTACACCATGTTAGAGCAATTCTAATCAACACGACATGACAGCCATGGTCACGGCTACGTGAGACTGCACTTAGGCATTTCTTTGATTTAAGCTACTTGCATTCAAACACTCCAGTGTGCAGCAGGTGCCACATTCAATGACCTAGTCTAACACATTTCAGGGTTCTCACACATTTACCCTTTCACAGTGCCATACTTCAGTTTCTTTCCATCTTTGCAGAATTTTTCAAACCACATGTGAGCCCAACATTATGACTGTACACTGCTACGCTAACAAAGGAAATCATCATAATTTGTATGCATTTATGATTCTGAACCCTTTAATACATTAAAACTGCACATTTGTAATAGCAAAAACAGTTTGTCTTCTCATTCAAGTGTTTTTACTGTAGGAGTGGAGATAAACTTGTTTCTGTATTTGGCTAAAACAGTATACTGGTGTTGGTGCTTCATGTAAGCAATATATTTTTAAGAATACTTAAAAATAAAATCACATTACCAGGTAAACAAAACATAAAAAATCGCCAAAGGCTGTAATTCTCCTACTTGTGGGGCAAATAAATATCCATTAATGCACAAAATGCTATGTTTAGCCATCCATAGGCTTCATTTGAATTACTTACCGTTGGGTGTAAGTATAGGTATAAGTGTTTGTACAAGTCCAGTTACTGATATGGGCTTTTGTTTCAACAGTCTAAATGGAACAGAGAGCTATTGACTCCCTGTTAGTCTATGCAATTCTACTAGAAATGATTGCGTTAAGATGTGAGGTGGAAGTGAGAGTGAGCTGTATTTACAAAGATGGTTAAAGTGCAGCAGAAGCTTGATATGTAAAGAAAAAATAATAAGTCAGACTGTGAAATTACAGTTATTAGGAAATAAGACCTTATTAACTTAAAATAGCCTTTTAGAATATTCAGCAAAGCGGCAATGAGTTTGATCATCTGACTCCACTGCTGGAGGAAGACGTTTCTGCCTTTTCAGCAGAATTTGGTTTCTTTCATTAATCCCTTTATTCAACTGCATACTCTGATTCTACCAACTGCTCAAGGCTTTCATCTACAGAGTGTTTGCAGATCACTCTCTTCGTATATCTGCTCAATCTATGCTGCATTGTTCTGTGTGAAGCAATTCTACGCATCACTTACGCTGGTCGCACAGCAGACCTTGTCTCCCATAAGGGCAGAGACAAACAGCCTCCAATGGCGACTTTGGGATGCACGTGGCTCCATGACTGCAGGGGTTGCGCTCACAGGCGCTCAGCTGGCACAGCCGGCCGGTGTAGAGCGGGGGGCACTCGCAGAACCAGTCGTCAGCATCACTAAATGTGCAGAGAGACATCGTTATGGATGCCATGCTTGTGCAATGGCTTACAGAAGAGAGAGAGAGAGAGAGAGAGAGAGAGAGAGAGAGAGAGAGAGAGAGAGAGAGAGAGAGAGAGAAAACAAACCACCCTGAAATGCAGGATTTGGAAAAGATGCTGAGAATAAAACATATTCAGCCAGATGGAATACAAGTAATATATGAGCTCTGCTGAAACACAATTTGAGTGACTGAGCCGATAGTACTGGAGAAAAATACCAATCCTGTTATGACTTATTTCCTCTTGGTAGCTGCAGCAGAAGCATGTTGTTTCGCATATCTTTTGGTAGATAAAGATAAACACCCTGGAATATAACAGCAGAAAGCAGATTATTAGCAGCCCACCCAAAAACACTGAACAAGAATTCACACAAGCTTCTCTGTCTTGTGTCTGCAGTCATTGTTTTTGTGCACTTGCTGGTTTGGTTAGAAAAGATGGGTGATGTAACGTGCGAACTGATATCCAGACAGGAAATGCATAAAGTGCTTTTAAGACACACAGCATGCTGAAAGGTATAATATAAGATAGAGGGAAGCATTGGTGGGGTTTCAAACCTATAAATTAATAATGTGTTTTGAGTAGCAGCACTGCAGGATGTATTTTGCTCCCTAAGAAAATGGCTTCTACAAACTGAAATATTTACATTCTACTATCAAAGTTGAGCATTGTTTGATATGACTTTACTGAAACACAAAGGGATGTTGTGTAAAGCAGGAATACCCGGAGTGATCATCATTAAAAACATGCTTCATTTTAAGCCATTTCAGAGGCTCAGGTTGTTAACCAGTTGTGAGAAATATTTCCAGGCAACAGCTTAAAAAATGTACAAACTCAACAAAACGAACTCTCCTTACTTCTTTATTTTTCAGTCTCTGACAACCTGCAAGTAGAAGTTGTATTGATTTGGCGCTTTAACCGTTGCTGTTTTGTCCCCTGTGTTGTTACTTAGTGCTTTTGTGTTAATGACATAAACTACGATTTTTTCTTCCATAAGATCAGGTTACCTGAAGCAGTCGAAACACTGCACATGCACGTTACTGGAAGTGTGATGTTTTCTGTCTGTCTTTATGCTTTCACAGTGTTCAACATTAAGCAGGTAAAGTGGACACAGAAATTTGACAGCTGGATGAAAAATTGTGTTAAATGTCCCTCTAAAAGGTTCAGCAAATACTATTTGACATACTTCCAATCTAAAATTTTTAATCTAAAAGCATTTTTAGAAATGGTGATTCATTTAAAACCTAAGTGTATATGTAATAAATCTATTATAAATCTTGTTTAAAAACAATGAATTCACCACTAAAGTTATTTTAAACTGACCTTTGTGGATATCGTTTGCATCAACTTGGTTTTGTGATTTTGTTAAGGATTTCAGATTTGTTTTTATTGGAATTTGCAACTATAAAAAGATATGACAAATACCTGTAAGACATCATATAAGAGTTGTTAGACATTTTTTTTTTTTTTTTTTTAAATGAAAATTGCTTAATCAAGATTGTTTGCATTAAAATAAAGGAAAAACCCTGTTATTTATCATCACAAACATCTAACAGTTTTTCACAAGTGTACATTAAAGGTCAATGACAAAGATCTTTTCTCTGACATCTGCCCTCATTATCTGATATTTGGCCTTTTTATTCAGTGATGCCTTGTCACTTCTGCTTTGTCACATCTCATTTTCCCACGCTGTCAAACTCAATTTATTCTTAAATTCTGATGTCATAAGTCTGGTTCTTTTTTTTTTTTTTTTTTTGCCTGCTACCTTTTGAGTCAATCAGTCTGAGCCGTGGCCTTTAAACCGTCTTCTGTCATTCCCCTCCAGGCTGAGCTTCATGTGTGCCACCCCCTCTGCATCTCCATGTGATACCAGAGGAGCCACATGAGAAATATTTACCACCTTCCATTTAAGCTCATCCACCAACATCTAGACTTTTAGGGGTTGTTCTGTCCTATCTTATTCTTTCACGCATGTCACTGTTCAAACACGATGAAACATGGAGTGAAGCCGCCAAATGAACTGAATTCATATTTAAGTTTTGCACAAACTTATATGTTTTCAAAGCTTTGTGAACTGATCTCTCCTTATATAAATATTAGCTAACAAGCTTTCTGCATATCTCTATTAGGATTCTGGACCACTCCTGTTATCCTCTCTGTGTCTTTGAGGTTGGAAAGGTTACTTGCTGTCACTCTTTTTCTGAGTTCCTCTTCATAGTTTTCCTTGGTTTGTCAAAGTAAAGGGTATCAAGAGAGAAGAAGTCTACATTAAAATTCTAAGAGAAAACTTCAGAGAGATCTGCAGAAAATGTGGTTCTGAGCAGGACTGAACCTCCCATTAAGACAAAAACTAAACTAAAAAAAATAAAATAACGCAGCCAAAGCAAAAAGAAAAAGTGCAAAATAAAGAACAATAATAACATTTCACCACTCCATCTGAATCCAGATCCAAATCTTATCCAGTATTTGTAGGTAAGTTGATGACAATAGTATTGGTAAGGAAACCTTTCCATCCAAAAAAAACAACTGATCAGTTTCAGCAAACCCAGAGCATCTTTTAGGCTAAACAAACCCCAACATTTGACACTACGCTAAGCTGTTAATCTATACCTGATATATAATAGAAAAATGGCTATGATCATCAATAAACCTAAAAATATATGCACATTTGATTCAACTATTATAACTATAAAGGTTTAAACACTCTTTGAATATTTCATAATCAAGTTGTTACAAAGCCTGGAATGACTGCTGGATCCCATGGATGAGAAATAATGAGAAAGAAGTACCCCAATGCAGGACTATGAGGTGGAAACGAAGAATTAATTTAACAGAATGTAAGACTCTGCATTGGTAGAGATAAGTTACATGGACCCAAGTTTTATAATGAAACTTTTATTCAACTAAAACGCAGACAGACATAGCAAAGCTGGGAGTTTGATGGGATGTACTGCGCTGAGGTTTTTGAGTGTGTGTGGAATAATCCAGGAAGAATATTTGCAATGTGTGTATGAAGGCTTGTATTGCTTCAGAGGAGAAAAAAAAATCACTAATTAAAACCAAAGCCTCACTGCTTGACTTTAACATGTGACTAGTTTAAAAAGTGGTTCACATCTGTGCCATGGAGAATGATGTTTGCTAAGCAAAAAAAAAAAAAAAAGAAAAATCAACCAAACCAAAACACAGTTGGAGAAACTAAAGAATTAAAAGCTCCCCATTATGATACACCACTGTGACATTTACACTTGTACATTTACTGTTTTCTGCCTACTTTAAAAATACATTTTTCCAGAATTTACAGTTTATGATACAAGAAGAGTAAAATTTGGACGCAGTTTCCTATTCAATCGGTTAATCCCTTGCCTGAATAAATTTGCTAGAAAGCTTTAATGCTGCATCTAATAAATTATACTGGTAGTACAGAACTAATCAGGACAGGATCAAGTGATGAACCAAGGAATATTTATACACAGGGAACTAATCACACGTGTGGCAATCAGCCGCTGTAGACCAGGCATGAGATGCGCATTAAGTAAGCTAAACTGAATACACAAAAGATGAATGATAAAAAATTAAAGAACCACTTTGGCAGAGTTTCAATCCCAAACAGTCGCCTCTTTGGCATCCATCTTGAGATCTGTCTCTTCTCTGAGCTCCAACCAACTAAAAGTCAGTGTGTTTTTGATGCTTGTCTTATCATTTACCGTTACACTTTTCTTTTTCCATTTGTTTCTTCTTCTGACAATGTCCTTAAGGGTTTCTTTGCTGAATCAGCCAATGCGTTTATATCTAATGGTTGGAAATACTACTACTACTACTACTACTAATAATAATAATATCATAACTAAAAGCTGAATCTAAAGTACCTTAGTGGAAAATTAAAACATTTCATTTAATATTTTGTTGCTTCCTTCCAAACATGATAAAAGCTTGAATAATAATACTACTACTACTAATAATAATAATGAAATATAGAACACCTTCTCCATCACTGCCCGAGTTAGTGATACCGGGTCGTTGATGTTTTTTACTGAGGAAACGGCACCACTGGCATGATATGCCATGATATGCCATGATAATGGCATCAAGCTCCACATCTCCATCAATGTTTAATGTTGCTCCATGTCCTAATAACTTACTGGCTAGCCTTTTCTGGGGGAATAATAATTATCTTTCAATGTAAAGCAGATTCTAGTGGGACAAGGGGCCAAGAAAGATAAAGAGACACACCTGAAAAACCCTGCTTTGGAATTATATCAGTCAACAAACATCCCAGCTGGATTTTAAAAAGATGACCAGAGGATTAGCCCTCACTAAAATAGAACACTGAGGACTTTACATTAAATGTTTTGGGGGAGGTTAGATTTTCTACCCCATGTGTGTTTAAAACACTGAAAACAGTGTTTTTTTAAATTCCTGTAAAAGTAGATGAATTTCTTGAATCAGAACTTTTTCTTTTGAACACAACTGATGAAGTTCTCATGTCAACAAAGATCAGGTTAGAAAAATGAGATATTTCCTTCCTAAACTTCCATTGCAGTCTATTGATTAGGGCCTTCTGAAGATTAGCAGATTAGATATAAGAAAAGACAGACATTTAACTTGGCTGTTCATCAACTTTTATGTTGATGTTTGTTTCTTATATGAAGTCCAAACAACTTTTAATTATTTTAGTGGATTAGTTTATTTAGCACATTTATTCCTTTTAATACTTTATAGCTTCACTTCATATTCCCTATTTTGGTAGTCGTTCATTTTTATTTCATCCGGTTAGAATAACAGATCAGTGTTTCTACATGTGTAGAACTGTAAATGACTTCAACAACATACTTCAATAACATACAGATGTGTGCAAAAATGCGTTTATTCCCCTTTCCTGAGATTCCCAGGTAGAATGAAGAAAGAAAAACATTTATAAAATTAAACCAAACCCTGATATGCAAATAGAAACTTGATATTATCCTAACCAGCCATTGTTTTTGGTTTCCTTATGCTGTTTTAACACAATTTCACAACTAGAACTTGAAGTAGCATCTAACTCTGATTTATTTCATCTAAACTATATCAATTTCATCTCCATGGATGATGCACCAAATTCTGTCTTTTACTGCATAAATGCAACAAGTGACGTGAGAGGCTGTGTGTGAGCATTTCGCCTCCTGCTGATAGAAATATTTAAATTGTTAAATTCTCAGGAGCTGTACAATAGAAAAAGAAGTGTAAAGCAACATATTAATCATGTTTAAACATGGCCACTTCAAAGGAAGGCAAACTATTAAAAATGTATTGTCCTGATTTGAGTAAAAGTAAAGACGGGGAGCAGCAGATGTTTCTGTCTCCTGAAAGGTAAAGGTGTAAAGGGGCAGAACAGAGGAAGAAACATGAGTTTTAAAAAAAAAAAACCCCAAAAACTTTATTTTTAATTGGCCTAATCAAAAACTTGATATGTGGGGTGACAAAAGGTTATTTTAATTTGCCTGAGGCCATCACTTTGATTGCCGAATTGTGGTATCGCAATTGTAGATTGCAGACTCATCTGAATATGTTAATCACAAATGCATGAAGCTGGTACCCGCCATGTCTCACGCCATTCCAATCTGCTTTGCCACCGCACACAAGATGGATAAATTATTGAAGAAGATATGCATTTTTAATCTAATAAGTACCAGATACAATGATGAATAATTGACTGGTTAGCTTATGATACTCCTGTCAACTGGAACAATATGCTTTGCAGCCACATACATTTCTCAGCTTTCATTCTTGTAAGTTATTTACAGAACATTTCCTTTCAAGTGCATGTTGGTATGCAAATAGACCTCTACAGTAAGGCACTAGTGAGGCTTTACTGCCATGAAGTCTTCAGTTCTTTAGATGAAAGCATTTAGCCCACTTCATCCTTTGTGAAAATGAAAAAGACCACTGGGTGTAGCAGATATTATTTATAGAGAAGAACTGCCTTGGTACTGAAATGCCTTTTGCTTTCCAGCACTCTAAAGAGCCAATTGGACACAGTTATACAAAAGACACAGCAATTCTTGTCTGTGACTTGACTATGTTGGACATTTCCTAATGCTTAGGGGTAGTGATGGTTTGGTGGGAGGGCATAGGTCGTTTGAGAGGTAACTAGACACTCACTCAAGGATTTGTAATTAGAAATTTATTATGAGAAAAGGGATGATGTGGAATTTACATATGGCATTCACCTGACAAAGTCAGATGCCTGTTTGTGCAGACGGCTGTTCGATATCTCCGTGACCTCTTTCAGGCAGCCTTGCAAACATTTGCTTAGTAGTGAAGAAGGGAGATGTCTGTTCAGTCTCCATTGCAGTCTTTTGAAACATGCTGCCATAGAAACACACACAAAGATGATGCTTGAAAATAAATCCTGTATAGAATGAAGGAAAAAAAAAGCATGAGAGAACTTTCTCAAGGGATCACACAAGGCTTCTACAGTTCAACCTAAACACACTGCCCGCCACAGAAAACTGTGGCTTTTCTGTAATAGTTTTTAAAGTACTTTCATGCCATACTTTTCAAACATGATGATGTATTTATATAAGAATTTTTTCAGAATTCTAAAATCCTGACACAATGGAAAAAACAAAAAAAATCTTTTATTAAACTGAGTGCACTGAAGTCATGTCTTAAAAATCAAGCTGTTACTTTAAATGAAGATCTGTAGACATCTCTGAATTTTCTGTGAGCAGTTTTGTTATTAAGCAGCTAATAGTCGGATGCTCAACAGCACAGGAGATGTGTGTTGACCTTATGTGACGGACATAATGCTCGCTACACTGCACTGACGTTCCGCCTGAGAAAGTCCATGCATTTACAGCAACAACTTCTCAGTGCAATTTAAGTGGCAAATTGAGTGTAGATCCATATTTCAAATGATAAGCGAGTAAAGTTGTATCAACGTCCAATGGTTTACGCTGACAAACTGCAGGCCAGATAAGCAGCAACACCAGGGTTCATATTTAACATGTGAACCCTGAAATCAGAGATGCTGATCAGAGATTTAAACACAAAGCGAATAGAGAGTGAAAAACTTGCATATTAGATATATCCATAGCTCTGACTCTGGCATGATAGAAGAGAAGTATTCTTTTGGAGAATTTCAGAGCTTAATATGTCAAAGTGGTACGGAACAAAAAAGGTCTGAAAGAGGGGTGTGGTGGAAGAGTGGTACCAAGAGTCTTGATGAGAAGATCTCACTTGAGTTTCTGCATTCTTTTGCGTACAGGCTGCTCTGTATGCAAGACCCAAAACTTACACTGTTCTAAGAAACATTCCCATCGCCGGGGAAAGAATTATTTTTCAGGGAAAATTAGAGCGTAAACTCAGCAAGGCATTTGCTGAATGAATAAAATTGTCAGGGCATTTCTTTTACGTCAAAAGCCACCTGCGGATGATGTCTGGAACATCTGTCTACACTGCAGACTCAATGAATAATGGAAGCAGCCACCGAGTGTAATAAGTGATGGCAATGTGGAACTAAGTTTAAATGCAATACACAGCTCACTTGCTTACAAATATTACCAGGTGAATACACTTCGGAGCGAAGCTGTCAGTGGCAGTCACAGCATAGTAATAAACTTCTTTAATAAAAATCTATTTTCATTGTCTGGAATCTGTTGGACACTGATATTGGTCAGGATCTTACAATTAGCATATTTGATTCAATACTCTTATTGTTACTATACAAAGTACAGCAGCATTATAGACAGTATATGATGACAGGTTTATTGATACAAACAACACAATCTAAGCTGACAATACAGTTAGTTTCAGCCATGGTGCCAGGCTATGCTAGCTGTCACTGTGAGTAAGTAGAAGCCTGTTACACATCACTAAGGGCCACTGAGTGTTTTACAGTGAAAAATCAATGAGCAGGTGAATCATTAGATGTAAATAATTACATGCTTTGTTATCTGAAAAGATATGTCTTATGATATGAACCTTTTTTTTTTTTTAATATTTTTTTTTTTTTATATACCTTTAGCGCTGATCACTTGACTTGCACACCGGCGACGTTCGTGGGTAGCAAAAAAATGAACAGAGAAAATGTACTGCTGTCGGCTCAGCAACAATAGCCTGCTTTTTGTGTCCGTACACTGGCCTTTGTTTGACTTTGTTTGGGGCAATTTCCACAGCTGGAGCTCTGATACCCATCCTGCCATGAAATCTAAAAAAAACTCTAACAACTCGTAAGCTTTTAATTCTGCTCCTGTGAAACTGACAAGGTGATTGTAAATGTTGTTGTAAGCTAAATCGGATAGGAAAATTTCAGCTGTCAGTTGTCAAAGCTGGTTGGCAGGTTTGGAGGTTTATAAACCACCATTTTGGAAAATCATGTAGGTCTTGAGCACCAACAAAAAACACATTTAAAAAAGATATTTTCATCTGACCCGACCACATAAGTGCTGTACAACTGATCTGCTCTCATCTTGTTCAAACAGATATTTACCTCCAAGGAGGTTATGCTTTACCTGGTGTTTATCTCGCTCTCTCTCTCTATCTTTATTCAGACTCTAGATCCATTAAAAAAAAAAAAAAAAAAGTACAGACATATAAACATATGAATAAAAAGGCATTTGTACCAGTGTTTCCACATAGCAGGCTGATATCTCATGGCATGTGTTTGATTGTCTTTTTGTTTGTGTTCAAAATAACTCAAAAAGTTATGGATGGATTTTCATTAAATCACAGGAGTTGTTGGAAATGTGAAAAGGAAGAACTGATTTAATTTTGGTGATGATCCGGATCGGATCCAGATCCACCGTTTGGATCCAGGAACTTTTTAAGGGCCTTGGTAGAGGTTTGCGCTCACTGAGTGTTTTTCTAATTGATCAAATATTTTTGTTGCCCTTTTCCTTTTGCAAATCAGCCTACATTGAGAATATTTAAAGTGTTATAATGGTAAAAAGACTTGTACTTACACAGAGCTTTTCCAGTTATGCTGACCATTCAAAGCACTCCACACGGCGTATCACAGTCATCCTTTTACACACACACTCAATTGGGCACATAGGGGGGCAATTCAGGGTTCAGTGTCTTGCCCAAGGACACTTGGGCATCTAATTCAGAGAAGCCTGGAATCAATCCACAGACCTTCCACTTTGTGTAGCGTCCCAATAAACATGTCAGCTTGAATCTCTAATCAGATTGATTTCAGTTGGATAGATGAAATATTTGTCCATGTAAATGTAATTGTTAATCGTCCTCAATGCAGTATGGCTAAATATTTTAATGGATCAACACAATCCACAAAAACACTTGAAAATTTACTGTATCATTAATAGGCTATTTAGGCTTACATCTAAAAATGATTTGTCAAAAAGGTACAGACTGAAGATGAAAAGCAGATCTAAAGGGGACATCATGAATGAGTACAGCTGAGACTTTGCTGTCTTTGGAGCTAATTGAACTTTAGTTGGTTCTTTTACCAGCCTAGAACCACAATCATCAATGTGCTTCAGGCAAAACTTCATGATCCTCTTTAATTTTTAACAATGTTCCATTAGTTTTCTTTTAGCTTTTTGGTAAAGTTTAGGTCCACATGCAGCTTTTTGATGACATTACACAGAAATTTAAGTGCCTCAAAACATACTTTTACTCACATTGTAATGATTCCGTCTCTGCTATTAGTATGTTAAAAAAGAACTGTGCTAATATTAAGACACAAATAAAGGTATTTTAAAGATCGTGACTAGCTTGACTGACATGCCTGGGAGTCAGTAAGAATGATTGACAAGCTGCTTGGGGGAAGCAGGTCACACTGCATGCACATTGCATTGATTCATATTATTTTGTCATAATTTGTTTGTTGAGAAACCAAAGGATTTCCAGTTTTGTGGAAGTTATTTTTAGTTTGTTTGAACTGCAGTTTTAACATCAAGTGGAACTGTATGTGTAATTGAACACAGAATGTGTTTTCCAGGGGGCTTGAACAGGGTGGGAAAGGGCAATCAATTAGGATCCTGTTTATTGTAATTGCAGCACATTATGGATGCACTGTGCTAACTCCTTACTGATAGTACTCACTTGTAAATGCTAACAATTTAGTAAATTAGTCAGAATTAGAAATCAACTTAGTGCTCCTCCCTTTTCTCAATGTTTTTATTGGCTTAAATTGATGGCACAGTCCTTTTTGTGCAACATGTCTGATTAGGCACAGCTATTACAGGGAAAAATTCATTATTTGCATAGAATTACAGATATAATACTGTTACAGCTGTAAAGTCTCTGTGATTACACATTTTTTACTCTACTCACTCCAATGATGATGAACAAGAAAATATCTTGCTGTAATTATGCCGATAACACAAATCTACCATCTTACTAGGTGACTAAAGTCCGATCCAAACTTTTCAAATAAGTTGATCAAATTAATGATTGGCTGTGCCAGAATTTCTTTAATTAAAATGAAGACAAAATTCAAAACATCAATTTTATTTTTTTTATTTTTTTTGTCTTGTCCAGCATTTAGGCAAGCAGAATGATGGTCTGGATGCTGTGTTCTGCTGAGCAAATTTTCTCTGCCAAGGGAAGCTTTATAGATATAATGATCCCCTTGACTTTCTGAATTTTTATTTTATTTCTATGTTTATTTTGTATTGTTGTTTGAATTGTAGAGTTTGTACTGCTGGACCAGAGAGGACAGACAAAAGACAGAAAGAGAAAGGAGAAGAAACACCTCATAAGAAAAGGGAAAGAGATAAAGGGAGAGAAAAGGGAGAGAAAAAAACAACTAAAAAATAACCCAAAAACAAAAAGAAAGAAAACAACCTACAGATGTTTACATACACACATACAGGCACACACATACATATACACACACATACACACGCATACATACACATACATATACACACACGTATACACACATAATATATATATATACACATATATATACATATGTACACATATACATATACACATACATACATATACACACCTCTATGCACACACATACACACACATACATACGTACAAACATATATGCACTTGCCAGCATTAACACATATACATACACATACAAGCCAACTTTAGATCATAGTAACTAAACTATGAATCTAAAAAGTTAAATATAAATGAGAAACAAACAGAAATGAGAAAACTAGCTGCTGTTAGTGAATAAAACTGCGTGACGACTCGGTGACTGTGTCACATGCAGAACATGCAGAGTGGAACGTGTTCCGGAAAAGGTGATCATGCCAGTGTGACCCCTCCCACATAAAGGCAAGAGGCACGCCAGGAGTACCCCCGAGACCAGGGCCATCGGCAGCCATCCCCAGGCGCAGACCCCAACCGCCCCACCCCAGAGCCAGCCATGCACCGACCCAGGAGGCGGCAGAGGGGGGTCCCAGCCAGAGTCCCCCGCAGTCAGGGGGAACAGGCCCCAGCAGGCCCGGACCAGCGAGCACCGGCCCCGCCGGGCACCGGCCACCCAGGGCAGACAGAGCGCGGGCCCCCACGGCCCCAAGAGCCCAGAAGCAACCCCCCACCCCCGCAGGCAGAGGGCCCAGCCCACACCGACGGAGGGCCGGGATCCCCAGACCGCCACCGAGCGGCAGCCAGGTCGCACCCCAGTGCACCAGCAGCGCTCCCCGAGCACCAAGACCCTCCACGCACCCACGCACACAAACACACACACACACGCACACACACACGCGCGCACACACACACACACACACACACACGCACACATGCACCCACCCACCTACCCCCACCCACACCCACACGCATCCACACTTCCTCCTTAAACACACCCTATACACCCATTCTCTTACACACGCTCAAACTCACACCCATTCTTCCATACACGCATACCCCACTCTACACACACACATACCTCCCTACACCCCTCTATCCACATTCACAGTCCTCATTGTACACCCACCCCATCACTTCCCCGTACCACCAACATAACCCCGCACACACCCCCCCACCCATCTGCATACACCCCCCCTTCCTCCTATCCCAGCGGCCATCCACTTTCCTAAATTCTTTCACCCTGATCCCCCCACCCCCCCTCTACCCTAACATTCATTCACCACTTCATCCATTGGCTCATGCACGCCCTCACCTTTCTTTCCCAACGTGTCCCCTGTGAGATACCCCCGGGGGAGCAGGGGATAGGAGGGCCCCGATCAGGGCCCCACAACTACCCCCCACCCCTGTCAATGCCCCCCCACCACTCCACACATGCAGCCGATCCAGCACCACCCAGGGCCAGCAGCAGTACCACCCCCGCCAGGCCAGCCCAGACCCAGGCCCCCTGAACAGCACCACTCCCCCGCCCAAACTCCTCCGGCACAGCCCCAGAAATAGGGGCGTGGCAGGACCCCATTGTCACCCCTCCCTCCCAGCTTATGAATGATTGTGAAGTGTGTGTTGTTTGCAATTAAAATTGGGAAGAAGTAACCACATCATGTTGGGAGCGAGACCACCAAAGCAGCCCCGCCCACCGCACACTGCATGGCCCGCATGGCAAAACATCAATTTTAGAACTTAACTAATGTGGTACAACTTCTTGTTGTAAGTGGCCACTCGAGCAGCAGAGTTCTGTTTAAGTTGCAGTTTTCAAATTAATTTTTTAAGTAGACCTGCAAAGATAGTAGGAGGCTGACTCTGTGATTCATAGAGCTGGTTACATCCCTACACCCACATTTCTGGCCTGATTGGTAGTTTTTAGGTGTATAGAATGAAGCCCTGTAATGTCCTTTAATTATTTCTCTTTGGTTCCAAGGACAATGACCTTAGTTTTGTTTTTGATTCATTAAAAAAAAAAAAAAAAAAAAAGTTTGGGCACATCAAGTCAATAATATCTTTAGTGAATTTATGAAGAGCCTGTACAGGGCCTAAGTCACCTGGAGACACTGTAATATAAGCCTTTGTGTTGTCTGCATAGCTATGGTACCCAATTTTGTTCTTTATTACCTGTGCCAGTGGGAGCATGTGGGAATCGAAGATATCCCAAGGTGGAGCTTTGGTGAACTCCTCATGTAATTCTTGTCTGCTCTGATGTAAAGTTACCAATTGACATAAAGTACTGTCTCTTTTGTAAGTACATTTTGAACCAGTTTTGTACAGTGTCAGATGCACCAACACAGTTCTCAGTTCATTTAAGTCATCTATTATGGCCAATTGTATCAAAGTAGCACTAAGGTCATGTAAACATAAATGGCCCATTTATGTACCTTTATATAAGGGAACATCTGTTTCAATTATCATAGATATTTTAACACCAGTTGGTAGCAATAATACACTGCTATAAATTCAAACACCAGAAGAAGTAGAAGAATAAAATCACAGTTCTATTTTCTGTACTCAACTTCTGCATCTTTTTTGGGTGCTTTTTCATTTGCAGTTTTAGCAAAATCTTGGTCCTGTTTCTTTTCTACGTCTCTGGTTTGTTGCTTTTGCTGGTTGTGTGCCAGCTATGCAACTCAACACTGGTCCAGTGATTTCCAGTGGTATAGCCCTAATTTCACCATAAAGCCGGGAAGTCCAGCTCCAGTCCTCAATGGCCACTATCCTGCAAAATTTCAATATATCCCTGCTCAGACACACCCAACACAAGTAAGGGTGCATTCAAATCAGGATAGACTCGGGCCGATTGGGGATCCGGCTGAGTTTTTAGAGGACTTTATCCATTCAGGCTTAGATTGCATTCACGCTGCACATTGGTGAAACGCGCCAAACCTTTACAATAATATATCCCCATTCCCACCAAAGGTGGCGCTGCACTGGTATTGAGCAAAAAAGAGGACAACACTGTCGTGAAGAACACTCTGTTGTGAGTTAAACATAGAGCATAAAACCATAGTTTTTTGGAGTTTTTTATTTTGTCTTATGCAAGTATACTGCAGAAATACACTGCAACAATGACCGCAGTATGAAGAACAGACAAGGCAGAGTACTCTTAATGCGATCGCTATGTATTTACCCACAATGCAAAGCTATGTCAAATGCAGGAAGTGACTTTTTTTGTAGTCTACTTCCTGTATTTGGTCGTGTTGAAACAGGACGAGACCTGCGTTTGTAGGCTGAGTCCACTTCTTTGGAAATTTTTAGGGAGTTAGATCCATTTAATATGAGTCAAGTATGTTAAAGCAGGAATACATAAAAAATCTAAAACCTCAGTGGAAGATGTCATAGTATTACTTTAAAAAGAGATTTAGCTGCTTTTCAATGATCTCATTAAAAAAAATGAAAGCTTTGATATTAGCCTGCAGTTTTTCATTGTCTCTTTTTACTAGAAGCGTAATTACAACTGTTTTCAGCAGCTCTGGGAAGACATCCAAATAACAGAAATGTTCACAATCTGTAACAGATCTGGCTTTATAGTCTTTGATACCATTTTGAAAAAACTTGTGGGCAAGATGTCCAAACAGCAAGAGGCAGAGTTCAGCCGACATAAGATGTCCCCCTGATGTATACTGTTAATTCAATAAACCCTGTCATGGTGTTTAAACTGATTTTCAGAGGACACAGTATTTTTTCCTGAACTTGCTGTCGATGAAACAACTGCTTACATAATATTTTGGATTTTGACTGTTAAAAGTTTGGCAAACTCATTGCAGGCCTTAGCTCAATACAGTTCAGGTGCTACTGTAAGTTTATTTAGTAAATCATTGGCATTGTTACTTGTTAAGATCATCAAGGTCATTGTGAAGACCATTGAGTTCATTGTCAAGCAGCATTGGTCCAATTTTTGCAGTCATCCCTTTAGGATTTTAGGAAAGTGTTTCACAAACCATCGAGATCATGACTTCTTACTGCAGCTGGTTTACCAGCAAAGCTCAAAATACAGAACTGTGTAAAACCCACATTTGTACAGCCAGTCAGACAGTCATACTTACAGTCTGTTCTGCCAGACTTTTATATTGACAAGAATGATTTTTTTTCTCAGCTTTTTTTTTTTTTTTTTCTTTTTCTTTTTGAGCAAATCCTCTGTGGCAGCTGTAATGCTCGGTCTTTGCTACATTTCTGCATTTAAAATGCTATTTCTTCTGCAGCTGCAACATGTTACATGGGCTTTCAGAAATTCCAAAAGGCCAAACTGGGCTAACAAACAACTGTTACTGTTCACCGACTGACAGACTCACAATAAAGAGGCTTCCAAACATTGACTACCCTTGCAACATGAAGAACAGGCCATTTATACTCTTCTTTTACAAACAATATGATGTTATAAACACAGTTATTGAGTCCTCAGATATAAGAACTACCCCAGTTTTTACAATCCTATTCTCTGTTTTCCAAAATTAAACCGATCCTACAAGCAAGCATAGTCTCGCAAATCCAAAGCCTCCTTTAGTTGATTTTTTTTTTCATTTTTGGTCACTAAGATGTGCTCTTGACAACACACATCAATGAGCTACATGCTCGTTCTCAGTGGTATGTTCCTTAAATATGATGAACATGGCTATTGTAGATTATCTTAAGTCTATCCTGCTTACAGTGCTATGTCTTAGTGCTGTAAGCCCGCCGAGCATCAAATCTGCCCACAGCAGAAAACAATCTAAAACAAATGCAACATTTCTTTAAGCTGTAACCTGCTGCTTAATATTTCTGCTCCAGAAATAATTTTCTCATAATTTTTAAGACATTTTAACAAGATTTACATCTTCACTAATGTGCTTTAGGGTTAGCGCCAGAGGCAGGATGGAGAGCTTGTGGAGTATATAACTTTCTTTAATTGAACAAGTGTAAGGAAAATAAAGAAACACCCCTGTACTAGAAGTGCTACAGTAAAAGTCAACAAGAAAACCCGACCTGGAAGTGCAACCAGACTAAAAGTATTTAAAAAAAAAAAAAGTTCTACAAACAAACAACAACGATTAGGAAATATACTCTTTCCTCATTGGGGAGCTCAATTAGGCTCTGAATTGTTATTTCTTTTGACTTTTTGGTTTTCAGTTAAAAATGATTCACTAGCTCGTTTAACAAGTTTGGCTTTAATAAATCAAAGGGTCTCTGAAACATAGCCTCATTTCCTGCTTGGCAGCTTCATCATTGAAATCAATTCCAGCTTGACTTGATCCAAGAAATAATTCTGCACCTAATTTCTTAAAATCATTCTTGTGGTTTAAAGGTTATGCGCATAATTATATCTACAAAATTTTCCTTGGTGGGGCCACAATGCTTGAGATGCAAGCATGAAGCTTAATGCATTAAAACGAACAGGCTTTCCCTGCTTGTGTCCAGAAATTGAAGGGACTGTTATATGGCTGTTAGAGAGTTCAACAGGAAGAAATAAGATGAAAAATTAAGATTAGTGACTGCAAAGGTTCACTTTTAACCCACAAAAAACACCACTTTGTTAAATAATCTACAAATACAGTGTAAAATTTACTGTTGCTGTATTAAATTTAATTTTAAATGGCAATGCTTTTTTAGAAAATAAATTAATTTAAAATCTCATGTTCTTGTTTTGCGTGATATAAGTGATACAAGTCTCTAGATGAATAATAAAATGAATGAACATATGAATGCATATGGCCATTAAAAGGGTTGTTTTTGTACGCCTTTGTCCAACAAAAACATAAACACAGTACCCTCTGTAATGAGCAAGTTTTCTCAGGAAATATTCTCCAAGGACTACAGTTGCATAGACGATGGTGTTTGCTCCTCAAAATAATTGTTTCTTGGACCTTGAGTTAGTTTATAGGTTCTTTAATATAAGCAAAGCTAAAACTGTAAACGATAAAATACAATTAATTTTGATCTGATAAGCACATCAACAGGCAGTGGAAGTGGGGCAAAAGGACAGTTCTGTAAAGTGGATGAGCAGGGTGCTGTCTGTTGCACATACAGAAAAAAGTTAATAAAAAATTCGGTCGTAAATAACTGAATAAATAAACGGTCCATATGAATTTGCTCAAAGTGTAAATATATACTATATTTATAAATAAATCTGTCATATTCATTAGTAATGTTATAATGTAGTGTATGTTTCTTATTCTTATTATATATCAGTTCTCAAAACTAATATATTAGTAGTTTTGGCAAATATGCAGTCACTTTCATAGTTAACTTACAGTACTTAGCTGCCTCATAAGGTTTATTTGCTTCATCATCCATAAAAGCTGGAGCCGAAACAATAAGTTGGGGCATCCCCCAAAAAATATGCATCAATCATAAAAAATAAAGAAAAACACGTAATTCTTTGATGCATTTTACAAAATCTCTTATTATAAAACAGATCTATCCACAGCTGCAGTCAAAACAAAATAAAATAAACTGCATTTTTTATATTTGCTCATGGACTCAATCTGATCTTTGCATGTCCTAAACACAGACGTGCTGCAGGGTGCCACCACCTGCCTCAACAACATTTCCACTGCTTGCTCAGACAGAATCACAAGGGGATGCCATCAGCATTAGCGCCCCAGCAAGAAGCACACAGTCAGGGGGCAAAGGATCCAGGTGCAAGTCACTCCATGCTGCACCATACTGATCATAAGTACATCTGGATATGGATTACATGGAAATGATTGTGCATCTGTGGATATTTTTAATCATCTAATCCAAAAATGATATCATCTGGCATTTGATAACTGTTTGTACAGGTGTTCACTTTTCCCCTTGATAAAATATGTTTTTCATAGAGTTCTTGTTGCACAGCCATCATGTATGCATGAACAGTTCCTTCAAACAATTTCCACCTGCTTCATTCAAAAGCAGTCTTCTGACAGCTATCTGTACAACGTGCAGCTTATGTTAAAAAAAATAAATAAATAAAAAAATAAAAAATAAAAAATCATGCAGATGTCAAGTATCTCTGAGCTGAAATAAAGGAATAAAAAGATCTTCAGGTGCTCACTCCCTGGCTTTTCATACTGCACTCACCGAAACACATGAATGCATCACCCAGCAACCACAAGCCATTATCCACTTAGTTTTAGTATTGATATTTTTACATGCTTAAATAAACAAAAAAACTACATGAAAAGGGGACAGTGCCAAAACCACCCACACTAGACCAATAACAAAAACCTTCATTCATCCTATTATGTGGTGTAACTGCAGTCCAGGACAGCTAATGCAATGTGCATAGCTCTGTGAACTCCAGATGACCTTAGCATGATGTATGGTTCAAAAGGATACTGCAATAACCCATATTCATCACACAGATAATTGCATGGCTTACACTGTCACACATCACAAGCCAATGTGAACACTGGCTCTTAATTGGTATTCTTAAAGCTATTCAGATTCCAATATTCCTGGTGCCCTTTCTCATTTCCTGTTTTAAAAATGCAACTGTTAATTGATAGTGTCATAACACAATGAAGAAGACATTTAGAGTAGCTATTTCCCAGATTACTAAAGGTGAAAGAGCATCTCGTGTGGTTAATGCATACTTAAAAAGACTAGCAAAATTGCTGGTACATGAGGAGCAATGACATCCCGATGAGTTGCACTACTGGAGATTAAGATGTAGTGAGCTTTGCATATTTGGCCCTGCATGTGAGAGTGATTTTACCACAGCTTTACTAAATACTGAAAAAAACAGCAACGTGATGATGAAAACAAAGTTGCTATGGTACTCAGCCAAATATATATCAGCCAGATCAGGGCTCAGTTATGCAGTCCTAACACCTCCACTAATCAAGCTATATTATTAATACAAGTGTGCATTGCCCTTTAACTATGCAATTTAGCTAACTGTGGTAAATTTGCTTTCCTTGTGAAATGCACCACCCCGATACAAGACAACATTTGAGCTTTCACGTAAATCTGTGTAGAAATGATCAAATGAAGATGGAGTAATACATTCAAAGGTTTTTTTTGGGGGGAGTTATGGGAGAGGAAAGGCAAGGAGAATTAGGATAACAGCAACACATGACTCTGCAGTGACCATTTGACAGTTTTATTTCTTTTTCTTATTTCTTTTATTTCCTTTTTTTTTTTTTTTTTTTTTTTTTACAAATCTGAGTTAATATTAAGGAGCAAACTGTTAGATCAGCAGAGTCTGTTCTCAGCTAACTTTTATCTTCTCTTGCCGACATCTGGTGCCATGTCAGCAGTGCATACTGACAGATAAGTCTAAGCAGGTTTGTGTGCTTAGTTAGTATTATAGGTTGCTTAGCTGCAAAGCAGTAATAATGGAAAGTGTATTTATTTATTTGACCTTTACTGATGCAGGGAGTCCCACTGATATGCAAAGTCATTCACAAGAGAGACATGTTTTTAACTGACAAAAACAGTTAAAATATTTTTTTATGTATAATAGTGTGTTCTATGATAAATATATAATTTCATTTGGAGTATAGTATGATGTCACACTGACCGCACATTCATATATGTTCATGTGAATCGCTGCCTACTCCTTCCTCTCACAGCCCCCGGCCCTCCATCCCTATAAAAAGCTGCAGCAATTTGTATTTTATAAGCAAATTGGTGGAGAACAGAACAAAACATTCATGAAATGACAAACAGGATCTGGCATCACTTCAAAAAAACAACTACTGTCGTTGGCAAAGGAGTTGTAATTAAAAGAAATGGACAGAATTGAAAGAGGAGAGTCTGGCAGAGGTCTAAAGGGGGTACAGTTTGACTTGCTGTCTGTTCTTCTGTAATTACATAAACGATCTAAGTTACTATTTCCCAGACATTTTCCACAGTGGTGACATGGAGACAGTGTGTTTGCGCTTTGCATGTTTATTAGCAGACCAGGCGAGGGGGAGCAGGGGTAGATGGAGGTGTGGCTCATGATGCACTTTGATTTGGTCTACAGGCAGTGAAGAACAGCAAACCCTGCTGTGAAAATGATTTTCCTTTTTGCTTCTTTAATTATGAATTGTTCTGACATCTGTCATTCACTTCCCGAAGCAGAATTTTCTCAAATGGTAATTTTATGAATTTTATTCACACATGGACTTTTAGTTGCACACATAGTATAAAGCTATTAACAGCATATGTTGTGTTATGACCTTTTCAGATAATTATGTGAACTTAAAATGTGTAGCAAATGTCAAGTTACATTTATATTTAATAGATGATAAATATTCTATGTAGGATCTTTGTGCAGTGCTGCAGAGGTAAGGTACAGCAGGGCATCTGACTGTACCTCCCAGGAATAACAATTAAAGTGTGACAACTCATACTAGGAACAAAAAAAACCCAAAACAAAACAAAACAAAACAAAACAAAACACAGTAACCTGATAAGATACTGTACCACATTGATGGCAAATTTAAAATTTTGATTTAGATTAGCTCCACATTTTTAGTAAAGTGACTCATTGAAGTATATGTTTATTTAAAGTATTATGTAATGTTTATGTTACACCAAATCAACAGGTAGTGGATGGAGGAGGAAGCTGAAGTAAACCATGAGGTGGTCTTACCGCCTCAATTTTGCAGACCTCTCACAGACATGTTGCTGTCTTGAGGGAGAGCAGGAGTCATTTTCCATTTTCCCTTGAGCCACTGCTGCAGCACATTTACAGTGTACCACAGCAGTGAGTACACCTCTGTGCAATATAGCTTAAATGTCAAATGATTTCAAACCGTATCACCTCTCAATAAACCCATTTTTTTGCCAACGTGATGGAAAAAAAATAGAAGGACTTCATTTGAAATACGAAATAGCAAGTCAATGCAACAAAAGTAAATATGGCTGTGACTGCTGAAGGTAAAGGTAAAAAACAGACAATCTGTGAAGCAACACTGGGAGAGTGCTTATCTCTTGTCTAACCTAATGAACATGATTACAAACATTTGAAATTTGTCAATTTTAGACATAAGTGCACTGTACCTGCATGTCTTTATAATGGTTTCACAAAGTATTTTTCCACATGAAGTCAGTGGAAACAGAGCTAATGCAATAATTGAGCTGAGGTTCAGAGTTGCTAAAGTGACTGAATGTACGGTGAACCAGTTGCACAGGTATGCACTAAAACGAACAAAAAACAAACAAACAAAAAAAAACACAAGCCAAAGCTTCAGTTAGCGTGAAGGACATTACATAACCTATATGGAGGATGTGCATGAGAAGAGGAAAAAAAAAATCTTGCTTACTTTTTTTGGCACAGAACTGCAAAGATATGTTTAGATACTTACAAGGAACACTGATGAATATTAAAAGCACATTCTTTAGTCAGATGAGACTGAGATGAAATTATCTGGATCAGAAGCAGTCAAGCACATTTTGCCTGAATCTGGCCAAGACTGTCTCAGTGAATCCATAGTCCTAAGAGGAAAGCATAAAGTGGAAGTGTGGTATGGCACTGCATGAGTACAAATGGGGTGGAAAAGACAAGATTTGTAGATGGCTTCATGAATGCTTAAGGATATATGCCAAAATACTGGCTGACAAGATGACTCGCTTTCTCCACAAGCTTTGCAGTGGAGAAGTATTCCAGCATGACTGAGCCAAAGCAGACTGCCAAACCAACTAAGAGTTTAAAAAAAAAAAAGAAAAAAAAGAAAAACTATGACTTGGCTGACTGTAATCAGAAAGAATAACAAACGATCTCAAAGAGAAAGTTATAGCGAAACAACTCCTCGAGCAAAGTGCAGAAAGTATTTGCTTTTAATTATGCAAATGCACGATTATCATGTATGCCTTGTTGGGAGCCATGAAAAAAGCAGTGTCTGGGCCAAACTGATGGGATGTTTGGTCTGAAGAATGACAGCAGTAAAAATGATGGAAAGATTCAGATACAAGACATGGCATGTTTGGTTTAGGGGCCGCAATGACTTCACATCAATGATAATGCTGTGAAGTCAAAGTTACCCCCCCCCTCCCCAAAAAAGAAAAAAAGTTATCCAAATGCTAGCCTCCTCCAAAGTCACCATATTATCTTTTTTTTTTTTTTTTTTTTTAACTCACTAGAAATTTGATAGCTCTATCCAGTTTGAGTTTTCTAGTATGCAGCCAAGTTGAATCTTCTGGTATTAAGTGTAGTACAAAAGCAAGGATGTTGAGCAATTACGCTCACAGCGGATCCAGCTGTTTTATCTCAATGTAAAATTAAAAAACAAGTGTATTTTTAGTCTTAGCTGGTCACTTTAAATTCTTGAGTAAATGCACTACAATTCTAAGTCATCTAATCATATTGTGATTTTTGTGAGTGACTATGTATTATGCTCAAGACCAGTAAACACGTAGGGTTCATTAGGCTGTAGAAAACCATGGCCCTCTTCTTAATAGCAGATGAACTAAACTAATCCATTTAATGTTTACCAAATTAATTTTTAAGATAAAAAACTCTAAAGCAATGGTTCCCAAAATAACACAAGTTGATGTTCACATTAATTCCAACAGGTCTTCACATTGTCTACTGGAAGTTACCCGCTCGAAACGTAGAAAACCTCAAAAACGTAGTGTGCCTGCTGCAAACTATTTTCTCTTCACTTCATAGCTGAACAACTTTTAATTTTGGAAACCTGGGTGTACACATATTTCAATTAACTGTCTTGTTTTTCAATGTTTCCAGAGTGACTTGGTACATAAGCAAAATAATCTTATTTCAGATGTACAGTAATGTTGGGTCTAAACTAGAAACTCAGAGTTAAAAACAAAATCGTAAGATAATATCTATCTATAAAATAATATTTTAGAATAGAATAGAATAGAATAGAATAGAATCAATGTATTTTATTTTGGTGGGCTAAAACCTGATCAATGCTTATAATTTGTAAACACAGTCCCAGAAAGATTTTTTTTGCATTGTTGAGGTGGATCAGGGAATTCAGCCTGATAGCCAATCAATGAATCAGATCAATATTTGGAGAATGATACTGATATAGATTCAGATCCGTCTCAACTCCAATCCAGAGTTTATTCCTACGATGGATGAAGTAACTGACTGTTCAGCAACATACTATCTTAAACGGGAACAATAAACCTCAAATTGTCCAGCAAAAGCTGGTTTCACGTCTTTGAAAGCTTTAAATGTATATGTGTGGGTGTGTGTGGACACATGTTTACAAACAATCTTTTATTCTCATGTTCTTTTCAATACCATAAAGCATTTTGTTGCATTTATTTGTGTCAAAAGTGCTATATGAATAGAGCTACGATTGATCGGTTGATTGAAATATGGTTAAAGATGACCCAGTACCTGACACATGTTCCTCCGTTTTGGCATGGTAGGTGTTGGCAGACAGGCGGGTCACAGTTCTTAATGTTTCTTCCCTTCACCGCCTCACCCACCAGGTCAATCTCCTTTGCATTGACTTGCAGCTCCCTGATGCAGCCGATGAATCTCTTGTCTCTTTTTGCACTCATGTCATGCATCTCCCAGTGCGATGAAACATCCCCAAGAAAAACAGGTCCAAAGATTCCCTGCAAGAGAAATCCGAAGATCTGTATCGTCACCAAACAAATCCCACCACAGTAGATTTCTCTCTCCAAGCACAAGCTCTGAAGTCCAAAAGCGGATTCTTGTTGTTTGTAATACTGCACATCATTATCATCATTGTTACATTAACAAGACTCTGGTGTATAACAGAAAGATTAACGCTATCGGCCAGTTACTTTCAGCATAATGTGGTTTTAATATCACCTAGACAAGAAGCCATTACTATAAGCTATTATCATTATTAGAATGATCATTTTCCTTTTTTCTTCCCTTTTTCTTCTTCGTTACTGTTAGGGTGAATGTATCTTTTTAAACCCTTTAATGTAGGCCTCTTTGCCTTTCTGAGCTTTTAAGCAGTGGATGAGGGGAGCTGTGAGTGAGTTACTAACAGCCATAAAATGAGGCAAGTACTGAATTTAAAAAGCAAAAAAAATGTAAATGGCTTTGGGTCAACATATAACAAGGTACATCCTGATACAATGAGAATAAAATAGAATATCTAAAATAAAAACACTGCAAGCTCTCTGAAGTGCAAGCTAATTGAGTGGAATTAATAAAGATGAATTCAGAGAATTTGCAGCTTATCCTTCCATAACGATCAGTTTAACGAGTATAATTGTGTCCGCTGCCAATGCAAAGCTGCATAAAATGAAGCAAAACACCATCTCACATTAGCATTAAAATTACATAGAGACTCTGCAATGACCTCTGGTTGTTCAAATAAATATTGAATGACACCTTTTATTGTTTTACATAACTTTCATAAGCATGGCATGTTTCATGATTCATTTATCAAAGATATTCTATCAAAGCTACATTAGAGGTTTTTTTCAAACATGACAGTCAAATTCAAACTGAAACTCTCCTCAGTCAAACAGATTTTCTGCATAATGAATAACTAGTATTCCCACAGTGAAAAGTTTCTCCCTACTACTCTGTAATTTATCATTAAACGTATTACCAGAATAATCTATCTGATCTGGACTGATGCAGATTTTTTTTTTTTTTTTTTTTTTGTTAAGTCTCAACTCAGTCCAAAAATAGATTTAAAACTACTTTAAGATGGGTCTGGATCACATCCTAAAATCTTGCAAATTCAATAAAAACATAAAAAAAAAAAGGTTAACAAATCAAATATTTGAGTAGAATTTCAAAGATGTTTTTCATTTAACTCATTAGCTGCCAGCTATAGCAGGGAGACCCGATGCCGCTGGTGTTTAGGAGCGTTTTGGCTCAACTTTTAGGACTGTGGAATGTTCTAGAAAGGGGGGTTTGTTGGGACATCTTCACAGTGCGTATTTGGTGCACATTCACAACACGGTGGGTGCACTCTGTGTGCGTTTTGATAAGTGTACCCGGCCAATTAGGCTTTCTGTATACAGAAGGTGCAAAGGGGCAATGAGTTAATATAATTTTATTACTGTTGGTTTTAATTTAAATACATAAATACACAAAGTGTTTTGCAACAAAACAATTGCATTCCTGGCCAGAAATTCAGCTTGATGCACATCTGTTCTCACAATAATACAGTAGGTTACCCTAATAGATACATTTTTGTGTAATTATTTAATCAAACATAACTAAAACAGGCACATTGTTTCTCTATATTTATTCGCCCGTCCACATGCCACGGGGAGACTTGAGGATATCGGACAGGTAAATCACAGCATTGCAACATTGTAACTGTTGGTGTTGCTTAAAGTAATCCCTTTTCTCACTATTAGCTAGATTAAATAGTAGCTCCTTGTTTGAGGTTAAAGTTAACAAATTATGTTTTGCAGTATTACTTGTTGTGGAGCCCCTGCATTCATCTTTCAGCTGACTGCCACAAAGACCAGTGTTATTTCTGCATCTCAGAAGGAAGCTTGCTTTGGTGAAAATCAGCTCATAACCAGCTACCAATCAGAAATCAGAAAAAGGTTTTCCTTTGTGTTTTAAAAATGTTTGTCTTATGTGTTTATGGATCTACAAAGTTCAAATCTGTAAAAATCGTGAAGCAGTGCAGTGCCTGTTCTGTGTTTTGTGCTGGCCCTTTCATACTACTTACATGTTAGAGCTAGGGTGGCTGTAGCTGTGCAGGTGTGTCTTGCACAGCTACACATCATTCTTGATTGTAAATCTGTCATATCTGAGACTGATTGATCAGTCGCCACATGTAGCCAATCAAACAGAAAATGGCTCCAGAGCTTAAATTGTCTTTTCATTGTTCTTTACATACTATGAAATGTAATCAGACGTGGTATGCTGTTATTCCAAAGTCATGTTTCATTTTGCTGGATGATGGAGAAAAAAAAATTGATTTTTTTTTTTCCAATTTTAGTCTGTAACAGTGTCACAAATTGCCATGAGATAAGGCTGAACATCTAACAACAACTTTTGTTGCTGAATATAAACACGATGTCTGTTTAAGCTCTATAAGCTGTATTTTATCACATTTGTTCATAGGTCATGTTCAGAATATCTTTGTGATAGGATGTGAGAGAAATATATTCATACCACCTGAGGTGGTCTCAGAGGCTTTTTTATATGGCTTTACATGGTCATTTTAGGTATGCATTTTAAATGAATATTGTCATGTCAGTATGTAAGTTTCTTTGAAGCCCTTTCAGAATGGCTTTCGTCATGACTGCGTGCCGCCACTGGAGTAAACTGGAGTGATAGACAGTCATGATGGAGATGTTCAGTGGAGGGACACTGAAGCGTTAGTCCCCATAATCATTTAGGATGTTCGCTCAATGCCAGCTTTTGCTGACATAACTGCTGCACATCTGAGAGGCTGTAAAAAGACATGGATGACAGGGTTCACAGAAACATTGCATGTAAGGTCGCTGCGCAGTTAAAAGCCCTGAGAGTATCTTCACCAAAGCCGAGGCGTCAAATAAAATAAGCAGCGGTGCCTGAATACTTTAACAATGAGCCGAGCTGTGTTTGTTTGATACAATCAAATATGAGCCAGTGGAACGGCATGATGACGATGGGGTGATGCTGAATGAATTTATAGCGCCTTCAAGTATGTTTACCACATTTATGAGAAGAGTCCATTTGAAAGACTCGCTTATGTAATATTCATTACTTTGTAAGTGGACCCACAGCACTGAGTTCACAGAAGCCGTATGCTCTTTTTCTGGATTTTATTTCAAGGCAGCATTTGCCTGCATTGCTTTCATATCCGTGTAATATGTCTACATATTCTTCTGATGCACATTTGGGATGATATAAAATGGATAAAACAAGGCAAAAGACTATGACACCATGGAATACTAAGAAAACTCATAGAAATAGAACAAACGTGTTAACAAGCAGTTTGTCCCACAAACTCAGAAATATTTCTCATAAACAGTCACATAAAGAATACTGGACATAACTTCCAATCAGTAAAGTAGGTATCTGTAAATATTGCAACCTTGGTTACTGCATATGTTAAAAACACACATATATGCCATGAAAATGTTCAATATATTGCCATTCAATCATATTATTCTATCGTTAAACCAGTAACCAGGAAAAGAGTCACCATCATTTTAGTACTGTGGGTCATTGGCTATTCTACAACCTTCTTCCATCTATGAGAAAACTAATTTTCTTACCTAAATGTTTGATTGGAGAAGGTGAACACAGAGCCACCACTTATTAGTCATTTTTATGCAGCCAGTTTTATTAAATAATATTTTAAAGCAGCCTTAATCAATAGTTTCTAGGCTTTCTGATGATCTTTTAAAGTTTTTTCTTCTGTTTATTTTAATAATATTGGTTACTTTACCAGCCCAATCAAAGAAATCTTTTTTTTTGTTGTTGTTGTTGTTGTTGTTGTTTGTCCAGTCATTTAACATTAAGCAATGAACTGTTGCATAACAAAAGCATCAAACTCAAAGCATGAACAGCTTAATAAAGAAACTATTATTAAACTGTATCTTCAGGCACTTTGTTAGTAGCTGGCCGCAAAGACACATTTCTATTTATTTATTTCTTTAAATTTCATTACAAAAAAGTCAAACATGTCACGGTCTAAAAGGCATAAAGGAGAGCTATTTTCCCACGGAGCTATTTTTCTTTAAACTTAGCATATCTCAGCATGGCAAACACTGTGTACTTAAAAAAGGAAAAGAAAAAAACTGGACAAATGGAGGACAAAAGAAGAAGCGGCGAGCCTGAAAAAGTATCCACAGAAAATAAACGGCAGCTACAGCTGCAAGCAATGTCCTTAAGATATAGAAAATAAAAACTAGCAAAGAAAAAGAAACCAGCCGACATTGAAAAAAGAGCTTTGAAATATCCTTCAGAATTATTCCTGAAGACTATCTAAAGAAATCATAAAAAAAAGCAAACTTGAAGGTTCAGTTGTGAATAAAGGTGGGCATACAAATATTAACTTGAAAACTCTTTGGAACTTTGCAAACTTCATATATTTTATTTTCATTTATGTTTTTCGTGTTGTAATAAATGTCTGCACCCGCTTCTGGTTTCGCTGGCAATACATGAAGAAATAAAGGCCGGCTTAAGAATTTTGCAGTTATTTATAACTGTTTACGAGTAACATGTAGGACATAACTGTTTGGATTAAAAAAGATTCAATGCCAGTCCACAAAACACTTGTTATGCCACAGCTCAGAAAACTCTGCTCACATAAAAAAGGCAGGATTAAATTATTTCCATCCTACCTGAATGACTGACAGATAAGGGCTTTAGTGAAATCTGTTGAGATGTGTCAATTGAGGAGATTCGGCAGTCGAGATTTGGAAACTGACAGAAGCTAATTCATGTCTCTTAAATCCTGTGACCAAAGGTTTGGTACCGTCACATCAAGTTGATTTTATCTCCACGGTATGTGTTAAAATCACAAAATTGCCAACTTGCAAGAGCAGTTTTACCATCTTTGTCTGCATCTATTACTTTCTATTCTTAGAAAAACAGTGGCTTAAAACAGAATTCAAATCTCATAAAGAAATATAAAAAGACCATAAACTACATTTAGAATTGAATGGCAGCAACATGTACTGCTATTAGCAATGGAATGATTCATCTCAGTTTCAGCATGGTACATTCTACTGGGGATGAAATGTGAGTTTTAAGAGATTTGCAAATCATTGCATTGTGTTTTATTGATATTTTACACCGCATTGCAACTTTTTAAAAAATTGAGGTGGTATTTCAATAAAATTGCACTAACACTAAACCTTGATTTGTGTTTCTCATTTACATTTGTACACTGTTGCAATGCCAGCTGGCAGAGGTCATCCAGCAGTCAACCCACTAATTGTAGCATAGCTAGTGCTTCTGTAATTAATGATTGTGTTATGAGGTAAAGAAAAAAAAATGAATACATAAAAATGGGGGAGTGAAAAACATCATGGCATCTCAAATTAGACGACCATAAATCAAAGTGAGGGAGGGGGCAAGCTGAGCCAGTGGGAAGGTTGAGCCTCTCTGTGTCTTTGAATGTGAAAAATGTAACTATTAATTTCATCACAAACATAGGTGCTGTAAATCAAACTAATGAACCAGCTTTGATAATCAAGTCAAATCTATCTGACTGCTACTTTCATGCTGTGACCATCTTAGACAAACTACAACAGGTATGCATCCTGTAATAGCACAAGCAGTCGTCTTTCAACCAGAAGGTTGGAAGATCCATTTCAGGCTTCCCCTGACTACTTGCCGGTTACGACCCTCAATGAAGTTTGTCCAGGGGTAAACGGGGGTGGCAACATTAACAAAAGAATACCACGAAAATGTACAAATGAAGGCTTTATTTTTGGACCTACTAGTCCCTAAACGCATCAAAGGTCAGAAAACAACCAAACAAACCCAATAACAAAAGTGTCCACCAAAGCTGGCACCAACCCAGCAGTAATCGCAAAAGCGTCAATGCAAACACCAAACAGTCAAACTCCTTTGCAGTCACTGAAGGAGTGGCAAGCTGTGGCACCAGGCTCAACCAGAACACAGCTGCCAGGAACGAAGGTTGGTGACAGCCTTTATTCCGGTGCTCTGTAGAAGGTCTGGCCAATCAAGGATAGGTGGGCGTGTGGCGACCTATCAACATCCAGCACACATCAGCCAGGTGTATCAGATCCCCCAGGTGATGCTTGTTGAAATGATGAGCTAGATGACAGGCCATGGGCCGTAACAGTGCCAAAGTGTCCTTGGGCAAGACAATGAAACCCAAGTTGACCCTCAATGTGCCTATCAGGGTATGAGTGTGTGTGTGAATGTACCATGCAGTGTAAAGCACTTTGAGTGGTCAATATGACTGGAAAAGTGCAAGTCCATTTACCATTACCATCCAAGGCCATTCCTGCTTTACATTCATAAAGGAAGTGCTGTAGTAGAGCAGGTTTTTGATAGCATATGGTTAATCTCCTCATTGTGCTGTTGTCATTAGTTCTGTAAGTCACCCATTTGAACGAGGCCACTCTATTGGCATTGTGGCAACGCAAAGGGGTCAGGAGAAAAACAAAACAGAAAACACAGGTTTGTCTCAGCTGCTCAGCATTTGTTGGAACGCATCATCTGTCTAATCAAATAAGTGCAAGTGCTTATTCCCAGGTTTCTCTCTAACATCAAGGCTGCATTTGTACTGCTTACCTCATGATCACCACAAAGAAAGGTAGAATTATTGAGGCAGTCATAACTTGGTTTCACCTCAAATTCAACCGATTCCAGGAAAAAAAAAAGGTGCTGCATACATAAATGGAGTAAAAAATAACTGATCTAAAAACTATGTCTGAAAATAACATTTATAAACAGAGCAGTGCAAAACTGGTCTGACAAATTTCCTTTAATCGCCTACTTGCAAATGCTGGAAGTCAGGTGTGACAACCTATATCATCATTTCAAATTTCATGGTTAACTTTACAGCTAGAGAGAATATGATAGAAAGGACATGATTATAGGATAAAACTAGACTTTTAGGATAATGGTTGGACAAAGGAGCTGGTTTGACTCCAGCAGGTCAGGGTACCTCTGACACGGGGTGTGCCACGAACTCCTCAAGATGCTGAGCTGTGCCATTATCTGCTGCTATTTCAATCATGCACAAGCCTCCTTGTTTGCCGACAGGCAGATTGTATCTGTTGAAAAAGAAGACAGAGTGAGCAGGGCTAGTGAGAAAGAGCCCTCCACAAAATATCTTGACGCTCACAATAAATCCAGTAAAGCATGAAAAATATTCAGATGAAGAGACAGACAGAGCAGTCACAGTAATGAAGCTGCTAATATGACCATTGAGAATATACCATAAACTGACTATGTATACATTACACACTGTTTTATGGGAATTTCTATGCAATGGTAGATTGGTTAAAGGCAATGATGCATTTGTCTCCCTTTCCTATGAGCCAAAACCCAGGAGAGACACCACAAAAAGAAGATATTTTTTAATGTTAGATTTAAATAAGAAGTCAACAAATAGGTTTCTGTTTTGTCTCCCAGTTGTTGCGTTCCTCAGAAAATGTAAAATTTACACTGTAGTATGAAGAATACAATACAGCCAGTAAAGTCAGCCCCATATGCTGAGATACGTAGTCATTACTAGTTTAATTTGCATGATCAAGTTGTAGTGAATGCCATGCATTGTCATGGCAAAGAAAACAGCACAAAGAATAGCAGCAATAATAATAGTAATAATGATAAATAAATAACCATCCACACACACACACACACATACACACACACACACACACACACACACACACACACACACACACACACACACACACACACAATGTGATCCATGGTGTAAGTGCTCATTATGTCACTCAGGATTAATTAATGATAAAAATGAGGGCACAAACTAGATATACATTATAACCCTAATGAGAAGGAAGACAATTTTATCATTTGACCCTTCTGTGTTTCTCTGGGGAAATATGCAATTGCACTAGTCATTAATGTTGCAGCCATAGTGTTAAGTAGCTGGTCTACTTGTGTCATATTCCAGCACAGCAAAGTCAAGCGATTCTTTCTCTCCAATATATCATTGGTTTTATGCTGGCTCCATACAATCAAAGCTTCTTTAGAGGGCTCCACATTATGTAAAAGGTTTTACACTCTGCACTATGCACATAACCCCGATTCTGCTCCCAAGTAATCTTTGATACACTTTGCTTCTTGGGAATATGCCATTTTTTTTAAATATATAAAGCAGTTTATGTTGCTAAACTGCAAATCTGATCAATTCAACCGTTCTGTGCTTGTACCAGTGTTGGTGAAGAGGGAAAGAAATGAACTAAAATGTTTACTTTAATAGCCAGATGGAAACAATGAGGGCAATCGTCCTCCTGCTAATTTGAGACAGCCTTCCAGAATGCCTCCCTAAGGCAATCCCACGCGTGCAACTTCAGGTAGGACTAATTACAGGTATGGAAATCACAAGAGCTCTTTTGTACACATGTACTAACACAGACACGTTTGAGATTAAAAACGTGAAAAGCAACCTAATGTCCGGAGAAGACATCCACTGCCATCCTCAAGGTGCTTGTTGTGTTTCTGAGGTCACTCTTCTTTTGTTAGCATAACAGCACCTGATTACTGAGGGAGTTGAGAAAATTACACTCCCACTGATCTTTATTTTCCAAGGTACAAGAATATAACAAGATCCAAATGAAAAGACTGTGATGATCCAATACCTCAACATGTGTTTTCCTAAAACATGCTGTGGCCAAGTATGAATGTAGAAACCATTGCTGTAGGCGTTTGATGCAGATTTAGGTGCTTCATACAGTGGCTTCTATTTGGCCTGCTAATGCTGCAAAAACTGCCCCAGTGCAACACGGAGAGCATGCTCACCAAGTAAACAGGATGATGTGACTTGATGAGCTCTCGTGAGCAGCTTGAATGCTCCACCCAGCTAATTTGCATAAGCCTTGCTCTAAGGAAGACTATTCATAAAGATTACTATACCATTTTACTTGCTCCACTGGCCTTATGGCTCAAAATAATCACCACCAGATATACAGACACAAGAGCACCACACCTTAATGTTGAAATGAATCAGAGGAAAAATAACTAAAGTTAATGTTATGTAGAGATGCAATAATATGTCATTCTTATTGGGTTCTATTGTAACAGCCACTGCTGGGTCTCATAAGACACACAGAAGTGCAATCCCAACTTGAGGTAAACAAACAAAGACATAAATGTATCATTTTATAATTTTCTCCAAACACAGTCAGACACAACATAAGGTGATCATTTTTACCTACTCAATCATCATTCGTGCATTTGTTCATCTGGCTAATGCTCTAATCATAAGTGATTTGTCATCTGTAACATCCTCATTTAGACTGTGTCTGCTTTGTGACTAATTCAGGGCAAGTGCATTAATGTAACTTTCCAGAGGATCACCAGTGAAATATCACCTGCAATGTTAAGGGACCTTGCAAATGTTTGTAGCACCGCACCTTTACACAAAGGTATTTGTTAAAACCTGAAGCAGGAGTTTGTCTTTAAAATCCTGTTCCAACTTGCCTCCTTCACCACGGTCCCCTTGCAGAAGATTAGCAATGAGGGAGGATCATCATTAAAACATTACTACTACATAAAACATCTGAAAGTATTGGCAACAGATGGCAGTAAAGCATCATGCACCACAGTTGTGCCCTTGCAACAGTTTTTACTGTCTGATGGGCAACATGTGACACCATTTCCCCCCCTCATGCCTTACTTTTCTAACCATATTTAGGATTATTTTGTTTTCTTTTTTAATAATGAAAGATAATATGGAACACAGAGTAGGGAGTACATAATTTGTGAACCACACAGCACCTTAAGAGTCAAGAGACTATTATTTCTGCAAATGGCTCAGCTCAGAAGAGTTTAATTTCTATCTGCAGATAGAGTAACTAGCCTACATATGATACACACACAGAGAAAACAAGTGCCATCTGTTACTGTGATATTAATATTATTGCAACAGGTTGCAGCTCTACATCAGATATGACTGAAAAGACAAACAATAAAGCCCCATATGGTTAATAATCATTAAATGTCATATTCGCAACACCTACCACACAAGACATCAGACAGGATGTTTGTTGGTTTTTCTATGAGTGCAACCAGCCCTGCATGAGACCATCGTCTGCACCTACAGCAGATGCAATGCCAGCTCCGGCTCTGGTGCAGTGACTCTCTCACACTCAACACTGCAGCATTTGCTGCATAATTTGTGCTGTGACTGGCAAGCCTCAATTAATTTGGGCAGCCTGTGTTCTATCATTATATCTCCGGCAATACAATTAGACAGCACACAGCAAGGCTCTTGGCACTGTGGGACCTAACAAAAGAAACTTCAAGTAAGCAGTCGGTGTTGCCAGTTGCCTCCTCTATGAACCTTCCTTTGAATGACTTATAAATACAATATTAAACACGGTGTCATTGATAGCTGGGTTCTGCGTCGGATTTGGCATTTTTCCAGAAAGGGAAACAGAAAGATCCCATTTTTCAAGTGCACATATGGCTGGATGTTCACATAAATGCTACACCATTAATCTCCATGCAATTAAACTCAGTGGGAAAGTGCTAAAGACGTGCCTCTGTGTATTGTTAGTTTATTAGAAAAAAAAAAAGTAATCAGAGGCTGTTCACTAATTACTTTTGCAATTTTACACAGGGATTTATTCACCTGCTTTGGTAGAGGTTACTTTATTTCTGAGTTCTTTATAACATCATCCCCACTCTCACATGTTCTGAGAAGAGCCTAGACAGATGGACACTAAAGAGCCCTCTTAGCTTTTTATTAGAAAGGGTGTTTGACAAGTTGACTCAGGAACAAAAAGGTATTTCTGAACTGAACTGGACTTGGACTCAGAAACCTGAGCTTCTCTGACTTTAATTCAAAGAAGTCAGATGCCTGAGATGTCCTAAAAAGTCTTTTTAGTGTTTTTCGAACAGCACACATCTGTTTTCCTCCTCTTACAGCGGCTGTTGCTAAGCGACATTTCACACCCACGTATGCATTTTTACACCACAATTCGTCAATGGTCAGTGAAAAGAATGCCATTAGATCACTAATTCCACAAGCAATTAAAGCATTTTGCACTAGTCCAAACCAGCTTAACGATAAGATGTTTTGCATTGATCAACTATGTTTTAAAAAAAGACATTCATGTAGAAATAAGAAGAGAAAAGACCAAGAACAACAATATCATGTGGTTAATTATAAATCATTTATCAATTCCTAAACTGTGTGGGCTGCATGGTGGCATAGTGGTTAGCACTGCGGCCTCGCAGCAAGGTCACTGGTTTGAGCCTTGGCTGGGGGAAGATCTGAACAGTGGCCTTTCTGTGTGGAGTTTGCATGTTATAAGCGTGGGTTCTCTCCGGCTTCCTCCCACTGTCCAAAGACATGCATGTAAGGTTAATTGGGCTCCAGCTTCTTGTGGCCCTGAATTGGACTAAGTAGTTAAGAAAATGGATTCCTAAACTGTGCTGCTATATTTAGCTTGTGTAGATTTTTTATTTTTTTTTTTTTTTTTTTAAGAGGCAGCACTTTATTTCAGGAGTTATTGACTTGAGGGAGAGTTTTTGAATTTCCAACACTTTGTAACAGCTGGTAATAAAAACAAGAGAGGACTTTAAATAAAAGCCATTTAGCAAGTACAAATGGTCCAATGAGACTTACAAGAACTCTCCTGTGCTTTTGGAGCTTGAACTGAACTGTGTAAGGAATATAACTTGGAGTATCTTTGCTTCTGTTTCCTCAGTCATCCATTAGTCATAGATTTGGTTGATTGACCTTTGATTTACCCTGTGAATGTGTTACAATGTCCCACAGCAAGACTAAATAAAAAGAAAGTAGCTTTAAAACCAAAATGTGTCCAATACAAAGTCAATACACTACTCTATTAAAGCTGCCACATTTTTCATTTCACAGTTTATTCATGAAAATTCTGCTTCAATCTGTGAATTTCACATTTTACTTCACTAAGTATGAAGACAATTAAGCAACTGAAGTCTGAATGATAAACACACATGTAGTCCATTTCCCATCACATGATGACCAACCAGGCAACAGAAACGCTACTTTCTGTGATCAGGTGTAACACAGCCATTACGTACGTACAGAGAGAACTCGAGTATTTGGGAAAATGTCCGGACGGTACGCTGCAAAAACTGAAATCTAAGTAAGATTAAAAATCTTAAATTGAGTACACATATGCTGTTTTTTTTGTTTTTTTTAAAGGTAAGATAATTCTTAGTTTTTATGCCAGAGAATTCCTCTTGTTTTAAGAGTAATTAAACTCTTTTTGGGAAGTCTTGACAAGCCAAATTTTCTTGTTCTGTTGGCAGATAATTTATTTCATTTTAAGCAACATTTACCTAATTTTTGTATATTTTTTCCTCCTTTTTTAAGTGTGAGTTTTTGCAGTTTATAGGCAGATCCTCATGCACTGCTCTTGTTGATGTTAAATATTTCCTGAATTTTACCAAATAACACAATGGTCCCTAAAGACATGGACATCAAAAGTAATTGAGGTAGAAGACACAAAATCCTCAGTGATAAAAACAAACATCTGCAAAGAAAGAACTGCAGCTCTGACTAGAGACGCATGAGGACGGGTGAATAATCCCGTACATCAGGGACCCACATGTGAGGGAAGAATGAAAGAAGGGTGATGCAGCAGAAAGCTGTGTATCAACCTCATTGATCTTTGACTCTGTGTGAATAGAAATTACTCCAACTGTGAATGTCAAGCACCACAGGCTTCAAGCAATAATGGACGTAGCCTCACAAATGACCAGGGGAGCGTTTGGAGTCTGCTACTCTGGAAATCTAACCGTAGCGGCATTGCCTCCAAATGTCCCCTAAGGAAAACTTCCCAACATCAAAAAGCAAGCCAACAGCAAACATGTCCTCCCCAAATGAAAAATGACATACTCACCCCCCATCCTCCACACACACACACACACACACACACACACACACACACACACACACACACACACACACACACACACACACACACACACACACACACACACACACACTCTCCTCTCTGTGAATTGATATGACAGCGCAGGGCACTTGAGTAGCACCCTTTTTACTTGCCAACTTCAGTTGTATTGAAGTGTTACAGTACAACTCATCTTTGCTTGAAATGAAAAGAATTAAAATCTAGAGAGGGAAAAAAAAAAACTATGCAAAGTTGCTGTGTGGTGGGAATGTTTTCCATCTGTTATCAGCCTGCTTGTCTGTTGCCAGCCATTTTGCTGGGCAGCATGACTATTATATTCAGACAATCTGCATATCTGTTGATGTCGTTCTTGAATGAATTTTAGTTATAATATTCCACTTTCTTGAAACAAAGAATCCTAGACACATAGATTGCAGTTTTAGACAAATTCTAAAACCAAGGAGGCACCTCTGTTTCATTTTAAAGAGAGGTCTGCACAGTACATTTCATCTTTATGGGAGCTTGTTCTGATTCTTTTAGTGTGCTCTTGCTCTGTGAAGCGAAAACATGAATAATTTGATTATATTTAGGGTTGCAGCAGGATGTTAAACGTCTGATTTAATATCCACAAATGTGTTTTATGTATTTGTGAGAAGGATTATTAACGTGGAGTGGGTAAAGTCTAGCTTTGAAACAGGCCTAAAAAAAAAACCAAACAAATGAAAAAAAAAGTCTTTACATGTTTTGCATGATGTTTAGGTTTGACTTACTGTTCAAGATGTAACACTTTTTTCACACTGGAATCATGTAACAATATGAATATATGAGGGTAACAGAAAGGAATTTTAATGGTGTTTAAACAAACCCTTAGGTACGCGACAATTATGTAAATATCGTGCATGAAAGCAAGTTTTGATAAACATCAGAAAATAAGGTGCTACTTTTTTCTGATAATACAATCCAGAATTTTGCAGGCGTGCCATTTCATCGCTTCATGTTAACAGTGCTGCATCACTGCAGCTAAAAGTCTGCTCTGTGTGTAGCACGGACAAGTGCTTTAACAGTATTTTCTGAAAGGAAAATGTTTTCTATTTCTGCTGCTCTGTTTGATTATAGGATCTTGGATTATTTATGGTTAAATACAGCTACTGCCTTGCACCACATATATGCTGACAACTGCAAGTTAAGGTGGCTTTATTCAGTGTTGCCATCCATCATCCAATGAGAGTAGGTATTCAGTGCTCAAACATGACTTGGTGATGTCATACATCAATTTGCATATGAATCAAACTGCTGAACTGATCAAGAATAAATAGAGGCACGACTCTGCAGAAGGCCCTCTCTGATTGCTCCCACTGGCTCACTCAGCCTCACAGTGAAGAGCTTTTTCATCCTATGTGTGCACTATGGAGACTGAAGATCAGCCGCGCATGGAGAAGCATTGTTTATCAGACCTATTTTGAACAGAAAAACAAGTAGCGCTAATGAATGTGGATCAAGCTTGACATTTGGTGCTAAAGCTTGCCAAATGTTTACGGGCCAAATGATTTCAATGATAATCTGAAAGTGTCGCTCCATTTCTTCCATAAGACTTTCATTACATATGAGGCAGAGGGGTTTATAAGATTGCTAAATTAAAGGTGTAGTGTGTGTGTAACAGTTACTCTGACTGTTGTTTTTATCTCTTGCAACATTTTACATGCAGCAACTGTAATGGTTTTCCTGGTGGAAAGATGCCATAAATGGCAACATTATTCAGATATCTCACATAATAAAACTTCAACTGAAATCTTTTCATTAAAACAACAAAAAAGTGACATAAAAGTATTAAAGTATTCACTTCAAAAACGTATTCTCATATTGGAGAAATAACTAGTTAACGAAATATTAGGGGACAGGAAAGGCATAACGTACCGGATTGTTATTTGCATCCACTTGTTATTATTGATGCTCTGGCCTGCAGCTGCATTCAAAATGCGAGCGCCACCACAACCAATTTTAGCAACAGGGCTTCCATCTTGCAGGAAAACATGGAGGAACTGATCCCCAAAGTTCTGCTCTTGGGCTGAAATGGAAACAAGACAAATGTGGTTAGAACAGAGTTTCCTTTTCTATATGACCAAGTGCAACGCATTATGCACGCCACAATACATACCGAAAGGCAGACAATAAGTTCTCTCTCTGAGTCAGACTGAAAAATGCTTCTACAAGAAAATGTGTAGCACAACAAAAATAAAATCTAAGAGATGTTGCCTTTAATGTACGCAAACGTGGACCTAGAGTTGTCATCATGGCCTACAAATCTCAATTAATCAGTCATGCCACGCAGCAACTGCAAATGCTTTACGTATAGCACCAGTGTCAGCCAATAGGACTCAGACAGAGTTAAACACAAGGTCATACCTGCTGTGATCAATACTGAGCACATGAAAACCTGAGGGAGGGCTCCTTTCTGCTAACAAATGTCATTTCACAGCCAATAGGTTTGCCTCTCTTCAGATAGAAGCTTATCAAAAATCATTCACATTGGTGTGACCTCAACAATAAACATACAGACAGCAACAGTGCAATGTTTCCTCCATCTAAGAATAATTTATAATATATGAGCCAGACCTGATAAACTGTAAAAGGTTAAGAGCTTGAAGCAGAGGCTCTGGCTGGATGCAACACTATGCTGTGCTTATTTCCTTAAGGATTTATACATACTTGCAATAAACAAATAAGCAGATTGCAATCTAGCCAAAGTGCAGAGAGAGCTCATTTGTTAAAGTAAAACCAAAAACAAACAAAAAACAAAACAAAAAAAAAGAAAAGAAAGGAAAATAACCATCAATTCTTTGTGTTGAATATGCCTACCTGAACTCCAAGAGGAAACAGTGGAGGAAAAAGAGGAGTGATCTCATGAAAAGGTGCAGAGAAGTCCTTGACATATCAACAACCTTTTCATAATCCAAGCAATATCGTTTCAATGAGCTTTTAGTATAAAACACTTATGTGTGAAGACTGCACCAACATGAGCTGAATCCTCCTGGTGAATTACACCGCCACAAATACAGTCTCAGTGGTAGATTCTTACTACCCTTATGCTAAAGAAAAGGCATTCATGGGAGTCACATGACAAGTGGAATGCAAACACTTTATTCCAAACTAGTCTTTTGACCAGCTTTGCAGAGCCTCAAAGGAAACTGCGTGGAAACTATGGCTGTGTGTCTCACATTCCCCAATACCATGACCTCTACTGCAAAACAGACGTATGAGCTGAGCATCATGGCAATATGGGATCATTGGGAAGGCCAGAAACTCTCTCTGTTGTTTCAGCTGTGTGGCAGGATGCTGTTACTAACTATGTCACTTTCCCCACATTATATCACCCCACTCCAGTGCATCATATCATAACAGGAGTTTCGTGCAAGTGAGACAGTGCAGTGGGGGAGAAGCAGACAGCCGCAGCAGCATTAATCCTCCCTCACAGGCTACTTTTTTTTTGTGGGGGGTGGGCAGGCGGAGTGCACACCAGCGCCGCACTGCTGTCTTAAAAGCTGTGAGCAAAGGGATGGCAGCATTAGAGTCTGCCACTCTTGTCCCACGGTGAGGAAAGACATTGTTGCAGTGAAGGAGACGGAGAAACAATGCTGCCCTGTTAGAGGGAGACCTTAAATGTTCCACCATAGGACACATTTCTGCTGAAGTACAGAACGTGACATGGGACTGCTAATCCAAAAAGGAGCAACCGAGGAGGCGCAGAGTTGACCTCTTTGATTTTCCAATGACAATGGTGACTGGGACATATCTCTCAGAAACGGCACCTGATGTGGCAAACTGAAGTAGGACAGAGGTGTGTGGGCTGAGAGACAGTTTAGTGTCTTGGCAACGTGTGTGGGAAAAATCTCACTTAAGTGCTGTAATGGCATGGGTGAAGGATTTAGACACCAGGAAGGGGTGCAGAAGCTGAGCTTGTTGTTTCAAGGCTGTGTGGTAACCGATATGAAAAACTCTGAACCAGTCCTCGAGGGTAAGAAGGGCATCAAGAAAATCCCCATCTCTTTGTTGGAGGGAGGCTATGCTTAGCTTAATATGCTGCACTCTGATAATGCATTTTCTAAGCCGACTTGGAAGTCTTTCTTGTCATAAGACTCAACAGGGAAGCACTAAGCAGTGCCATATTACCAACTGCTGTTTCAGAATGGGTCACAGGAGGAATATCCGATTCAGATAATCCAGTGTTTTGTTCTGCTGAAGGGCAGGACTCCTCGCCCTCTGACACATATCAGTAGGTAGCCAAGGAATTATTTAGCGGTGTGAAATATTCATTTAAATATTAGGTTTCTCTGTTCTACAGGGACCAGCATAATATAACAGTTCTCCTGTTAACGACCACGCATATAAGTCCTTTCTAAACATTAAATACACACACATCTTAGTTTTCTTCTCTTTTTTTGCTTTAGTATGTCCAACATTTATTTAATGTGGAAGATCTCATTATCTTATCTCATCTCCAAATTAAAGGAGCAAGTGCTGTAAAGACTGTTGCATGTGGTTAAAAACTCTTTGGACGGCTTGCTCAGTTTACAGGTTGGTACAAATATTCAATTTTTCAATTCTTTGGTTAGGTTAGAGGTTAGGTTACAATATAACCACATGGCTTGTTAAGAATTTCTCATCTTTAGCTTATATATATATATATCTTATATTCCATGCGTTCATACAACCACAAAATGTCACAACAGTTGTGATAATTGTCTCACTGATTTTCATCTTCAGTAGAACAGAAAAGGTGTCTTAAGGAAATCATGCCGTGGTAATGACATTTCCATATTTATGATTAAGTAGTTTATCTCACTATTTATCTTTAATTTGTCAACTTTAATGTAGTTTCTTACCTACAAAGCTGTTATGGTACACCAGTAAAGTTCATAATGTGGCTGTGTTTTCTCAAGAAAGGGAAATCTCCCCTCAGCTGCAGTTGGTGGATTTCTTGTCAGTAAACTTGAGTGCTAATTTTGAAAAACACCTTCTGGTTAGTTAAAAGAATGTTTTTCCTTCATAGGAAATCACATTAAGATTCTTCTTTGAATATTAGCTATATTTGTTTGTTTTTTCATATTTATATTGTCTAAATCAAAATACTGCATCAAGTTTTAATATGACTTGAAATGAAAAGACCATGAACATTTTATTTCAATTAAATTTTTTAGATTTTTCATACTATATTCAAAGTGAATATCTGATGTAAAATCAACTAATTCAATCATTTGTACACATCTACTACATTCAATGTTCCTGTTCAGTAAAGTCATCCGTGGTGTTGGCTTACTATTTATTTTGTTATACCTTTGGCAGTTTCTTGTTTTTTGCTTTTAGTTCACAGCATGAAATTAAATTATCTAGTGATTCCTGCTAATTCAAAGAAATAAGGCACCGAATTGCAACTCTGTCTTCACCGTTGCATACAAATAAGAAAATTAAGGGAGATAGGAAGAAAAAAAAACTCTAGCCTTAAAGAAAAAAAAGCTCAAGGATGAAATGTGCATTAAATGGTATCTTGTGATGCAAAAATCATGAGTTTATAGGGATCATTTTAGTAATGCACAGCCTTAAGGAAATTTAACATAAAAAATCTGAACTGGAATGAAAAACTGAAACCAGCAGAGTTTAAAGGTTGCTTCTAATGATAATTGTATCACTATAAAATAAAAAAAAAAAGTATAATTCTGATGTGCATAATGCTGCTAGGAGTAAAGACGAAAGGAATGAATTCAAATTGGATACATATTGGAAAAGACCAAAATGTGTCAGTCCTGGAGTTTTCTATCTGATATGAACCAATGAGAGACCAAGATGGTGAAACCGTTCATGTGACAATCCATTTCACCACAACACTGAAGTCTAACAGTTTCATTTGTTTTTCCTGACATAACAAAACAAATGACATCTTGTGGTAAATTGCCTTAAAACACTGCAGACAAACTAATTAGCACGTACAACAATTAAAACTTGATTGTTTGGATAATAGCAATGCTAAAAACAACCACGCTGCTCGTATAATTTCCAAAATACAAATCTAGAAAAACAAAAACTACACAGAAGCAACTTCCTAAAAAAAACAAAACAATCCCTTGTCTCTTCGTGCCGCAGTTGCTTCCAAGTGGCGTCATTACTCATTTGCTGACAAACGTTATTTACTACCCCCGTCAATGTTGCCCCATCTTTTATTGTTCTATTTTTCTTCCGTAAGAATATTGTTTTGTGCCATCCCCATGGCCCTGTTACCGTGCGCTGAACCTAACGGAGCGTTCATCCTTTTGTCAGAGTCTGTCACCTGTTCTCTGTCCTCCTCTCTCCCTCTGTCTCAGCCCACCTCCTCCTATTTCTCCTCTTGAGCTGACAATTGAAGTCCAGGGGGAGACTCACAGGTTTGCTTTGCATTGGGGAGAGATGTGAAAAGGGGAGAGGAGGAAAAAGCGGCAGGTCTGGGAAAGAGATTCTCCGCATCTCAATGTACATCTTTTGGTTTTCTTCTGATTAACTTTTGCTGTTTGATCTCAGGAGTTTTCTTTCCAGTTCCCATCTTCTGATGTAAAAAGGAAAAAAAAAAAGATGGTGCTCCATAAGCCAGGAAGCATTACTAGATAAAAGGCACTGTGCCAGCCATGTATGCTTTCTGAACATTCATCTCATTTCGTGACAAGGCTCATACTCTGTTTCCCTGCCGCCACACTTAGTGACAATGAATTTACTGTAAATATTATAGAGAACAGACTCATTCAACAGAGCCAACCAGAGTAAAAATATGACTTTGTTTGGTAATTTACAGCAGCGTTCACATGTAATCTTATGTAAAAGGAAAGCTGGTTCGGGATGAGAATGGCATCAAGTCGACGCAGCAGTGAATTTTTCAAACTGATCTGTAGTGGAAATCTGAAAAAGGCTCAGGAATGCAGCGACTGAAGATCCACACGGCGAGATAACTGGTGGCAGTGAATGTATGAGACAACTTATGATAGACAGGAGGTGAAACAATTTTGCTGGCTTGACATTAAGGATCAAGTCATGTCTGACACATAAAGATGTGACTCAGTGTGATTTTCCTCTAGCTAGTTCCATATCTTGTCTGGGGGAGTTATTAAAAATATGAGTCACATCATCTTATTTATGGATCTGAAATAGACCTACATTTTAGAAAATAAAAACATGTCACATAACAAACTACAAATATCTTAGCAATAATATAACTGTTTCTTGTTTGCTTCCATGACAGGGGGTGAAAGATTAAATGAAAGGTCCCTACGCTTGCATTTATTTATTTATTTGCTAAAAACAAATCTGAAAACAAGCACTAAACACAGTGCTTTGCAATTATTCTGCTGTTCTGTTGTGAGACAGTGTTTCCTGAGTAATGGACTCCACACTTTCCACGTCTCAAACTGCTCACTTCGGAAAAAAAACCAACAACAAATCCTAACAATTAAAAATGGTCACACTTATTTGGCACCATTATGTTTGAAAAAAACAGAGTTTGTGCTATTTTATTGAATGGGAAAAAAAACAAAACAAAGAAAAAATAGGTGCATCTAAGTGACATTGTGCAATCACTTTTCAGACTGAAATAACTTTGATTAGTTGCATTTTTTTTTCTTTTAGACAGGATGCATCATATTTGTCCTAAAAGCAATATCACTATTTTCTACATTTATTCAAGGTTTAACTGACGGACCTTTCAAGCAGAGCAACCTCATTCAAGCACCCATTTAGAGTTCTACAAGCTGACTAATTAATAGTACTTTAAACACAAAGATTTAAGCCTTGGTGGAACAGCAAAGCAGCCATCATGGGAGGGCGATATCAGCCCAGAGAAAGAAAAGTCAATCTATGAATGCTCTTAAGAGTAATTTGGCCATTTTGTGGGATTTTTTAAACACACTTCAGCATTACATTATTAAAGGAATCTAGAAACTTGCAAAGGAAGCTGGTAAGCTCTCAAATACACACGGTATTAAAATGCAGATTATGCAATTAAATGAGCTAAATGTACAAAACATTAGGTTTTGCTTTCAGTGGGGGCGTTTTAAACCTTCTCCACGAGGGTCATCACAATTACTGAAATGAGAAAATCCACATGTTGATTGAAAGGGAGAAGGTTAACCTTGGGGTACGCTGTAATGTTTAGCGGGTCTGGAAAATACAGTAGCTGAAAGGCTACGAACTTCCAGACAATGTCACAGATAAGAGGTTGATCCAGGCCATAGCTGCAAGATGAATGTTGTGATGTCTGTGCCTAGCCTCCGTGGAATAAATCACCTCTGATTACCACACAATGCATAGTGGTTACACTTCACTTGGACTTGCACCTGACTCGTGTAACACGGAAACAACGGTTGCCTCGCAAAAAATCAAGGTGCCTGCAGTTTTTAGAGCGAAGAGCTGCAATTATGGTCCAGTGAGACACACGCTTGGATGTTTTTTGGAGTTATTAGAGGACCTATAGCTCAAGGCCATGCGTTCAGTGGCCTCACCCCAAAGCTGGCTAATACTTAATTTATGCATTAATGCTTAAAACAGATGTGTAATAAAGGCCGAACTGGATAAATGAAGCATACTTCTCATGGCTCAGCTTTCTCAACCCCTCCCACCAAGAAAAACTATCACAAATCTACTGACTCCTCTCCTCCCAAAACAATACTCTATTGTTAGGATGGTCTACTCAGGGGCTGTCTGGCCTACCTATCCCAATCTTCTTTTTTAACAAAGAGGAGCATGTATGTGTGTGCAGGTGTGGGAACAAAAGAGCTGGCAGGAAGCAGACATACAATGTAGAGCTAAAGGTTGATGTAAAGGGTGAGTGCAATCCTATCACCAATGGTGTGAGTGAGTGACTCTTGAGTATTCCTTTGTTTGCTTCTAGGTTATAGCTCAATCATCCGCTGTGAAACATCTGAAAAGCCTCCTAACTGCCCACAAAGCAAGACTATCTGTTGTCCTTCACCACAGTATCTCTTAATGACAAGATACCTTATCTAGCTTGAACACTTTAATGTTCAAGCCTCTCTAGTTAATATAAATGCTTGGAAAAACAACATATGTTTTCCAACATTTAAAAGAGAAGCAGTAGATGAGTTATGCTGGTTGTCTTCCCAAAATGTTTGTTAATATTTGGGATTATGAGAACAGTATCTTTATAACACTTTCTCTTTGTTCAATAGCCATTTACTTTGTGAATATGATAAACTGGAATCAAATCAAGGATCATATTCAGTTCCTCTGCACTGTATGAGGAGTGAAACTAAGGTGGATTCACATCAGGATAGTCCGCTAGACTCGGTCCGATTGGGGACTCGGCTCAGTTGGGGGCGGGGTGTATCTATTACAGTCTATCCCATCAGTCTTTGGGCAGAAAGCAGGGTACACCCTGGACAGCTTGCCAGTCCATCACAGGGCCACACAGAGACAAACAACCACTCACACTCACTCCTATGGGAAATTTAGAGTAACCAATTGACCTAGCATGCATGTTTTTGGACGGTGGGAAGAAGCCGGCGTACCCAGAGAGAATGAACGGGGAGAACATAAAAACTCCACACAGAAAGGCCACTGACCAAGGATTGAACTAGCGACCTTCTTGCTGTGAGGCCACAGTGCTAACCACCATGCCACAGTGCAGCCCCCGGCACTGCACTAGTATTCAGCAAAAAAGAGGACAACACTGGCGTGAAAAGCACAAAACTATTGCTGTTTTGGTTTTTTAAATTTTGTCTTATACAAGTATACTGCAGAAATAGATGCAACAATGGATGTGGTATGAAAAACAGACGAGGCAGAGGACTCTTAATGCGATCGCTATGTATTTACCCACAATGCAATGCTATTTAAAATGCAGAAAGTGACTTTTTTTTGTAGTCCGCTTCCTGTATGTGGTCCGCTTGAAACGGGCCAAGACCTGCGTTGGTAGGCGGACCAAGTCCACTTCTTTAGTCTGAATCAGAATTTGTTTGGTGCATTCAGCTCCCCAAACGAAGCGGACTTTCTGAGCAAACAAACTTGAATTCAAATCAAAAAGGCTGATATGAATGTGCCCTAAAAGATTGAGTGATGGTACGCAGTACCAGGAAGATGGAACAACTATACCTGCTATAAAGCCCTCACTAAGAACCAGTCACGGCCACACTAAAACAGATCTGCAACATGGAGTCTTTAAAACTACATTGTCTGTTCAAAAAGTCATTTGAACTAATTCTGAATTGTTTCTGAACTGTCATTGCTGTGTTTTACCCATGCTGGACGTGCATCTCCCTCTCTTCCTCAAAGCCCTCTTGCCCTGCTTCTCTCCCCCTTCCCTCACACAGAACCTGGTGGTCTCCTCTATGCCCAGTCTTTGATAAGAGAACCAAAAGTGTACCACATGCTTAATGCCTTTACATTTGTTGCAAAGTGCTCCAAATAAAATCAGTAGGAGAGTAAGTGGTTGTGTTTTGTGTTTTTAGTTTTTTTAATTTTCAATTTTTTAAATGAAACAGACCAGCTTGGAAAAGAAATTGTTTTCTGACCAAATTTAACTGCATGCACATCTTCTTTTGAAACAGTGGTAGCTATGGAGATTGCTGCATTTGATTTAATACTCTGGAGCTGGTTCAGAAACGGCAAAAAAAGGGGTAATTCCAATTTCAGTTTTTGCTCATGACAATCATGATCTGTTCTTAGAGACTTGTATTCTAGATGTTTATCAATCTTTCAATTCAAAGAAATCGCTTACCATATTGTCGAGTGCTTAAGGCAAGAATTTAAAACAATTTTCGCTCCTGACTAACACTGTGTTTTAAGGCTATTAATTGCAAAGAGAAGCTTATTTCAACTAACAATAACTATAATGTCTGCCTGGCGCCACACAGAACATGCACTGTGATGAGCAGTAAATTGTACTAGCTAGCACATTCTCTCCTGGTATTGCTATCACAGGGTTATTAGTCAACTGACTGACCCACGTCATCCACGCTAACATAGCTTCACTAATCCGACAGTTTAGTGCTGCTGCTGCATCTAATGCAAGGACACATACATGGCATTATCTAATGTGTAAACTTCCTACCTTGATACCCTGATCTGTGCTGATCAGATGGCACAGATTGGCAGAGATAAATATAAAGAAATGGGGATAAAAAAAAGAGGGACATTGAGAAATAATTTAGTTTGAAACCCAACCTGATCTTCTTTGGTCAGGTTTACAGAAAACACGAGCTCGCTTTAAAAAGTCTGCTGTTACATGAATTTTTAAAAAGCAACTAAAATTACACCATGACTCAGCAAGCTGCTCTGAAATTATTACTTTCTCATCATATTTACACTCTTCCATCAGGGACGGACTGGCCATCAGACACACTGGGCACTTTCCTGGTGGGCCGATGTGTTTTCTTATGCTCATACACATTTATTGGTTTGACTGGTACATAAAAGACAGAAGACTGGCGGCCCAACTAACAATGGGTGGGCCCACTTAGATGTTTAAACATTTTCTCTTTACCCCTGTGGTTCCTGTGCCTGAATAATTCATCCATCCAAGTAGTCATCACAGAACTTTCTTCATTGACCATCAGCCCATGAAACACATTTGATCTGCAGCTCATTGGGTTTTTTTTTTTTAAACTGACAGCAGACTGAACCAACAGGATACTTTAAACCCTGTTTGGCTCTGTGCCAGGGGATGCAGCTATGAATGTCAGAACCGAGGAGGGAAAACAGGAAAGACGCACAGAAATACTGCACTATAAAAGAAAAACAGAAAGAAAAGTCACTGTCAATTGTCCAAAGATGATCACACAGCAGGATCTTCATCAACTACCTTGGATGATGGTGATGATGGTCGAAGCTTTGGTAATCTGTACATAACGAAGGTTCTGTTCCACTTAGCTGGAAACACACTAGCTGTTTACAAAGTTATGATGTACTTATGATAACACAAAGTTAAAACAGCCGTTTTATTGTTGCATTGTTTTCCTGTTACATTTATTAAATTAGTTGGTGACATCAGTGTTTCCAGCAGGAGAACAGCTGGTTAACTGATTGTGTTCACTGGATAAAACAGTAGATCTTAAACTAATTTCTTTTGTTTTCCTGAGCTAAATCATGTCATTGAAAGTCAGAATGTTATTTTTAAATATCACTCATCATCATCATTCACCTTTTTTAATTTTCTCTATTAACCTCTTTGTTGTTGGTTCAACTTCTTATGGGTGAAAATGTGTTGGAGGCAGCTTGTGTTGGTGTTCATGTACAAAATATAAGATTGTCCATATATTTCTACTAATGTCTACATACAAGGCGGAGGAAAGTAGTAGGAAAAGGAGGATGAGGATGATAATAATAACTAAACTGCTGGTCATAATTTCTTTTCCAGTTAAAATGTTCAGTAACTAATTCTCATTTACAAACATGATTCGATCTCCATTCAGACTTTAGTGTAACCTGGTAGAGATATGTAACATCTACTAGCAGCAGACACATACACACTGTTCCTACATTGTATCAAATAACTTTTTCACCTGTTCCATTATGTCTCATATCTGTTCTTTCTATTTTTTTTCTCC